>NC_135097.1:18338269-18650192 GCF_051107435.1 Chaetodon auriga | reverse complement strand
TGGTTCAAACTGCGGCTCTGGCTGAAGCTTGGGCTCTGACCCTGGTTGTGGCTGCGACTGTGGCTGCGACTGCAGCTGCGGCTCTGGCCGTGGCTGTGGCCGTGGCCGTGACTCTGGCTCAAGCTTGGGCTGAGACTTGGGCTGGTCGCTGGGAGCTAGGGGCTGAGGCTGAAGCTTGGACTGGTAGCTGGGAACCTGAGGCTGGGGCTGAGATTCGGGCTGGCTGCTGGCTAACTGACTCATGGACTGGAATAGTCAGGCAACTAATAGGCCCGTGGTTAGAGCCGTCAGGGAGCTAACAGATCTGTGGCTAGCCGACTCATTGACTGGAACTGGCAGGGAGCTAGTGGACTGGTGGCTAGCCGACTCATGGACAGGAACTGGCAAGGAGCTAGCAGGTCGGTGGCTAGACCACCCAAAGACTGGAACTGGCAGGAAGCTAGCGGACTGGTGGCTAGCCGACTCATGGACAGGAACTGGCAAGGAGCTAGCAGGTCGGTGGCTAGACCACCCAGAGACTGGAACTGGCAGGGAGCTATCGGACTGGTGGCTAGCTGACTCATGGACTGGGGCTGACAGTGAGCTAGCCAGCCGGTGACTAGCTGACTCAAGGACAGGGACTGGCAGGGAGCTAGCAGGCCAGTGACTAGCTGACTCATGGACGGGGACTGGCAGGGAGCTAGCAGACTGGTGGCTAGCCAACTCAGGAACTGGAGCTGGTGGGAGGCTAGGAGGCTGGGGGTCTGATGGCCTAGGAGCCGAGACTGCTGACTCGCAAAGTGACTCCTCCTCCAGCATGTATTTAAGGGAGTCTATTGAGCGCCACAGCCTCGGCATGGCAGGATGGCTCCAAAACCAGGCCTTGCTATATAACAGAGCCTCTAAGGAGGTCACAGCAGCCCACGCTTCCTGTGGGTCCATGGAGGTGTCCCAAATGTAAAAAGCCAAAAATTCCTCAATAGACTCTACATCTTTTGTCTCCTCTAACCGAGGGAAAAAGTCTGCCTGGTTCAGATCTGGTGGGATCATTCTGTTACGGTTTGTGGTCGTTGTGCAAGAAAAAAAGAATAAGGTGTGAACCCAAAAGTGCAGACTAGACAAAAGAAGCTGAGCAAAAATGGTTCAAAAGTGATTTATTAAACAAAAGAAGGCTACCAAAACTCCACCAGTTCAAAAAACAAAACCAAAAGCGATACTAGAAAAAACCACCAACTAATAACCAACGGAGAAACTAAGACCAGACCAGGGGCCCGTTTCACAAAGCAGGTTTAGTGAAAACTCCGAGTTTGTTAAGCCTGAAATGAAGGAAAGTTTTCCCGTTTCACAAAGGGAGGTAACTCAAACCAGAGAAAGAGGGGTAACTCTAGCCTATTTCACAGAGATAGGTAACTTAAGCTCTCGGTCAGTTACCATAGTAACAGACTCTATGAAGCTAACCTGGTCAGGACCAGGTTTTTCCTCAATGAACCTCGAGTTTCTCTCTGTCTCCGCCCTCTGTCAGCCACACACGGTATTTGATTTCCTCATTCGTTCGTCAGCAGGCGAGTTTTGGGATAACATAGTTCTGCCGTCTGTTATTTAAAAAAATCAGTCAGTAGGCACTTTTTTTCACTAACATGGCATGTCCTTTTGACAACGATCCCATGGATGAAGGTGCAGCATTACTGCGCAGGGAATTAAATATTCGTCGGGAGATGGTTATCAGACCGCGCATAGATGTTCTCGCATTTCCAGACAATTATCTTTTTGAACGGTACCATTTCACGTCACAGTCCATCATCTACATACACAACCTAATCCGTCCTTACATTTGCAACATTACCAGCCGGAGTCATGCTCTCACATCCCAGCAGATATTGTGTGTTGCGCTGCGTTTCTTTGCGCAGCAATATGTTGGTGATAAAACAACTACACAGTCAAACAGCCACTTAATATTTACTTTACAATGTAACACATGATCAAAATGAGGTACCCCCATTAAATTATGCCGCATCTTACCTGTTTGAACAATGTTTTTATGTTTCATCTTGAGCTGCTGCCAAGTGCGCTTCTCCCCCGCGGGATTGCACCTACATGTAATAAATTAATGAGCTACCATTCAAGCAGTTTTCCCCTGTAATATTATTGTGATTGCAAAGGACTACATTTAAACTTACGTACTGACCCGAGCAGCAATGTTCTCCCACGCCGCCTCCCTCTCTTTTGCAGCTGCAGCGGTGTTACACTTTTTTCTAAAAACATGCTCAAATTCGCCATATGAGTGCATTTAGAGTTCGAGTTCCAGTGGGGTAAAAAACGCAGCCCTCTTCTTCCCCGTCGCCATGGTGACTCGTCGAGTCGGGGCTCCATTGATGTTGGCTTTTTATAGTCGTGGTGCACGCGCTTAACTCTGAGTTAACCTTCTCTGAGTTGAACTAACTCAAATCACCTGTTCTGAAACCAGAAACTCGGAGTTTCCTATCTCAGGCTAGATCAACTCAGGGTTCAGGATTAGACTCGGAGTTTGTTGAACCTCCTTTGTGAAACGGGCCCCAGGAATACTCAGAGTAGTCACAGGGAACAACGAAAACCACTGTAGCAGAACTGGTCTGTAGCTGACCCTCTTCTCCCCTCTTTGCATTTCTTCAGAGAAGTGTAGTGATAAAACAATCAGACTTTTAAGAGTTATTGACCATCTGGAAGGTTCACAGGAAGGTGTGAACCCAGGCAGAGACAGGATGTCTGGTTTAGAGACCTCTTCTCACACTCTTTCAGGGCAACAAGAGTCACTGATAACACTTTTACTTCTAATTTACATCTGGTCAAGACGTTCTCATGGAGGTGCTAACTCTTTCTTGATAGCCCATGGGAGTTAAGGACAATAAAACTGCCTGGATGGACGAATGCCATGTCTCAAAGGAATCTTCAAACCAGATAATGCTGATGGGTTGTAAATTAGACATTCCTGAAGCAAACTGTTCTGTATGTCTGTGTGCCTTTTTGCTTAACCTACCAAATTAACCAAATCTCAATGTTTGATTTAACTGTAGATGTTATTACATTGCTAAGCTCGTGATCTGTACAATAACAATGCTTTCCTGGTGTTTCTAATTTACAGAATGACGAAACTTTGAATTTAACTATTTCAAAGGTTTTCTCTGAATTTCTACCATGTAACCATACCGCCATCTAGAGGTTCATAGCGGTTAGGTTGAATGTGCTTAGCGGAAGACATTTATTAATAAGTAACCATTATAGCGATAATCATTTCGGCAAATGTAGTCTGCCCTTCTTTATTCCTTCATCATATTAAAGTTGTTATACCCTTAGTCATCATCTTTATTAGGATTAGTATTAGAAAATGTTACCATGTTCATTGTCTAATGTTGTCGTTATTCATAAGAATTGTCTAATGCATGTAGTGAACGCGCATGTTGTTGTAGTGCCATTGAAAATTGATCATTTAAAATATATTCGATTGACCATAGTGAGAAGCAGATGAGCCCTCGTATGAATCATTAATTAATTCTCGCTCTGTGAAATGAAATCACGTTGCGCGTCTGCGAACCATCCCACATGCGTGACGTCCTATTGATTAGACACGCCCTGGAGCGATGAAAAAGTTAGCCGCGCGCAACGGACGCCAGTTGGGAGTTTAGTTTTATGTTTTAGTTTCTTCCTTCTTCTAGTCTCGTTTTTCTTTCGTCTCGTTTTGTCTTAGTTTGTGTTAAGTTCTGTTCTTTAGTTTTCAAGTATTTTTCCGCTCCATCGTTTTCTCAGTCTTTTTGTTGCTGCTCACAACTACACAGAGTGGCCTGGTTTAATTCTGCAGAAAACGCACTTTTCTAATCTTCGTGAAACTTTCATTTTTGCTCGCTACGCCAAGCCGCATAATTCCTATTTTTGTTGTTAAAGTCTAGTCACGTAATAATAATTTTGAAGAAATTTTCGACTGTCCATCGAAGAGTTTCTCAATCTTATTATTAGTAATCAAAAGCCTTGCCAAACGGCCAACAACTAACTGACCGCACCCAAGACCTGTAGCCTGCTGCTGACCCGCTGGTCCGGGTTAAATAACCATCGGAAGCCGTTCCTCGTCTGTAACCGACACCGAAGACCCTCAGCTCCCGAGACATCCCTGTCCAACACCGGCTCTCAACAGTGGTTCGCTTGATTCGTCTGGCAGACGGCTGTGCAGATCAGAGTGACGGACGACAACGCGGAGCCTCTTCGTGTCAGTTCGGGGCAGACATCTAGGAACGTCGCTGACAAAGTAGGCATGCTTAAGCGGTTTTGAATAAGAGTTGGTCCGTGAGGTTCAGATATTGTCAACTTGTTTAAATTCTCTAAATCGTTCATTCAACAAATTAACGTCATATTCGCGTCCCCATTGTCCCTTTAAAAACCTACTTCTCACTATCGCCAAACTCATTTTACCTTTCTCTTGCCATAAGTTCCTCTGTGCAGTGTTTGTGTTAATCTACCTCATCCATATAATCTATTGCATTATCCATGATTCATATTCATTTCATTATTGTGTTTAATAAATAATCTTTTGCATACAAGTCGTTGTCAGACGGTGTCCTTTTGAGCTGGATATAAGCAATCCCTGTACTGAGAGTTTACGCCTTAGATTATCAGACTGATCTACTGTTGGTTCATTCGTTCACTACATCAGCATTACCAGATATGATATACAAAATCCTTCTTAGCTGAGGAAGGTTGGTGCCCTTCAAATATTAACGAATGTAACATTAATTTAGAGGTAATTCCCCTACACCACACATCAGGTGATGATCCCACAAAGACAAAAGAAACACACAGACTTAAATAGAGGGGGGAACTAAACAGACACAGGTGGACCCAATCAACCTAACAAAGGCGGGAAACATACAGGGAGTAAAGAAACAAAGACACACAAGGGAAGGCTACCAAAGTAAAACAGGAACAAGGCTACCAAAATAAAAAAGGATCCTAACAGAAAGCAGGTGATTTTCTTTTTTGTTGTTGTTGTTTTTTTTTGATGAGCTGCATTCTCACCATAATGGGACACTGTGAGTCTGTGATTAGCAAGTCTGGCAAAAGTGCTTTGAAAAATTGTAGTATCCATTTCCAGGCATTACTGTGTGTGTGAGTTGCACAGGATATGGCAATAGCAACATGAAAATGCAAGTGAACACCTGTATGGCGGATTAAATCAACACTTTTAACTGCCCAGTGAGACTATGCAAAACTGTTCATTTTGAAATCTTCATTTAACCTTACTTGCCAAAGGTCCAGTAAACACAGACATGTGAGTTGTGGCTCATTCAAAGATACCAACTTTAAATGCTCTTTTACATTTTTACAGCATAGAGTACCATACAGGAAACTGTCAGTGTGTCAGATACTGAGGACATTGCTGGGGACATCTTATTTCAGTGAATTGTGTCTCTGAAATGTGTGTAGTTTTACATAAATTTAGAGGGATGGTATTTTATTCCAGCATCTGCTATTCAGAATACTGATGAGGAGATTCAGAATATACATGAGTGAGGACAGACATGTACCTTGAATAGATTAAATTTGCTTCTGAAAGAGTTATCAGCATGTCATTTGAAGAATTGTAAAAATGTATGTTTCACTGTTTCAGAAAGACATTTTGAGGCCTATTTATCAGCTTGGTCCTCCTGCCTCACAATGTAAAGGTGACTTGTCATGTTCCTCTAAACATGTTGAAGGTGCAGTCTCACAGTTTGGCTTCACTGAGATACTTAACACAAATTTTTGTGTAGATCTGCAAACAGAAATGACATGCTGTCTTGTAAATCAGATAAATAACTTAAGGCTATTTAGTTTATTTAATCAAAGGACAAGACTTGTTCTATAGTAAAGGTATTCTCAAATGACTTATGTTGTGATCTGGCGCCATATAGAAAACTAGAAAATTTCCTCTGGGGAAATTTTGAAAGGGCTACAAGGGCTACTGCCGGAGTGCAACGCTGTTGGCTGGTGTTGAGAGATAGGATGTTTTTTTTGCTACATATTAAGGCCCGTTTACGGTGTGTTTTTGCCGGGTTTTCGCCTGGAAGGCTCCATAGAAATCTGGCACCCTATTGAATGAAGTTAAACTGAGAGAGCGTGCCTTTCACAGACACAGAATGAACAAGCTCATAGTAACGGTCATCTGGCAGTAATCCAGTACGGTCAGTTCACGTTCGGCCACAATATGAATGAGTTCATAAACTAACATTCAATGAATGACCACACACACACACACACACACACACTGACACAGGTGCACATGCGCGCGCTCTCAGCGCAACAGAGACACACGCATTCAGACGGAAAAACAGAGTGATTTGCTGCCTCTGCACTGGTCTCACATTTGGGCTGATTCTGACAAAACGGTAGCTCCTAAAATACACAGACCATCATCGCTGTAAGGACTTCCTGAACAATTGGGTGTGATTTCAGTGTTTCTACACAAAATATTTTGTCGACACTTGCGAGTTCAAAACAGGGGTCCGTTCTGCTTGTCTCAGAAAATCTTTGTATTGGAGTCAATGGGGAGCAGAGACAGACGTGGCCACACTTAAAGGCTGCTAATTCAAATTCGGTAAATCACTCCGATTTTTGGAGCACATTGTGAGAGACAGAACAAATTTGTCTACAACTGTGGAAAAAATCATGCGTGAAGAGTCTAAATTGTGGCTGGGAGGAGTGTGGAAAGAGCAAAAATCTGGAAGGTTTTTTGGCTCTCTCACACTCTGATGGATGACATCACCCACTCTAACTCCAACGGTCCATGCAATACACATCCATTGTAATCTCAATTTCTACAAAAACCATCATGGTCATTGAACAGCGATTGATCAAAAACTATACGACCTATCAAAACGTGGAATAATACACCAATACACAAGACTTGTGTCTACGTTTTAAAGTTGGAATGGCATCTCTAGGTGAACGTACGCCGGAGCAGTAGTCCTTTTAAACAGATCGAATTTTTGTCACTTTTTTTGCCTCGTCCCCATCACTTTGAATGGGAAATTTCTCCGCGTACTGTGTGGAGATAAATGATAGCACACCGAGTCCAAACGAGCCGCACGTTTTGGTGTATCATGTGCCTGGGTGCTCGCTTTTGCACATTTGAATACACTGGCACTGTCCTTCTCATCATCTCAATGTGTCAGATATTGCTGACCCCGTAATAAATAAATAGATAAATACATACACATTTAAATAGATGAATAAATAGTTACATAAATAGTTGAATAAATAGATATAAATAGATACATTCATACATAAATAGATATATCAATAGATACAGACTTGAACTTCATTAGAATGATCATCATCATATGACCTGACGATGTCCAGCCAACACATAATACCATGGTTAGTGTGTAGAGTAACTTAAATTTGGCTGACACACTTAACAATTAAAATGAAGACAGCATGCACCCATGGAGCCTGCTCGATGGGAACATGCTTAGACACAACATGTATGTGAAAACAATTACACAAGCCATGAAACAAAATGCACCCAGATATATACAAGTGATTTGATATAAAAACATCCCCAGAACAATGACACTTTTGGTAATTCATATAGATTGATGATTGTGATAAATAAATATGTGTAAAATTGTGATAGATAAATAAATAAATGAATAAAGTTCAACACATATGCACCCAGAGATAGTTGTACAAATTGATGAAATGAAATGCACCCAGAGATAGATTTTACAGACAGACTAAATGAAATGCACCCAAAATGATGACAGCATTGTTATGCCCCAAGAGACAGCCATTTTTTGTACCCAGAGCCAGTACGTATAGTGAAATAAAAGCCAGAACTTGACTGGAAATAATAACATAAAATAAAGTTAAAATGCACCCAATGTGCAATCACAGTATGATATGTGATTGATAAATAGATAAATAAATAACATCAGATAAATAAAGTTAAAATGCACTAAATGTGCAATCACAGCTTAACTCGTGATAGATAAATAACATGAAATAAATAAAGTTAAAACGCACCCAATGTGCAATCACAGCATGATACGTGATTAATAAATAAATACCATCAAATAAATTATGTTAAAATGCACACAATGTGCAATCACAGCACGATTTGTGATAGATAGATAGATAAATAAATAAATAAATAAATAAATAAACAAACAGTATGAATCAGAAATCAGAAATCAGAAAAAGCTTTATTGCCAAGTACGATTTTACACATACAAGGAATTTGTTGTGGTGAAGTTGGTGTGTGACACATCTACTAAAAATAAGAGTACAAAATATAACAATATAAATATATATACACAAGTCTGTTTTTTGTTTGTTTGTTTTTTCCGGAAACACAGTTTGTTTTTCCAGAAAGAAGTCCAAGCTGAGTATTAATGTAACGCATAGAGTTGTATTTATGTCAATGTGACAAGATGAGGCAGAGGTGGAGTGTGAAAAGTGTCGTTGGGGTTCCGGGCCTTGTTGATAAGGCGCACAGCAAACGGGAAAAAATTGTTCTTGTGATGTGAGGTTTTGGTCCTGATGGACCACAGCCTCCTGCCAGAGGGGAGTGTCTCAAAGAGTTTGTGTCCGGGGTGAGAGGGATCAGCCACAATCTTTTCTGCACGCCTCAGGGTCCCGGAGGCGTACAGGTCCTGAAAAGATGGAAGATTGCAGCCAATCACCTTCTCTGCAGACCGAATGACACGCTGCAGTCTGCCCTGTCCTTGGCAGTGGCAGCAGCATACCAGATGGTGATGGAGGAGGTGAGGATGGACTCAATGATGGCTGTGTAGAAGTGCACCATCATTGTCTTTGGCAGGCTGAATTTCTTCAGCTGCTGTAGGAAGTACATCCTCTGCTGTGCTTTCTTGATGAGGCAGCTGATGTTCGGCTCCCACTTGAGGTCCTGGGAGATGATAGTTCCCAGGAAGCGGAAAGACTCCACAGTGTCAGTAGTGGAGTCACAGAGGGTGATGGGGGAAGGTGAGGCTGAGTTCTTCCTGTTGTCCACAACCATCTCCACTGTCTTTAGAGCGTTGAGCTCCAGGTTGTTCTGGTTGCACCAGGTCACCAGATGGTCAGCCTCCCACCTGTAGGCGGACTCGTCGCCATCAGAGATGAGTCCGATGAGGGTGATGTCGTCCGCAAACTTCAGAAGCTTGACAGACTGGTGACTGGAGGTGTAGCTGTTTGTGTACAGGGATGATCTTAGCGTCGGAGACGTGTTTCCCCAGCTTCACGCACTGCTTCCTGTCAGACAGGAAGTCTGTAATCCACCTGCAAGTGGAGTCAGGCACGCTCAGCTGGGAGAGCTTCTCCTGAAGCAGAGTTGGGATGATGATGTTGAAGGCAGAGCTGAAATCCACAAACAGGATCCTAGTGTCGGTTCCTGCGGAGTCCAGGTGCTGAAGGATGAAGTGGAGGGCCAAGTTGACTGCATCGTCTACAGACCTGTTGGCTCTGTAGGCAAACTGCAGGGGGTACAGGAGACGGTCAGTGATGTCTTTGAGGTGTGAGAGCACAAGGCGCTCAAAGGACTTCATGACCACAGAAGTCAGGGCGACTGGTCTGAAGTCGTTAAGTCCTGTGGTCCTTGGCTTCTTGGGAACAGGGATGATAGCTGAAGACTTGAAGCAGGCTGGCACGTGACATGTTTCCAGTGAGGTGTTAAAAATGTCTGTGAACACTGGAGACAGCTGATCAGCGCAGTGCTTCAAGGCGGGCGGACGGGGAGACAGAGTCCGGTCCAGCTGCTTTCCAGGGGTTCTGTCTCCTGAAGAGTTTGTTGACATCCCTCTCATGGATGGAAAGAGTCATCACTGAGGTGGGGGGGGGGAGCTGGAGCTGTCGTGGGGGATGGTTGCTGGACTGTCCCTTTGTCTTTCAAAGCGCCAGTAGAACTTGTTCAGGTTGTTGGCTAGGCGTCGATCGTTGATGGAGTGGGGGGCTTTAGGCTTGTAGTTGGTGATTTGCCTGAGCCCTTTCCAGACAGATGCAGAGTCATTAGCTGAGAACTGGTGTTGGAGCTTCTCAGAGTACAGTTGTTTAGCCCCTTTCACCGCCTTGCTAAACTTGTACTTCGACTCTTTGTCCCCACTCCTGAAGGCCTCTTCCTTTGATAGCCTTAGCTGTCTGAGTTGGGTTGTGAACCAGGGTTTGTCGTTGTTGTAACTCACCCTGGTGCGTGATGGAACACAGCAGTCCTCACAGAAGCTGATGTAGGACGTCACAGCCTCCGTGTACTCATCCGGACTGTTGGTTGCAGTCCTGAACACATCCCAGTCAGTAGAGTCCAAACACGCCTGGAGATCCTCCACAGCCTCGCTGGTCCACTTCCTTGATGTCTTCACTACAGGTTTGCAGAACTTTAGTTTCTGCCTGTACGCAGGAATCAGGTGTACCATGACATGGTCAGAGTGGCCCAGTGCAGCACGGGGGATGGCGTGATAAGCATCCCTGACTGTGGTGTAACAGTGATCCAGAATATTCTCCTCTCTGGTCAGGCATTTGATAAACTGTGTATGTTTAGGGAGTTTGTGCATGAGGTTACCTTTGTTAAAGTTGCCAAGGAGAATAACTAAAGAGTCCGGGTTGGTCCGCTCCACATACAGTATCTGGTCGGCGAGCATTACGCTGTGTGTCCTGCACGTTAGCCTGTGGCGGGATGTAAACGCTGACCAGAATGAATCAGAATCAGAATCAGAATGCCTTTATTAGTCCCCCGAAAGAGAAATTCCATTTCAGTTACATCCCGTCCAAGAAACACAAAAAAGACAGTGACACATAACAGGGGAGGACCGGAGCGGGAGAACTGTGGGTCGTACACATGGAGAGCGCCCCGTTTACTTAGATGTGAAAGAGGAAAAACAAGAGGGAAGAAGAGGGTAAAAAAAAAGCAACTCCAAACTAAGCTCCTGTAGAGGGGGGGCACAGTGTGGGATTAGGAAAAAAACACCTCGGCACATAAGCAACATAGGACATTACAACAAAATCTCAAGGACTTGCACATGTGGGAAGGGTGGGGGGAGTTGGGGAGGGTAGGTGTCGCAGTACAGACACTGGGGGCGCGTGCATGCAGCCACATTTGAGTGCCTCGCAACTGCGACAAGGGAGGGAGGGGGGTGGGAGCCACGAAGGCGTTGAGTTGGAGGTTGTGTGTGTGTCATATGTGTCTTCGTGTGTGTGTATGTGTAAGCCCGTGTACTTCATCTCCACTCAGTCCAACCCATTGTCTCTGCCGTCTGATAACTGATGATGAAAACACAGCCATAGCCGTGGAGACAACCTCGGAGAGTCCTGATCCAGAAACAAAGTTCACAGGAGTAGGTATGTATGGGGGAGGAGATGGGGCCGGAGCATCTTGTCTGCATAACATCCAGGAGAGTGGAGAGACACCAGCCTTGGGAAGGCCAGCTATCTCAGGGAGCCAATGAAGATAACAATTGTTTTGGGGCAGGCCGACACTGCAAATTTTCCGTCTGCCTTTGAGTCTCTCTGCATCTCCCAGTGTCTTTGTTCAAATATATCCAAATTCAGTGGCCAATTTCACCCGAGCCGAGCTGAAAACTTCTCCAAGTTGGCATCCATCCTGTGAAAGAGTTCAGGAATCGCATCCAGCCTGCGACTTTGATCAAGAATCACATCCAGCTTGCGATTTTGATCAAGAATCGCATCCAGCTTGTGACCGAGCTCACACATCACTTGAGTCTGAGTGTTTACAGCCCTGCTCATTCCCTCAATCAAGACTGGCAGCTTCTCGATTGCCAAAAGTGCTGCCAACATCTTCCGAACTTTGCGATCGATCAGGAAACTGCCAACTCCAGACAGCAGAAAGCCTGTTATCATGAATCCAATTATGAAGACGTCTTCAACATCCTCAACGGAAAGGATCGACAGGCACACAATCCTCCACTTCTCCCAGGAGTCCACTGTGTATCCGGCTGCAAACGTTCCGTCAGGGCAGGCGGGCTCTCCTTTACCCAGTCTCTTAGTCGAGAAAATTTGGTCAATTGCATTGAGAGACCAGCTGACCAAATCCATGATTTTAGGCTTCGGAAAGAAATGCAGAGAGAGGCTAGAATAGATCAGACAAAGACAGTACAAGACAAAGAGCAGCAGCAGGGCAGATAAGGGCAGGGAGGGAGCAACAGAAAAAGCGTCCGCCTTCGTTGAGAGCCAGAAGAAGAAATGAAGCAAACTCACAGGGTGAATAAAAATGCTTACAGTTAATGATGAAAGATTACAGGTCAAGAAAACAGTGCTGCTGGATCACTGTCACGTTGTTGCACCAACCACTGTTGATGTAGAAACAGATTCCTCCACCTTTAGTTTTGCCGGAAAGTTCTGTGTCTCTGTCCTGGACTGGAACAAATCTCTTATGCTTTTCTTTCCTTTTGACAAGAGATTCTCATTAAAGTCCCCACAAACAATGATGGGCTCGTGATTAAGTACTTCCAGTGAGTCCAAGAGGCTAAGTTAATTTCATGATTAAAAACTTAAAATGCTATGGTTAAAAGTTATCAGAGTGAGACACCCTTCGTAAAGGATCGTTTTGGTTTCTGCAGAGTGGGTGCTCATCTCATCAATAGACAATCTTTGGTGTTTTTTCTCTTACGAGAGACTGGCTAGCGGTACGGCAGAAACAAGATCGTAAAACCCTCATAATACGCTGTGTTGACTCTGGAGCGTTTGAGCCTTGGGAAATTTTCGTCTTTGTAAAGGCAAGAAAAAAAAGCCTTGTGTACGGAGTTTTCTTAAATGGTTCTCTAGCTGTCTAGCAGCACACAGGCACGTGTTGTGAGGACAGGACAGACTGATTCACTCTAACTTCTACCTCCACCTCCGCCAATTGTAGCTCAGAAATTTCAAACTAAAACAAAACTTTATCTACAAAAGAGACCAAAGTGGGCCACAAATTCACATCTGAATCAGTGCAGTCATTAACTTTTCAGCCAATCAGAGCAGACCATCTCCTCTGTGCATGAAGGGCATGAAGAGAGCAAAAGTTAAGGAGGAATCCTGGATGGAGGTGTTGCAGCAACCAGCAATCAGGTAAAATCCAAAAATACTGACATGTTGGATATCTGTGCAGTTTGGGCAATGAATGACTGCTTGTTGTTTTTGTTGCACTTTATTAGCATTTGTAGAGGCATTAACACAGAGTCCTTCTGTTACAGGCAATGAACATATCCCTGAGAGAGAAAAAAATGGTATATTGTAGCCTATATAAAAATTTTAAAAAGCTTTCAATGCAGTAATCAATGCAGCTTGCATATGTATCAGCTCTCATACAAGAGCATGGCTACTTTTGGTCATTGATAATAAAAAGAATAAACAGGTTAATTTTTCTTCTCTATGTGTCATTAAAGAAAAAGCTGCTCTTAGTCAAAGATAAGAATAAGACTTCTCGTAATCCTCCTGTTATGAGTAATAAACAGCATATCCCTGAGACAGAAAAAAAAAGTAATGCTACACAACACAACACTCGCTGACAAGCCTGATTTAAGTGGATTTGTGCATGTGAGTAATATCTCGCATGCACACAACAACCATATTAGCAGCATTGTCTGTGACTAAAACTAGGTCCTTGTCATTGAAATGCCATTCATCCACTACCTTCTTCAGCAAGTCAGCCACATTTGCGCCTGTGTGACTCTGGTACATTGCTCTTGTTTGGAGCTCAAGTGACACTAGCTGTCGATCATTGTTGATTAAATGTGCAGTTACGGTGAGGTAGGACACCGTGGCAATTGATGCCCATGCGTCGCATGAGAGCTACTCTACCAGCTTTGATCAAAGTGTCCAAAACTTCTGTTTTGTTTAGTTTCAGTGTAGAGCGTCTGTATGGCTGTGTCAGTGAAGTAATGCTGCAATGGTATTTTGTATTTCGATGCTGGTCTTACATGCTTGGTGCTAGCCATTCCAGCAATTTTGTCACCGCTCAAACATTTGTATACAAACAACTGGCATGTGTGTTTGGTGCGCATGCATGTATGGCAGAGAATCAGCAGGCCAGAGGAGAGACACAGAGTTTTCTGTAGCGCTCTGCAGTGGGCGAACTGAATGTTGCCGCAGCTGAACTAATTTCAGTTTTAAATTTCTGATTATTAACTTATCTGCATCGTGACATAATCATTCTAGAGAGAATCACGATGCATCGAAGAATTGAATATTTTTCCCACCCCTTGTTCACCACCAGGAATAATTAACGGCTGCTTGATGCCGAAAGTGACGGTCGTGCTGCTGCTTTTTATACAACACAACGCAACAGAGAGAGTACACGACCCACAATTCATTCTCAGTTTTTAGATAGCTTGTCATCTCACCTGTACAGGGGGCAGCATGAGATGCGTGCAGTTCAGACGGTCAATGTTCACCAGGAAGCACCAATCCTAAATTGTAGCATACCAGAATGACGGGGAGAAACTCAGCTAAAAGCCTCTACCAAGCATTGCCACCCAAACAAAACATAATTCATACCCCGAGAAATTATTTCCAAGATGGTTTTCCAAGATGGCGGCGCGTGCAGACGCAGCGGCTCATGGCTCCCGTGTTTACGTTTTTGTTTGTTTGTTTTTAATCATTTCTACGTTCACCACTCTTCTGGAAGCTTTCACACAGTACAGCAGGTCCGAACTGTGGAACTTTGGGGTACAGTTCGGAGTCCACACACCCCCTAAACTGGACTTTATGCCACCGGAGCTGCTACGGACTCCAGAGCTCACCACCATCCCCCCACTGCTGTCTAGGAGACGGAGGAGGCACCGTAAACAAAAGAGGGGCAAGAGAGCCGGCTTGCGTGCTAGGCTACAAGCTAACCCTCACAGACCGGCGCTCCCCAGTCTCTTCCTCACCAACGCCAGGCCTCTCGCCAACAAAATCGACGAGGTCCGTCTAAGGACTGTCTCTCGCCGGATGGACAGCTGTGTGACCGTTGTCACAGAGACCTGGCTGGACGATAACATCCCGGACGCAGTGGTGGAGCTAGCAGGGTGCTCTCTGTATCGGGCGGACAGGTCTGCAGCTTCGGGTAAGAGCAGAGGCGGAGGTTTGGCGCTGTACGTACACAATGCCTGGTGTACAGCTACACACACCGTCGGCACATTCTGCTCTCCTGATTTGGAATACCTGCCGGTGAAATGCCGACCGTTCAAGCTGGTTAGAGAACTCTCGTCCATTGTTATTGTGGCCGCCTAAATCCCACCGCGGGCTAATGCTAAGCTAGCATTAGAGGAGCTGTACTGCCTAATCAGCGGGCAGATGAATGACAACCCAGAAGCGGCTGTGATTGTGGCGGGAGACTTTAATCATGTCGAACTGAAGGCAGTGTTTCCCAAATTTCACAAGTACTTTCCTATCAGAGACAATAACATTTTGGATCAGGTCTACTGCAACATCCCTGCTGCTTACAAGGCTGCAGCCCATTCAATGGTATGACAACAATCCAATCGGGTGGAGTAGGGGTGTGAATCTTTCACTCACAAAACGATCCGATTCAAATCTCGATTCACAGGCTACGATCCGATTCAGGGACGATTCATAAAAAATAGTAAACAATTTGGTACGATTCGATCCGATTCAGTTCAGTTCGATTAAATACAAATTGACAATTTAACCCCAAGTACTTATTTTTACTTTATGTTACTAAGAACAAAAAGACAAAAACACAAATGTAATTTCAAAATAGTATCCTTTTGTTTATTTAGTGTCCAAGAGACAATACACCAGGCCTACTGAACAGTCACCATAAATTCAGACAGCATAAACTTATCTGAGGTTAGATATCAAAAATAAAAGTAGTCGTTATAAAACAAAAAAAAAGTTGCCTATTAAAGGCAAAAATTCAGTTCAAAATATAGAATTAGTGCTTCAGTCACTCATGTGAACTTCAGTACCAGCTCTACATGGAAAGTGTCCTGAGACAACTTCTGCTGTGATTTGGCACTATACAAATAAAATTTAATTGAAATGAATTGTGTTATCACAAATAGCTGTATGGCCGTGCCAACTCAACCAACGTTCCCCACCTCTAATTTTTTGTTTGTTCATTTTTCTTGCTGGAAGATGAATCAGTGTGACAGAGGCACTGGTACTGAACCTGCCACTTGAATCACAATTTTCATTGAAAAAAAAATTTTCATTGAAATTATGGAGTTTAGAGGCTCAAAAAGGCAACTGAGAAATGTTCTACACTTGCTAATGGTGACAGATGTGCACTTGGTCTACAAGGTTCTGGTCAATGCTGAACATTTCAGAGGGAGTTTTGTCAGATACAGACACTTAAAAATGGAGGAAAATTCCCTGAGTGATTTATTTGCAGTGAATAAAGATCCACTGCTCAAAATGTATTACATTATTAATCTTCATGCGGTAAATGCAGCCCAACATTGCTGACTCACTATCCACTACACTGTATGCCTGGACACCACACCAGTCACTGATTGCTTTCCCTGGGCCCCACTGACCTCATTGCCTACTTGTCCCACCAGCTCCCCCTACAGATCAAACAGTGTTAGCACACATTGAAGCATCCACAATACAACAACCGTTTGATAGAAATGTCTTCAATATTTAAAAAATTTCTCTGATAGAAAACTCAAAGTGCAGAAGCAGTTGAAGAGATCATCATTCACATCATTTGAGCACCAACTGTCAGCACCAACTGTCAGGAAACGCTATCTTACAACTGAAGTGATAGCAAATTTTATTGATCTCTTACATGATTCACATGTAGACATTTTACCCTCTTGTGATTTTATTGTCCATAGTTTTAACAGTAAGATAAAGTCAACCCTTGACACAGTTGCTCCACTAAAACTGAAAAAGATCAGCACTAATCCAATGCCCCCATTTTGTTGTTTTTAAAAATTGATGGTTAACTTAGCCCTGTTTTTATGAAATCAAACAGCGTGTCTACAAACACGAGATGTGAAGAATTTGCAGTCCACTTCAGAAATAAATGAGGTAATATCAGATCTAACTTGAATAAACGTGAATTATAGCAGCCCTTTGTTTTTATGTGAGAAAACACTGCAGGAATTTGTGGTTGATGCTGAAATGCTTGGCAAAGTTGTTTCTCAGTTAAAGCCAGCAACCTGCCTTTTAGATCCTATTCCCACATCCCTTTTAAAACAATTTCTAGCTTTTTAGAAGAAGATTTACTTAATATTATTAATTATTCTCCTCAGATGAGTGTTTTTCCTGCTGCTTTTAAGACAGCTCTGGTTAAACCCTTGAGCAATTAGATTATTCAGGTGTCTAAAAGTTTAGATCCCTCAGTCCTTAATAACTACAGACCAGTGTCCAATCTACCATTTTTAACCCTTAAGAGGTCGTTTAATAAACTAACGCATTTGTCCCTAATCACAAAAAATGTCACCTCCCAAAAAACTGCTGTAAAAATATTATATTTTCATATTTTTTTTCCACTTTAAACAATTCAGCCTGAAATATACATATCAAATATTAACCATATTTTGGGGATTTTAACCCTTTAAATGCCAGTATGCTTACATATTTTCACTGTTTTTTTTATTGAAAAAAAAAATCAACAAAACTAAAATAATTTCCATAAAATATATTTCAAGGCGTATTTGATTACTATTTTTATTTGGCCCTGAGATGGGTCAAATATTGGCAGCAACATTAATTTTGATGCATTGTCATTTTTTTTGCAGTGTCAGATTTAAAAAACAAACGAACAAACAAAAAAAAAACCTCACACTTGAGGTCCTGACGACAAAAAAATGTCACCTTTCCAAAAACTGCTGTAAAAAATTATATATTCATATTTTTTCCACTTTAAATGATTAAATCTTTTAAAACTACTTCAGCTCGAAATATACATATCAAATATTATTTATATTTTGGGGATTTTAACCCTTTAAATGCCAGTATGTTTACATATTTCCTGTAGCTGGACATCAGGTCATTGATTCGGGTGGCGACATTTTGAAGCTGGACACACACACACACACACTCACACACACTCACTCAACATCAAAGCGACACACTTATCATTTCAGTGGCAAGGCACCCTTGCAGGAAACAGTAGAAAGTGTGCATGCTTTTGGGTTAAAAGTAGTGCCATCTGGTGAACAAATATAAAAATGAAAAATTTAAAGCTAGTAGTCCAAAATTAAGCCCTAACATAAAAGGAATGCGAGTTTATGCAAGATAAATGTGGGATCAAAAATGACATTTTCAATGGTTTTCAATGGGACATTTTTTGTCGTTAGGAACAAATGTGTTGCTTAGTCATTTTAGTCTAATTTAAAGAACTGAGACGACAATTCTAAAATGTTTTAAAAATGAATATCTTTTGGCAAGTTTGAGCTATATTCATTCAACACAGACACAACAACAGACAAACACAAAATGGCTTGAAAATAAAAAAAACAAATGACACAAAATGTCCTTAGGATCTCTTAAGGGTTAAGTAAAATTTAAAGATAGTTTTTATTCAGTTACAACATTTTTGAAAAATACCAATATGGTTTTAGGGCACATCACAGTATTGAGACTGCACTGGTCAAGGTGGTAAATGACCTAAGGTCAAGTATGGCAATGAAAAAACTCTGTATTAGTACTCCTTGACTTAAGTACAGCCTTTGGGACTAGAGTCAGCTCTGGGGCTGGCCTTGGAACTGGAACTGGACCTTGGGGCTCAACTCAGGAGCACGGACTGGACAATGAATCTGGAGCTCAGGAGCATGGACTGGAGCACGATCTGGTCTCTGTGGCAGCAGCGGCTCAAGAACAGGGCTTGGGGGTTGCAGGGACTCAGGAACAGGGCTCGGGGGTTGCAGCACAGGGACAGTAATTGGACTCAGTGGCTGCAGCACAGGAACTGGGACTGGAATAGAAGTCTGCAGCTGCATTGGCACAGGGCTGGAGTCTGGGGCTGCAGCAACACAGGGACTTGCCCCATCCGCACAGTCCAGCCACACAGCCCAACGTCTCAACTCCAGACAGGCTTGGTCGGCGTTGTTCTTCATTCAATTCAACTTCTCTCTCTACTTCTGGCCTGGATCCCACAAAATCAAACCTGATGCACTTTCTTGTCAGTTTCAAGTGAGGGAGGAGAGAAATACTACTACCACTCCCATCCTGTCTGCTTGCTGTCTCATAGTGACCTGGGAGATTGAGGAGAGGGGTGAGAACTGCAGCACAGACCCAGCCCCCAGCTCAGCACCTGTCCCTAGAACTGTCTGTTCATCCCAAAGAACCTGCGTTCAGACATCCACCAATGGGGACACTCCTTCAAGCTCACCTGCCATCCAGGAATTCTGAGGACCCAAGAGGTCCTCCTCCGGTTGTGGCCCTTGCTGGATGATGACGTCAAGGGCTTCGTCAATGCATGCACCATATGCAACCAGCATAAACTCTCTCACCGCTCTCCTGCTGGCCTCCTCCAGCCTATTCCTTTCCCACATTGCCCCTGGTCACATATCTCCTTAGACTTCTTAGACCACACTCCCTCCATCCCAGGGTAAGATGACCATTCTGACTATTGTGGACCACTTCAGTAAAATGGCTCATTTTGTGCCTCTCCCAGAACTCCCTTCTGCCAAAGAGACTGCTGAACTGATCTATGTCACATTTTCTGTCTACGTGGCCTTCCAGTGGACATGGTGTCAGGTAGGGGGCCCCAGTTTTCATCCGTGTTTTGGAGGGAATTCTGCAGCCTTCTTGGGGCCATGACCAGTTTGTCATCTGGATTCCATCCCCAGTCCAATGGCCAAACCAAGTGGATGAACCAAGAAATAGAGGCGGCGCTATGCTGCATGGTTTCTCAGAACCCTTCTTCATAGTCACAGCAAATTCTCTGGTTAGAGTACACCCACAAAACACTCACCAGCTCCGCCACCGGTCTATCACCCTTCCAGTGTGTGTATGGCTTCCAGCACTGGAGAGGGAAGTCTTTTGCACCCCCTGTTCAGAGGTTCATCTGCAGATGCCGTCACACTTGGTCATGAGCTAGAGCCTCACTCCTCCGCACTGTGGGTCGCTACATCATCACTGCCAACTGTCAGCGATCCCAAGCCCCAGCATATCATGAGGGTCAGAAGGTTTGGCTCTCTACTCAGGACCTCCCTCTCAGAAACCCTAACCCTGCAGGACGATGGGACCCAGATTTATTGGTCCTTTTCCCATTCAGAAAGTCATTAGCCCCACGGTGGTGAGGTTGAGTCTCCCTCGCTCCATGAGAGTCCACCCTACTTTCCACGTCTCCCGAGTTAAACCTGTAAAGGACAGTCCTCTCATGCACTTTGAGCCACCACCTCCTTTGTCAGTATTGACCCAGCCTGCCTTTAACCTCACCTGCTTTCGTGCACATGGCAGCCTGCACTACTTGTAAGAGATTCAGAGCAAGGACCATGCAGCAAGTAACGGCACCCCTGCCAAGAGATTGGATTACAGAGTCACCTCCCTTTGAAACTGTCGGAGTGGACTTTGCAGGTCCTCATTCTGTTAAGACCAAGAAACACCAAGTGGATAAAACATATATAACATTGTTCACTTGTGCTGTGACACGTGCAGTACACCTGGAGCTCGTGTCGGACATTGCAGAGCGAGCAGCATGGTGGGGGGGATTCTGGGAGAGACTGGTCAGATCGGTTAAAACATGTCTGAGAAAAGTGATGGGAAGGGCTTCAGTCAGCTTTGACGAGCTAACTTCTCTACTGGCAGAGGTAGAAGCGACAATAAATTCAAGACCTCGCACCTTTGTCTGCAATGAACTCAGCCTTTGACACCAGCTCACTTTCTGATTGGATAGCGGCTCCTTGCCACCAAAGCCATTCATGCTGCCAACCAAACCTCTAACTACAGCCGAGAGGAGCTGACCCGGAGATGGAAATATCACCAGCGCCTTCTCAACAACTTCTGGACACGGTGGAAAAGGGAGTACTTACTTGAGCTGAGATCTGCCCATATCAGCAAGATTCCACACTCCACCCCACTAAAGGAAGGCGACCTGGTTCTCATCGGAGATGACAAGAGGGACAACAGCTAAGTGCTCACACACCACCCTAAAATAAAACTGAAAGACAATTTGTAACCTCTCACAATAGAATGGACACAAGTGTCTTCTTCCATGACTCCAGCGACCAAATTGTGTATATTTATATATGTTGTGTTTTATACTAGCACTTCTTTAAATGCACTTTTTTATTACTACATATTTTTAGCACTTTTGTTTTGCTACCCCCTCTTGTTTTATGTCTGCCCTCTTAAATTCAATCCCAGCACTTGTTTTATTACATCTTATTATGCTGTATAAATCTTGCTCCTTTTAAGTAGTGACAGCCCCAGATGATACAGCAGAGACCCTGGAGAGATGGGGTACCTCGATAAATATACAAGTTCCCACTGGCGACCTGTACTGTTGTCCAAACCACATTGCATTTTTATATTCTTAACCAAGCTTTTTTAAGGATTTCTTTTAAGGATTGTTTTTGAAGAATTGGTTAAGCATCTTTTGATTTTAATAGTTTTAATATCCATTGGATCCACACAGCTGTTAGCCCCGATTCTTTTGTTGGAGGCCCAAGAACAGTCCGGAGCAATCTTCAGTTCACAGTCAAAGTATTTATTGAGGTCACATATAAAGCAGTGCAGTGCTGGTCTCAGAGTGACAGAGTTCCTGCAGGATCTCAGCCAGAATGAGCACAGGTTTCAGATAAAAGTTCACATTTATTTTCTTGGGTTTGACCAAACCCCGTACAATAAACAGACATACGTTACAGAATGTAATTGGCCAGTTTCCAAGACGTGGATGTACCATGCTTTGTTCATGCCTTGCCCTTGACATGTAATATATAATCTGTGTGTGTGTGTGTGTGTGTGTGTGTGTGTGTGTGTGTGTGTGTGTGTGTTGTCTTTAGGCATGGATCTAAATCCAACAGACGCCACTAACAGACAAGAGAAGAGTCATCACAGAGGTGTCATCTATCTGCTGTTATCCTGACTGGTTTTGGCCAGTCATGTTATCTTACAACTCTGAATGGTGCAAGGACATTCATTTAGTGCAATAAAAGATGACAGAATGAGAACACATAAAATCACTTGAAAAGACCAAATGGTTGCACAGCCTCCGAGAGCCCGTGCCCCACGCAGTGCTCCCCCAAGAGTACTGCTCTTGTACCTAAACCTAACCCTCTTCTCCCCTCCCCCTCCCCTAACCTTAACTACTACTACTACTACTCGAAGCGCTTCCTCAGGAGTGTCAAGGCGGAGGTCAGCCGTACCTTCAAAGAAAAGTACCACCACAATGTCCCCGGGCCAGCAGGCCCAACTCTCGTCCCACCACCAGGCCACCAGGAGCCTGCTTTCCACCATCAAAACGAATTTCGAGGGGGCGAGGAGGAACTGCTACGCGCTGGGGGACTGCTGGCTGATCTCCGCCCAGGAACAAAAATCTCAAAGATCTACTGGTGCACTCAAACCTAAATAAGTCAACGAAACCTGGGGAAGCGCTTCGAGGCACGGCAATTGGTTTTATTTCCCTGCCCCACATTTTTAACCCTCACTCAAAAGTAGGTATAAACCCGTGGCAGGCCTTGAAGCCCACAAACAACTAATGGCATATATGCCATTAGGTGCAAGGCCTGCCACAAAATGTATGTGGGGCAGACCAGACAATCAATTGCAACCAGGATAAAACAACATTTTTATATTATGAACAATGGGAGTGGCACCAGTGTCCTATATGCACATTTTAAACTCCATGGCCAACACAATGTCCAGAGCATGGGCCTGGAGAGCAGGAGGGATTGGACCATGGCCCAGAGATAGGCAGCAGAGAGGAAATGGATTCATCTACTGAAGACCATAGACCCCACTGGCCTAAATGAAAAGTATGGCTGATGAGTCCATTTCCACTTGATAATAAAAAACTTTTTTCACAGCATTTACTAGGAGTGCTTACCTCCACCCTCTCCGGGGCCTCTTCTCCTACAGGTTTCTGGCAGGGCTCTGGCTGCGGTGATCCAATAAAGAAGCCCTCTTTTTTTAATGGTCCCCCCCCCTTTTTAAAAAAAAAAAAAAAAAACCTTTTATTTTACTGTGATAACTCTCTTAATCTCCTCTTTTTTTAAATTAATTTATCACTTATTTATATATTTATATATTTATTTCCACCTTTAACTTAACTTATTTAGACACTTATTTATTGAGTCACCATTTTATATGTATCTTTTATGCATTTATTATAGTTTTAATTTTCCTTTACATACATACATATGTTTTTACTTATTTCGCCGCGGGCGGCACGGTGGAGCAGCAGGTAGTGCATGTACGTCACAGCAAGGAGGTCGCTGGTTCGATCCCCGGGTCGGGCAGGGCCTTTATGTGTGAAGTTTGCATGTTTCTGTGTGAAGTTTGCATGTTCTTCCCAGGCACTCCAGCTTCCTCCCACAGACATGCTCATTAGGTTAATTGGTGACTATAAATTGTGAAGTGTGAATGGTTGTTCGTCTGTCTATGTTGCCCTGCAATCGGCTGGCAACCGGATCAGGGTGTACCCCGCCTCTCGCCCATTGCCAGCTGGGATAGGCTCCAGCCCCCCGCAACCCCGAAAGGGATACGCGGATATAGAAGATGAATGGATGAATTATTGATAGGCCTGGGCTTTCACGGTCCCAGTTGGTCCCTGGACCTCACTTTGAGAGCCACTACTCTATTTTTCAGTATTCATCTCAAATGTCCCGGAAATTGTGCATTTATGTGTGCAAAAATCAAATTTTTGTGATGTGCATGGGTGGGGTGGGGGCTCCAGGGATTTCTTGCTTGGAGCCCCAAGAGTCCCTAGCAACGCCACTGGGAACGACCAGTCTTTGCTAAGTGTCCTGAAGTTCCAACAATATATACACAAAATTTGAACGATATCTTTGGAGTTTGGACTTATTCAGAAGCCGAACTTAAAACCTTTATAAGCATTCTGAATAGTCATCATGATTCAATCAAAGTTAAGTACAACCTACAAAGGGAACAAATAGAGTTTTTAGATATGCAAGTTTTTATCATGAAGGAACACACTGAAAAATGGAATCTGGGAACCAGAGTATATTTTAAACCTACAGATACCCATGCTTTGTTACATAGAAATCCATCCTAAACACACTTTCAAAGGAATCATTAAATCCAAACTGATAAGGTTTAATATGATTTGTACAAAGCAAGAGGATGTGGAAACTGCGACTAAAGCACTCTTCAAAGCCCTGAGAACAAGAGGTTACAGTAGGACCTTCTTGCGTTCTATTAAAGTGGAGGTGCAGCAGAGTGTCTTAGATGAGAATCAAGAGGTTGTCAGAGTTGAACAAAATAAAAACAAAAACGTGATTCCTCTGATAACCACCTTTTCTTCAGCCTCACTAAGAATAAACTCTGTTTCAAAAACCAACTTTATAAGATTGTATGGTGACTTGGAGCCATTGTCAGATTTCAAAATTATATCAGCTTTTAATAGGAATAAAAACTTGAAAGACCTGTTGGTGCATGCCTCGCTGCAGAGTGATAAATTACAACGCAATCATGTACACTTTAGATTGATTAAATATGTTACAAATAAATACACAGAACTGAGTGCACCAGTATGGCAACATTTCCAGCTGGGCTCGTCAAACCTTGTCTCTTCAATTGGATGTAGGATCTGTGGAAAAATATATATTGGACAGACTAAAAACAAACTGTCACAGAGATTGAAACAACATATTCACCACATTGATCGGACAATAAAGACAACAGAACTGTATGTACATTTTTGTTCGCATGGTGTGTAGAATCTAATGATTGCAGACCTTGAATCAAAATTGGCTGGTTGACAGCCCAGAGACTGACAGCAGAAAGACATTGGATCACCAAACTAAAAACATGTCTGCCCAATGGTTTAAATGAAGTTTAAATACAACACAGAGCAAGCTAGGTTTTTGGATGACAGGAGTTGGCAATTGAACAGTAAAGTTTTCTGTCGTTATTTCTGGCTCACACTAGGAGCTAGGCTGTTAGCAGACTTTGTTATTGTTGTTGTTATTGTGTCACGGAGCACTCGCTCTCACTCTCTATATAATAAATCGACTATCGACTCTATACACTTTTTGCACTACTTCGTAGCATTGTCTTGTAGCACCTATGTCCAGTTAGACCAGAAAGTTGCGTTAGGGCACTTATTCTTGTTGTTCTCTCCTGTCTAGAACCTTGCTTGTGTTGTATGAAAATCTCATATGTACGTCGCTTTGGATAAAAGCGTCTGCCAAATAACAAATTGTAATTTTAATTGTAAAAATACTGTCTTCTTTTTTGAAGAGTTTGTCTTTTTGTTTTTTTAGGTTGACAAAAAGGATAAAAAAAAACAACCATTTCCAGGAACATGGTAAGGATGAAAAACAACCACTTCTAAAAAGGAAGAAATGTAAAAACAATGTATGCTGACTCGGGACTGGAAAATGTATGTCGTTGAAGATTTTGTTGGAGGGGGTCCAGTCTACCATCGACGATATTCTGGACCAGTGAAAACAGTGCGGGTTTCGTTTGTGAACAGTGGAAGGATTGTGGGATATATTGTGTGCGTGCTCTTTTGTTTGTCCATTTGAACAACAAACTTACACAAAGGCTGTGAAGAGAGTGGTGAACATGAAAAGTCATGAACTACCTTCACTCACAACATCTGAGCTTTCCACCGCCAACCTCCACAGGACTTCTATGGCACACTAACAAAATGCTGTAAATTTACAGCGGATTTACTACAGTACCTTACTGTATTTCTTAGTAACTGTAACATATTGAAAAATATTGATCCTGTGCATGTAAAATCACAGTTACTGCGGTTAGTTAACAGTTAACAATAACAGTGGATAACTGTAATTTTGCAGTATAGAACAGTATTTTCTGTCAAGCGCGGGAATAGGTCTACAGATCATCCCTTTGTAAGTCCAGTGATCCATCAACATCTTAATGATTACTGTGGGATAATATCTTTGTTTTGATGAGCACTCTTTTTTAATTTAACAAACTGTTTTAGGTGACAAGACGTCACCTCAAGACAGCGCAGCTTTGGTTGTCTACACATGCGCAGTGCGTCATCATTCCAACGGGCGCAGTCCATGGAGTTCATGTTCGGAGGTAATGTTAACGTTTATGCTCATCTCCCGAAGATAGCAGTGTCCAGTGACGTTTTTGTTATGTCTGTATGATAAACGTTATTGAACTGCTGACATTTCAGATAATGTTTCTTTAGGTATATGTCATTTGGTGAGGTAACGTTAGCTAAAATTGGCGAACTCTGTAAACTCTGTAACGTAAAGTTAGCTCGAGCTGAATTGGCTCTAGTAACATTAGCTAACTTAATGACAGAATATAAAGTTTGCTTGAAGTCATCTTATCAAAGCCGAGAAAAATAACCAGTAAAGTTAATGTTATGAAAGTTAATTGCCAGTTGCAGTGTGAAAATATAACATGAGCTAACAGCTAGCTAACTCTTTACTTTTACAGTAGAGCTGAGAGCCGCAAAGGAAGGAACGGGAGGATTTTCTTACAGGAGCGTACACGGGGAATCACCAAATTGTGTCTCAGCAGGTGTGAGAAGTTAGGTATGTGAGTGTGTTATTCCCAGAGCCAACAAAACCAGATCAAACACATTTTTGTAGTAATGTTTGTCTCCCTCATTTAGCTATTTTAGAATCAGCTCTCTAAGCTTCACTTAACCGTTAAACACATAGACAAGCCTGTTCATTTATACTATGTGCTGTTGTCATATTAGCGTAGTATTATTGTTTGGCTAACATTTGATATTCCTAAGTGCCACAATATTTCTGCTAAAGCTAAAAATACATATTTGTAAGATGATATCGTGTGACATGTGTGCTTGTAGTGATATGTTAACATATGTGAGGCACATGCAGACCCACAGTCGCAGACCCACAGTCGCACACCCCATGCCTCTTTTAAGTGTGTTTATCCTGGATGTTGCAGAATTTTCCAAAAGTTCAGAACATTTAAATCTCACAGCTATCGCCACTATCGTGGCCAGTCTAGGTCTACACTGTGTTATGCCGTTGATTTAACTTGTCATGTTGGCTTGTGCAGTACTAAATGTTAGAATACTCAGAACTTTTTCTCACATTTAAAAGTTCATATCAGAGAGGGGAAAGAGGTGACATGCCCTTTCAGAAATTGTGACAAGAGTTTTAAAGTCCAGTCTTCATTCACATCGCATATGTCGAGGAAACATAAAAAGACCTCAGAAGAGGGTTTGATGGATTGCATTGTAAGCCCCTCCAGTTCCCGAGATATTGATAGGGCTATTGATATGCAGGTTGATGATCCAGGTCAGTTGAGTTGTGAACAATTAGAGGTATGCCCAGAGCCTGTGGAAGAAAATCAGTTTTTCAGAAATTTAGCAATGTTTTATCTTAAGTTGCAAGCCAAATATCTCCTTCCAGCATCTGTGATTCAGACTATAATTGAGGACTATCAACAGATGCAGGACATCAGTCAGTCACATCTTCTCTTCAAACTTAAGGAAAAGCTTGTAAATCTTGGTCTTGCAGAAACTGACATAGAGAATGTAATAGATACCGTTAAATGTGAAGATCTTTTCAGAAAATGTAATACCCAGGTATTGAAATCTCATCATAGAAGAAAGACTGTCTTCAAGACTAACTTCCATTATATTGAGCCAATGCCCATTTGTCTGGGGAGGATTGAGTCAGAGAAGGAGTGTTTTGTACAGTATATAACCATCAAAGACACTGTTGCGTCTCTTTTACAATCTAATGTGTTGGGGCACTGGAATTCAAACACCAGTGTGGACTCAGAGTATGTGCTCAGAGATGTGTGGGATGGCACAGTCACTGAAAATAATAATATGTTTGAGCTAAAAAACTCCTCCCTAGGCTTAATTCTTTATCAGGATGCCTTTGAGGTCGTAAATCCACTTGGGTCAGGTTAAAAAAAACACGAAGTCCTTGCAGTTTATGCCACCCTTGCAAATATTTTACCCCACAACAGGTCAGACATTGAACACATGCAGCTAGTGTTGCTATATAAAGAAGAAGACTTCAAGTGCTTTGGCCAAGAGCTAGTGTTTAGCTCTCTGATAAAGGATCTAAAAGCTCTTGAGACAAGTGGCATCAGCTTGCCTGATGGCAAGACCTACAATGGAACTGTGTGTGCCATTGTAGGTGATAACTTAGGCTCACACAGCACTGGAGGCTTTTTTGAGAACTTCAGCAAGAGCTTAAACTTCTGTAGGTATTGTGAGGTTGAGATCCTCTTGCCGAGGGCCAAGATTGTACGGAAAAGTCACATCAAGAACATGTCCAGACTCAAACTGTAGGTGTCAAATTTGACTCTGTTTTCAATGAGTTGGCTTATTTTCACGTATGCCAACCTGGGTTACCTCCCTGCCTTGGCCACGATCTTTTTGAGGGCATTGTTTCCTCTGATTTGGCACGCTACTTTAAACATCTTGTCAAGGTGGAGAAACAATTCACATATCTTGACTTGAATCGGCGCATAACTCAGTTCAAATATCTTGGCAGTGATGCGAGCAACAAACCCTGTGAGGTGAACCCTAGAGCAGAAAAACTGTCTGGACATGCTGTTCAGAACTGGTGCTTTCTCAGAATGTTACCTGTGTTGATTGGTGACAAAATAGACAATCCAAGTGACAGTGAAGTATGGCAGCTAATTTTACTGCTCAGGGAGATTGTGGACCTTATCAGTGCTCCAGCTATATCCAAGGGTCAGGTAGCCTATTTAGGTGTCGTGATAGAGGAGTATTTGGATTCTAGAATATAAACGTTTCCAGATCACCCACTTAAGCCCAAGCACCACTACATCCTCCATTATCCTGAACTCATCTTACACTTTGGACCACTCATCCGTTTATGGACATTACGCTTTGAAAGTAAACATACATACTTCAAGCGATGTGCACGAAAACTTCAAAACTTTAAAAACCTGTGCGGCACCTTAGCAGAGAGACATCAACTTTTGCAAGCTCTTTTAGGTGCTGGCCCCCGTTTCCCACCAGATGTTGTGGTGGAGAGGTGCGCAGAGTTTGTCTTGGAAGAACACAATGATAACATCAGACAATCAGTTGCACAGTGTAACTTTGATCCTCTAAACACTCTGGTTACCCATGATGTGTCAGTGAAAGGGACTAAATACAGGAGCAAAATGTTTGTTGTGATAGCTCAGAGTGATGATGGCCTCATTGTTGGTAAAATTAAACAGGCTCTTATTCATAGGAGTACATATGTTTATTTCATTACTGAACAATATCAAGCTGAGCGCCTGCCGGAATTTGGTGTTTATTACATTACACCAGTGCAGAGAGCCTATTGCTGTGTTGCTCATGAGAAGCTACTTGACTATTATCCATTGACAGAATATACTGTTTGGGGAATGTCACTTCTAATTCTTCATCATTCTATCCCAACCTTGTAGAAGAATGTCTTCACTGGAAGAGACTATCAAGAGGATTATCCTGAACACTTTGCCCAGTCTCTCTGAGAAGACACAATTACAGATTGTGTCCACGCTTAAGACATTTGGTGTAGAATCTGTGGATGACCTGAAATATGTCCAACAGGAGGACATCAAAGACCTGCTGCCTGTTATACAACAGAGAAAATTACTAGAGAGCTTCAGATTGGGTAAATAATGCTTATCTAGCCATAGATTGTTATGAACATTTATTCTCATTTAAAAAAGTGCAATCCTTGTTCATTACTGAGAATAGTGATTTTCTTCTTTATTTGAACTCATTCATGTTGAAGTCTTTATCATTGATGTATAAGGTGCATGCCAGTAATGACTACATTTCAATAGATAAATGGAAATAGTGATTTCCTTCTTTATTATCATTCATTCACATTAAGTATTTGTTGTTTCAGAAACCACAACCATCACTTTGAGTGTCCAAGTTATTGACAGTGAGTCATCAGATTCAGGTGCTTCTGCTTATCCTAACTCGCTTGCATCCACCTCATCTGGATCCACCGGCTCCTCCTCCCCTGCCCCAGCTCATCACCACACTCACTACCAGAAAGGGTCAGCGCTGTACCTCCACAAGATGTAACAGGGCCTGATGTATTTGAGGTGCCATGGCAGAAAATGCTCCAAGAAATACTTTCAGCCATTACAAATGGTCAGAGACCTTCTTCCAAATGGCGGCGCCAGATGATCTGAGTGCTGGCAGATGAAATTAGAAAATATGAAACCAACTCAACTCGCATTCAGTGTCGCACAATTGAAATGAAATTCTTTACAGTGCAGCACCTGGCTTCAAACACAGATCAGAACCACACAGACACCCATGCACTTAGAAGAATGGTCGCTGGAGGTGCTTAAGGGAACCCTCCAACCTTTCCCGCATTCCACCTTTTACAGACCCTGACAACATCCAAATTGACAGTTATCCCAGAGCCACTTTCACCACATCACAGAAATTCTTAAAAAAACTCACTCCACAGACACAACAGGTTATTCTTTCAGTCGGCCTTGACAACTGCCTATCAGAACAACCACCTACAAACTTTTACAACAGCTATGGAAAACCAGCCAGATCACCTTCCCCAACGCCACCATTCACATCCCTGTCATCAACTTTTCTGACAACCTGGAACCCAGCACTCACCAAACTCAACCACACCATTACAGCCAAATATAACTTTCTATCAGAAATCAATCCACTACTGTTCAAGACTGACCCTAAGGACCAAATCCACTGGACCCCCCAGACCCCCCATCTTGGATACCCAACTGGGGCCCAGCTAATTTTGTCCGCAGTTTCCATGGAGGCCCAACATGGGTTACCCCAGATGGGTTGATGGTGGGCCCTTAATGGGCTCCATACAGGGCCCATATAGGTAATCCCAGTTTGTCCCATCTGGGACCCACAGGAGTTTGTCTACATGGGTTGATGATGTGACCCAGCTAGGTCTCATCTAGTGCTCTGATGGGCCACAGCAGGTATATATATATGGGCTACCATATTTGTCTGCTTGGGTTACTTTATTTTACAGTAAACCCCTAAATATAGTTGTGCATTTAACCTACTAAACACACAAAAATGCTAAATGTATTGCTACAATGAAGAGAGGCCAATATTGTAGTTAACGCTTTTATTTCAACAAGAAAAATCTGTACACCCAAGATGTGATTTGTTTCATCGGACATTTATCAGGCATCCCACTTTCAAAATCATCAGAAAATATGTCAGTTTCCAAAGCATCATAAAAAATGTCTGTGGGATTATCATTCACTGCATTGTGTGCTACATGCTCAACACAATCATAATAGACAGAATCCCCCAATAGTTCATTCTCAGTAGAATCATCATAGGCAGATTCAGAATTAAAATCCAGCGGTTGTTTACATTCATTCTGTAGTGAAACAAGACGAAAACGTTCAGATACTTTTGCAGCTATTTTCCTTCTCTTGAATGCTCCATTTCTGAAAAGAAAAAAAACGTAATACTTTTGAACAGTTAATATTCTAGTTAATGCAAAACAAGCACTCCCTTCAAGGAAACGGGGGAAAAAAATTTTTTTAAAAATATACAATTCATAGTATTTATGTATTTCATTTGCACTAGTTCCATTTCAGCTGTGTGAGAGTCACTGTAGTCTAGAGTCCTGCAACGGGTCCCGTGGGTACCCACGGATATCCGACGGGTACCCGCAATTGACGGGTACAAACGGGTGGAAAATATGCATTTATAATTTTACGGGCGGGTAACATTTTATTGTGTCATGAAAATCACTAGTTTCAAGCAGCATGACGCAGCGAAGACGCTGCGCACCGCGCAGCACGTACTCTGACCTCCAGTACATAAACACACACCCCGGCAGCAGCGCGCACGCGCGGAAATAACAACAAGAACAGCATGGAGGAGAAGGAGATACGAGCTAAGTTAGCAAGCGGTGAATATGAAATAGTGGTGCGTCTGTGTGTGACTAGTCAGTCTACTACTGTAAGACTTCGCTGAGAGCGTTAATGAAGGCTGTCACAGGCTTGAAAAAATAAAACGTTTTTTTTTTAAGTGAGAGACCGTCTGTTGTAGGCTATTTAGTGCATGTAATCACGGGTAACGGGTCGGTTCACGGGTCTGATGATTGACGGGCGGGGCGGGCACGGGTTTTGAAAATTGGACCCGTGCAGGACTCTGCTGTAGTCTACTGCATTTTGCTGTCATTTACGGTCGCGCTATTTCTCTCCTCTCTGCTCTGTTTCACCTGTGTGTGTGTGTGTGTGTGTGTGTGTGTGTGTGTGTGTGTGTGTAATCGGAGAGGAGCAGATGTTAGTTGAACACACACGGTGATGAGAACATGGCAGAGAGGAGAGAAATGGTGCGATCGACAGCAAAACACACTAGAGCTAGGTAGTTTAGTTAGCTTTAAAGGGGACATGAAACACTTAACAAAGTTTACAAAAATTAATGCAAGGTTTTCCACACCAAAACATTAGCCAATGCCTAACATTGTTAATAAGCTGTAAGAAGGTCACGAGGTTGGTTGGAGCCAGGTCTTTCAATACTCCGCTTGTGACAGCAGTGACATAATGGAACCACAAAGAAAGAAGAACTGCAAGGGAGGTCATTTTAGCATCGCCCCAGGCTGTAGCAATGTATTCACAGAATAAAAAACCACAGCAAGACTGTACATTTTCATGTTTTGCCATTAAAACGGCAATCGGTTCTCCGTCGCTGACTAGCTGCTCTCAGACGCCAGAGTCCCTCTCTCAGTCCCGCAGCTCGGGTTTGCAGCAAGCACTTTGTAAATGAGGACGCTTTTGAATTAGGTATCCTGGTGACTCGTAAAACAAACTGCTCCATCTGTGTTTGATTTTTCGTCTTACAGTGTCGGGTCCACAGACCGCCCGACACAGTCCGTCGGCAGCAAAGAGGCGGCTGTGCACCGTAATGCAAGAGCACGACACCGTGACGTTGTGGCAGAGCAGGGAGAGAAAGGCTAGCTGGTGGAGATCGCTAGTACTATGCACAACTGATCAAACTATAGTCATACATTTAGGTCATTAAAACGGAAACTGACTGCAGTGGCTAGAGCATGCAATATCCTGTGTGCATGCGGTTTGTGCGCGGACGACACCATCGATTAGTCAGAACCATTACATCGTCAGCCGTAAAGCCAGCGCATTTATGCGGCACGGCTAAAAAAAATAAATTAATTAAAAAAGCTCGCTATCTACAATATAATTTGCCTTTTATTCCTGCCAACGCTGTGTAATTTAAATGGACTACTGATACAAGCAGCACATTTTTCCTTTGATGGCAGGCTTAAAAAATACTGTGGCATAGTTACTACACAATAACTACAATGATAATTTCACTTCATTTTCTACAATAATAAACATCAAACAATCAATTCATATAATTAATAAAACACTCATTCATGATTCTAGATTACTTTATTTTTCCCATACACAAAAAAATCAGTTAAAAACTATTTTCAATCCATGTTAAATCTCTTGTGAAATTCGCTGGAGTTGCAGCTTGTGAGCGCAGGAGGAGCCAAAGGGAGGCAAAGAATCTTTTTCTGGAATAGGGATCATCAACACTCTAAATCCAATATAAGTACCTTATATAGATTCTAATTAATCGTTAGAGACCCACTCAGTCTGCGATCAGTGTACACTGCCTAATCGTCTCAACCATCACATCATCTACAGCCACAGGATCCACATTTGCAATCCGCCATCCACGTAGTTGATTCCGCACATTTCTCAGTGTTGGGGTAACAGGACGCTGTAAAGTATGCAAAGTACCTGTAGTATCATGCGAAAAAACCACAGGTGCACCAGCATGGTAACACCACAATAAACCTAACGTTACCTCACTGGTAAACTTACTGGTGCGACATTAGCCAGCCGGTTCACTAGCTAGTTAGTGTGTGGCGTTACGCTACACGAGTTCGCTGCGGCATTACGGCTACACGGGTAAGCTAACTAGCCAGTGAGCTGGTTGGCTAATGACACGCTAGCAGGTTTACAATTGTGGCACACAAGTAACGTAGCATGATTAACCTGCAATTTTGATAAGGACATTAGTCAGTGAACTATGATGCTGGCTAGAGCAGACTGTATTCTGAACATGATGATCTTTCAATCAGTCGAGCCTTTCCAGCTCAGCCACTAACGTTACCGTTAAATTACCTGCTGTTAATAGGCGCACCAGGGTCTCGGCATGGACGTCTTTCAATGAAAGCACGGCCACTTCCAACACTTCCCTCTCGCAGCAGAGCATCTGGTAGGTGTGGGATAAAGTGATGCAGGGAAGATCCCCCAGAAGATGGCCCACGTCCGCCTCCCGACCACAAATACACTACGTCGGGGTGGGCATTTCCCTGCAGTGTCCACACCCACACCATGCTGTGTTGCCCACCGTCTCAGCACCTGCAGAAGCCATCAGCTGCTCTTCCTCCAAAACAACCCGTCCTCAGTGGCTTGAAGACGTATGCCATCGGGTGTGATGGCATCGCTTCGAAATTCTGCTCAATTTCGTTCTCCTTCCATTGTTTCTTTGTACTGCCAAGCTAGCACGTATACAACCTGATCCAACCAACCAAGCTCGTGACGTAGTTAATCACGCAAAAACAACATGGCGGCGCACTATTGCTGAAGGAGTTGATCAGCACGAAAGAAAAATTCTTCTAATTTTATGTAGAGGCACTTTCCATCTTTAAAAAAATCACAGACGTATTCCCACACACTTAATTTTGTGTGAAATAAATAAATATTGGGGTGTTTCATGTCCTCTTTAAAACCTTAGTTTGGCTTCGTGTCATGTTAGTTAGCTAACGTTAGTTTAGTTTAGTTTAGTTAGTGTCACGTTAGCGACGTTAGTTAGCTAATGCTAGTTTAGTTAGCCGCTAATGTGGCAAGAAGCCACACTAAGGTTTTGTTTGAAATTATGAAAATTGTTTATTTAATAAATTTCACGATTCAGATTCAATACAAAAATAATGTTATTGTAGTTCTTACCTTGGGCACGCAGTCTACTTTGAAGAAAGGCAGCGTTATGTCGAAGGCGCAAGGAGAACAGCAGGGGATGCTGCACTCAGATGCGAGTTTTCGTGTGCGCGCGCACGCTTGTACTAAATCTCGCAAAACCTCTCGGGATCTCATGAGATATCACATCTCTAGCAAAAGCACACCCTTTTTCCCTTGACCTTTTTCTCCATTATAATCAATATAATAGATCGATGATTGTAATTCATATAATCAAATTGATCCTTTTAAAGAGTAGAAAAATGGTTGGGCAAAATTGCATAATGTGCTGGCATATTTAGATTTAGATTAGATTGAAGTGGCTTACTTTCCAGCTGCATTTGTACGTCAGCGCAGCAGAGTCAAAAAAAAACAAACAAACAAAAAAAAACTGCATATATACAGATTACCTTGCTAGATACAATTTCATTTTATTTCTGCTATTTTCACACTGGAGAATGAAGCCCTCTTGGGACCCATCCAGTACCCATGTTCGCTGTCTAATTGGTATGCCCATTTCTAGCCCACGTATATTCTTCTGGGTTGCCCATATGGGACCCAACACCAACCCACTTAAAAGCCCACTCTGAGCCCATGCCCAGTGAAAACCCACCCAACCCAGGTAAAGCCCATGTGGGCCCCACTTGGACATGTTGGCTGAGTCCCCACCTGTCAAATATCACTAATCTCTGTTCTCCTCTCTCCATCACCCTGATGCCCGCACAGCTGGAGATACTGGAAAAAGGACTCACCTTCATTCCCACAACCAACCCTCCCACCCGACTGGACCTCAGGAGGGACATCCACACTCTTTCACAGGAGGCTGAAATTGAGAGATCATTTCTGGGGAGGATGATGTGAGCCTGTGCCCTTCACTGGACCATCCCACTGGGAACCACACTCAGACACCATCTCCCCAGAAATAATAACATGAATTAACGACAAAACACACAGCAGCTGAATGTTGTCACTGGGACTGGGACCTCATGCTGTAATGGCCTACAGAGCAACAAAACACAGTTGAACTGGTTTCACTTCTAACTTCATGATGTTTGGCCAGGAAGACGCATCCCTTCCGTCCTGAGTATGTCCAACACCACAGGGAGAGCCTGGAGCTGGCCCATCAAGTCACCAGAGATGCTCTTGGTTAGGCTGTGACATGGGCAAAGAGATAATATGACAAAAACTGCTGCTGCACACAGTATGAGATTGAAGATGCTGTGTGGTATTGGATTAAAAGCACACGTAACATTAAGAACAGTTCCTGCCAACGTACAAGGGACTATACTTGGTCCTGGGACAGCTGGATGATCTGTTCTGTCATATCCTGAAGGGCCCAAAAACAAATCTGAAAGTGGTTCACCACAACCAGCTGAAACCCTACCAGAGTTGTGAGCCCCTGGACAACACCCGGATCACAGAGCGGGCACAGAGCTGGACACCTGTGGAAGTGCCACCTCCAGGTTTGGACATGGACCCTGCAGACCCCCTCCAAGGGGTAGCCCAACTCTTTCCAACACGGATGCTGGGGAAGACTCCAGTTTAGTCTCATCTGATCTTGCAGCTGACAATTTCTGCTGCTGCCTCCTCCACCTCTCTCCATCAGTGCTCTGCTACACCAGTGAACTCTCAGGGTAGCAGGGTGGGTGTGGCAGAGCAGCACCCTCAGAATTAGTGTTCCCAAAGGCCAAGCTGCCAGCAGGGACTTTCCACCAGGTATAGTGAGTGGATGGCTTCCGCAGGCCAACAGTTCATGGACAGTTCTGAAGTTTAATGTACCCTTGTAGGAATCATTCTTCATTTATGTTTTGCGCAGATACCTTATTTGACCACAAGTGCCTCACCTGTTAAAATATAATTTAAAAAAAACTTGTTGTGGTTTATAAATTCATTAAGAGGAGGAAATTTGGACTTAAGTTCATGACTTCTATTAATTTGTTTTCTGTATGATTTCAACATTTCTATGGTCAAAATCGCTAAATTTACGCATTTCCTATTCAAATAAATGGGAGAAAGGCGAGTTGAGGCAGCCATGAGCTGTGCCTCACTTCTGATGGCGCTGTGCCACATACACTGACTGACGCAGACAGTTGGTGCATGGCCATTGCTGTCTCTCTTTATATCAACCATAAATGCACAGAGAAAATGCTCCGGGTGAAGCAGAAAGTACCATGCCGCACTGATAGGTGGCTGAGCTCCATCGGTGCAATGCACATTGCTGCGTGCTCTCCTACGCAGAGGGATCAAGAGACGAGAAAAGAGAGATCAGCTAAAAAAAAAAATTTAATTTTAAAAAATCGAATTTGACCACACTCACACACACACACACACATATATATGTGTGTGTATATACAGTATATACGTATGTATGTGTGTGTGTGTGTGTGTATGTGTATATATACACACACACACACACACACACACATATATATATATATATATATATATATATATATATATATATATATAATTATTATTATTATTATTATTATTTATGGCATGTCGTTCAGGAAATTAATGTATATATAAAATGAACCTTGAATATATGGAATGAACCTTGAATATATATAGATTGAAACTCTGAATATATGGAATGAATGTCTGAATACATGGAGTTGCAGAAAGAACATTATGGATAATTCTTGAAGAAATTTACAAGTCTCTTAAGGACTTGAGAGATGAAATAACAGTTCAGGTAGAAGCATATATGGTACACGGTATGGACACACACTCTGCATCTCAGAGAGGAAGGCCGAGGTAAGTAATAAAAATGGAAATAAATGTATGGGGACGGAGGATTAAGCACCATAAAAATACATAACCTCTATTTAGTACATGCTACAATAAGAAGTTACAAACATGATTATTAAAGGTGTAAGGAAAATGTATTCACACTATGTGAAGTAACACATTTGTTTTTTATTTTATGTTCCTCCGTAAAGGTGCAACATACAAGCTGCTTAGCTGACTCACATGCGGGACTTAGGATTCAGCTGGATGGCTATATCTCGAATGCTGCCTGTAAATATTAGAACACTGTACAACCACAGGACACAACTTGGTTTAGTGGATTATGGGAGTTTCACCAACATTTCAAATGATGATCTTGATCATCTTATTAATGAGGTCCTTCAACAAATCCCTGGCTCAGGAGAGACCTACATCACCGGTAGTCTGAGAGAGGAATCAGAGTTCAGCAATGGCGAGTGCAAGAGCGTTTAAGAAGAGTAGATCCATTGGGAAGAGCCTTAAGAGGACGAAGGGCAATTCAACGGAGCGTCTATGATGTTTCTGTCCCAAATCAAGTGTGGTATATGCTGTTTTGTAAATTTAATTGACATTTCATCATTACTCCCTCACTTGTCAGTAAATCAGGTCATAATGAATGATGTCAGGATTTGCCCAATTTTAAACCTTTTTCAGCAACAATATATAGTAAGAGTACATGAATTATCATGAATCATGATTATTTGCATGTCTTCATGCATGAAAAAGCATGAATTTATTCACTTAGTACTTACAAAATAAGGAATGTACCAGAATTAACAGTATCTCATCAATTACTTGTGAGAATATAATGTTAATTAGTGCAACAAGTAAGTTATTTTAATCATCATGATTTCTGACTAATTAATAAAGTTTATATCTTCTTCAGAGGTAAATCTGCAGTTAAAGGGACAGGACAAAAAACTGACCAGTCACAACTGTGCATATTCAACTCATATTCAATTGATTGACATCAAACAGCCCTGTGATGACAGCCTTCCCCACTTGCAGACGAAATTTTTAAAAAGTGTCTCTCCTGCCATGGTTTCAGAGTGGGACAATGTGGAACATTATAAAAATAGATAAAAAATAAAAATGGTGTGCAGATCCCACATAAAGTGGGACACCTGGCGACCCTATCTCTGGGATTGTAACTTTTTATAATAAGCAGAAATAAGCAAACTGATAAAAAAAAAAAAAAAAAAAAGGAAGGACAACAAAACCAAAGAATTAAAAGAGACAATTCACCCCAAAATCAAAAATACATTTTTCCTCTTACCTGTAGTGCTATTCAGATTGCTTTGGTGTGAGTTACTTAGTATATGACACTCAAAGAACTAGATGACATATAGTTTTTTGGTGCTCAAAAAGCTGAAAACATACATTTGGGATAAACTCAACAGTATTGTTTCTTTCCCAGAATCGTGACCCAGTTACTCAAGCTAATTCACAGACCTTTTTTTGAGCTGTTTAAGAAGGAATTACAAAATAGTTCCTTCATGAAACTGCTCACAACAAGGTCAGTAGATTCTCTTGAGTAAGATCTGCCTGGAAAGAAATTTATTGCTATTGAGTTTTTAATATAGTTGCTCTTTGAGCACCACAAGCTGACTGTCATCTAGTTCCATTACATTGCAATGAAAGCAGAAATCTCTACGGCCGATATCTCACACCAAAACTATGGATGAATGGATAAATAGCACTACAGGTAAGAAGAAAATATTTAGATTTGAATTTGAACTGTCCCTTGAAATTTTGATGTACATCCAATGTGGTTGACCACTACTGCTATTAGTAATAACATTATTATTATTGTTAGCGTTATTTACTGTTACTATTTATACTACTGTTACTATTTATAGTTACTATTTTATATTACTACTACTAATAATAATATTTCTTCTTATTCCAGGCATAATGACACAAACCATAAGTTAAATCCATGGGGATTTGTGTTTCATGGAGGACTTGAGGGCTATAGTCGCTGCATTACCTACCTGAGATGTTGCACAGACAACAGAGCATCAACGTCTTTGCAACTTTTCCAGGGTGCTGTGGATTGGTTTGGACTCCCACAACGTGTCAGGGGAGATGCTGGTAGTGAGAACATTGATATTGCACGGTTTATAATTGAAAACCGAGGGGCAAACAGAGGAAGTTTTATGGTTGAACGTAGTGTTCATAATCAAAAAATTGAAAGATTGCAGGGAGAAGTAAACAGGGTGGTATCAGCATACTTTAAAGACCTTTTCCTCTTTATGGAAAATGCTGGAATTTTAGATAGCACTGACCCACTTCACATTAGTGGTCTTCACCATGTCTATCTCCCAAGAATAAACAGATCTGTGAATGAGTTTGTGAACCAGTGGAACCACCACAGCTTGAGGACAATGGAAAGTTGCTCCCCACTACAACTGTGGACAGTTGGAATTGTGGTGAGAGGAGGGGGTTGGTTGGTATATCACCAGTGTGTCCGACAACGCCACCTGGGGAATTGCACCCCAGGAAATGCTAAGCTAAGATTTTAACCAGACAAGGTCACGCAGGTTCAGAGATACCACGGGGGCGAGACGGTTTACCATTTAAAAGAAAACAAACTTTATTAACCAAATCAAAGAAAAAGAACAAAATAGCGCACACCACACAATAAAACAGGCACCTGGACAAGAAGGGGGGGAGATAAGGTCAGGGCTGGCGCTTACCATGCGGCAGGAAACCAAAAGGGGAGAAGGGATCCAAAATAAACCACCCGTGACACTGCACACACACACACACATACACGACGGCAAAGCGGGAGGGGACTGTGAGGAACGCACCACCACCAGGGGTTAAACTGCCGCTGTCAGCAGCCAGCACCTGAAACAAAATAAGACACAATTAATAAAACATGCCCAGGGGCTTCACCACAGTGGTGTAGGCGCAACGGAATAAAAGAAATGACAAAGAATAAATTTACGGAGTAATTAAACAATCTGAAAAGGAACAGAAATAACTAAATCGATCTAACACAAAAGAACACAAGAAAAGGGATTACTTAAACTAATCAAATAATACCAACTACGGAAAACAAAAGAAACAAATGAATAAAGGATTTAAAATATATCCATCATGTAGCATGGGTCATCAATTAGGCCCTCGGTCTCGGAGCAGGACCAGGCGACGGTCAGCGCCAGGCCCCAACACGTAGTCTGCTCCGCCGGACGATGCAAAATAAACAAAAGGGAAAAGAACCGAAATAAAACCAAAACGAAGCAAAGGAAACCAAAACAAAAGAACGAAAACTAACACAAAGGGAACCGAAACCAAAACAGATAACGCAAAACCAAAACGAAGAAAAGAAACTCAAAACAAAGAAAAGAAACTCAAAAACAAAGAAAAGAAACTCAAAAACAAAGAAAAGAAACTCAAAAACAAAGAAGAAACTCAAAAACAGCAGCACCGCTTCCAGGTATGACGACTGTGGCCGGCCGATTACAGGGCCGCTAAACAAAAAGGAAAAAAACCCAAAACCTGAGGTTAAATAAATTAATTAAACGGATTGATGCCAAGTGAAAAAGTAAATTAATACGCACCAAAATAGTTCAGCCTATGCAGCGACCCAGAGGACAGGATGCAAGCCTCACAGGCGCGGCTCTAATGCACTGCCTGAAAAGTAGGCATTACGGGCAGATCAGCTGAGCGGCGGATAAACAAGACAGGCAGACAACGTGCCGACAAACGTACCAGAGCGGACAGGTAAGCTGGACACCGCAGGGCTCCAGCAGGCCACTCTCGCCTCCCCTGGACCAAGCAGTCAGGCACGCTGCAAGGAGCGGAAACCGTTACTAATAGTGCTTTTACGCACACAGCCGATCAAATAGGGGAGACCGCATAGCGCTTACCGGGGTAAGGGAGATCTGGGTGCCTCAACGGCCGTTGCAGACACCAGACGGGCACACCGATGACGGTTGCAGCGAGGGATCAAGCTGAAACGCTTAGCACACCACGCTGGCTCAACAGGCCACAGCCACCACGGGAGCAGCGAGGAGCGGAACAGAGACCGGGCGTGGCCACACACACCTGTATATAAGGGTGCGCATGGTGCCGCCCAGCAATCAGTGGCTGGTCGGTTGGCACAGTGCCAAACAGTGGCCAGGAGGGAGACAGCCTCCGGCTACATCTACCCCCCACTTTTGCATCGTCGGCCCGACGATATGCAGGACATACTGGAATTAAGACCAGGGCCTGAAAATGGCAAACTGAGCATTAGACACAGGGTCTGGTACTCCACCAGCTGAGTTGTCTTGGTGACCAGCAGACCGGGGAAGACGATGGACATTCGAATGGTGGCCAGCCGTAGAACGAATGGTTCTACGCAACGCCATCTGACTAGTACTCGGCTGGTCAGTTGGGGACAACGAGGGAGCTGGCGGCAAAGAAGGTTCAGGTACTGGACGTGTCGCCGGGGCTAGCCTGGCCTGCAAAGGGGTCACGACAGGAGCGCTTGCAGGATGCAAAGCACCAGGAACAGCTGCAGGCGGCGGAAGAGGTGTTTCCGGGACCAAGACCCACAGGTCACCGTCACTGCAGGACTCCTCATCCCATGCTGCCAGAGCAGGTGGAGAAGACACTCTCAGTGGGGGAACGGCAGCTTCAGGCCGGACTACAGCCTTCAGCATATCCCGATGCACATTTCGCACCTTGTGCAGATCATTCACCGGAGCAACAGTATAAACAACCCCTTCACTGGCAGGAGCCCTCACCACCTGGTGGACCACCGAGCTCCAGAGGTCCTGGATCTTCTGCCGCCCTCGGTTACTGTGGTCCCTCAAGTACACGAGCTGGCCCACCGATAGGGGTGCCTCCCAAATCTGCTGATCATGCTGCTCTTTTCTCCTGTCAGCCGCTGCCAACAACCGCTCACGAGCACCCTCAAAAGCAATCCTGAGCCTGGCTTGGTGTTCAACCACCCAGTCCTGTACCTCGCCAGGCACTGGCTCCTGAACTCGACCCAGGAGAAAGTCAACAGGAAGCCGCGGTTCCTGGCCGAACATCAAATAGAATGGGGACTCGCCTGTGCCCTGGTGAGGAGTTGTGTTATAACAAAAGAGCACCTGGGGCAAACAGGCAGCCCAGTCCCGTTTCCGTGATGCTGGAAGAGTGCGAGGAAGGTCATGCAGAGTTCGGTTAAACCGCTCGCACTGACCATTACCTGCAGGATGGTAAGGAGTAGTACGGGACTTGGCAACGCCGTACAGAAGGCAGAGCTGTTTAATAAGCAGGCTCTCAAAGTTCCTTCCTTGGTCTGAATGGAGGCGGCTTGGAACGCCAAACTTGTAGAACCACTCTGAGATCAAAACCTGGGCCACAGTCGAGGCCCGTTGATCCCGTGTAGGGACAGCTACAGTGAACTTACTGAACACGTCAGTCATGACCAGGACATTTTCATACCCGCTCCGGGCAGGTTCCAACAGCGTGAAATCTATGGCCAAGATCTCATTGGGTCGGGAGGCAAGCAAGTGGCCCATAAAACTATGCGATCTTGGTCCAGAGTCCTTAGCGACTTGACAGCGTTCGCACTCCATGACCCACTGTTTTATGTCGGAAGCCATGTTTGGCCAATAGCAACGCTGTCGCACCAACTCGGCCGTCCGTTCAATGCCCTGGTGGCCATGTTCTTGGTGAAGCTGATTTAAAGTCTCCTGCTTGAGGACTGCAGGCAAGATGAGCTGGAGACACACTTCTCCCCCATCTGACCGAAACACCTGGCGGAAAAGAACCCCATCTTTCTCCACCAGACGGTCCCATTGGCGCAGCAAGACCAGAGCTGCTTTGGGAAGCTGTTGCCGCTCAACCGAGGTAGGTGGGACCTTCCGCCGCCAAAATGGCAGCACAGTCTCCAGGAGGGGGTCAGCCTCCCGCAACGAGCGGAGGTCGAACACAGAATGGGCAGGCGGGACAGAAACCACAGACTGAGTGGTCGACACCACAGGGTCAGGGTGTGGGTCTTGCTGGAGGTCGGCGGGAACCAGTGTGCCAGGCAAGGAATCAGCAACCACTTGAGAAGCAGGCACATACTGCCGTGAAAGTGCGTCTGCATTCTGATTGCTGCGGCCAGAACGATACTTAATATCGAAGTCGAAAGCTGCAAGCTGGACAGCCCACCGATGTTCTGTGGCCCCGAGTTTGGCCGACTGGAGATAACTCAATGGGTTATTGTCAGTATAGACAGTGCACCGGTGCCCCAACAGGTATTCCCGGAACTTCTCCGTCATGGCCCACTTGAGCGCAAGAAACTCCAACTTCATGGAGCTGTAGTTGGACATATTGCGCTCAGTAGGCCGGAGGCCCCTGCTGGCATAAGCCACCGGTCTCACACCGCTGCCAGTCTCCTGCGAGAGAACAGCCCCAAGGCCAGCATGACTGGCATCGATCTCCAGAATGAACGGGCGGGAGAAGTCGGCGTAGGTGAGAACTGGGGCTGAGATCAACCTTGCCTTTAAGGCCTCAAAGCTGTCCTCACACTGAGATGTCCATGCAGCCCCCAGGGTCTGACCAGACCCTTTCTTTGTCTTGGTGCCTGCCTGCTCAGCCACCAACCGATGCAGAGGCGCTGCCAGCTTGGCAAAGCCCTCTACAAAGCGCCGGTAGTAGCTGACAAAACCTAAAAAGGAGCACAGCTCTGAAACATGAGTGGGGAGCCGCCAGTTAGCCACAGCCTCAATCTTTTTGGGGTCTATGGAGACCCCCTGGCTGGAAATCACATGACCCAGGTAGCCAACCTCTCGCTGGAAGAACGCACATTTTTCAAGTTTCGCCTTTAGGCCCTCCTTGTGGAGCCGACGAAGCACCATTTCCAGCCGCTGGAGATGTTCCTCAACAGAGGAGGAACAGACGATGATGTCGTCAAGATAGAGCAGCAAGGACTGACATTGCTGATCGCCAAACATCCGCTGCATCAGCCGCTGGAAGGTGCTTGGGGCGTTACACAAGCCAAAAGGCATACGATTGAACTCAAAAAGTCCAAAGGGCGTACAAAAGGCAGTTTTGGCTCGGTCCTGCTCTGACACAGGAACCTGATTGAAGCCACTCGCCAGATCGATCGTGGAGAACCAACGGGCCCCAGAGAGTGCATCCAAGCTCTCCTCGATACGAGGCAAGGGAAAGGCATCCTTCCTGGTCTTACTGTTTAGGAGGCGGTAGTCAACACACAGGCGCAAGCTCCCATCCTTCTTTCGGACCAGAACGATGGGGGATGCGTAAGGACTGCTGCTCTCCCTTATGACCTCGGACTCCAAAAGCTGGTTAATATGGGCCTTCACTGCTTCGTATTCTGAGGGAGGGATGCGTCGATACCGTTGCTTAATGGGAACATCATCAAGCAGAGGTATATCATGGGAGATTAGGTTGGTGCAGCCCAAGTCACCATCATGGGCTGAGAAGACAGAGTGGCACTTGTGCAATAATGATTTTACACCCATCTGTTCCTGCTCAGTCAGTGCAGACAGATCGAGTGATTCTACCCTATCTGGCACTGAAGAAGTAGCCATTTGGGAAGAAGTCGTTGCCAACATGGACCCATCCTCAGTCACACCTGCTGGCAGGCTGACCACCTGAGCGACTCCCAGGGTGCCAAGACCAGTCCGGGGGTAAAGGAGAACCTCGGTCGTCCCTACATTGACCACAGGGATGTACACTGTACCCCGGACAACTTGGACAAGGCACGGAGAAGCTAGCAGCCCAGCAGGCAGACCATCTTCAGGGGGCTCGAACAGTACGCTTTGACCGGAGAACTGTTCGGGACAGGTGCTAGCAACCAACTTCATCACCCCACCCGGTATGCGCACAGCTTGCTTGCCCCGGACCCTCACAACACCGGTGGGGCTCCCTGGGGCTTGAGCGGCAGACTGATGACACCTCTGCAGGGCTGCCATGACTGGACCAGGTGCCTGCAAGACAGCAGGCGAGTCAAAGAGAGAGGGACCAATTGTACCAAAGAGTTCCCTATAGCAGCGGCGAATCACGTTCATTCCCAAGATTCCAGGGACAGAAGTCACAGCACCAGGGGGGTCTTTAACCACAAGGATCCCACAGCGGGGCAGCACCTTGCCGCAGAGTTTAACATCGAGCTCCAAGTACCCGATATAGGGAATGGCTAAGCCATTAGCCGCTCGCAATTGGAGCCAGTGGCAAGAATGGAGACGATCATACCCCCAAGGTGCAAACTGTGCCAGAAAGAAGCTCTGTGACTGTGGACACCATGGACCCCGTGTCCACCAAGCATGACACCGTGGCGCCCCCAATGGAAACATCAACGTTTGGACATGGAGCAACTAACCCAGCCACTGCACCCTCCTGTGAGCCTAAAGACTCCCCAACTGAGCTGTGGCTCAACAGCTCAGCGGGCTTTAGTTTTCCGACAGGTGGGAAGAATGAGGACGTCCGGCAGTGTTGGCGGCCAGGCCAGCAGCAGAAGTAGCACGGGGCCGAGAGGGAACCCGCACACCGTCACACTCACGAGCAAAATGGCCGGGCTGTTGGCACCTCCTGCATATTAAAGGGCCATTGCGAGGGGGTGGACCTTGGGCGCGGGGGGCCTGCAGGGAGGCAACAGTCTGAGTGAGTTGGTTAAGCTGCTCCTGCTGGCGCTTCAAGAGATCCATCAGCCCACTGAGATCAGGCCCATGAGAAGCGACTTCAGGGGTGGGCTGTATACGACCCTGCACCTCATACTGAAGGCCATAAGTTGACGGCAAAGAGAAACTGCGCCCCCTAGCCCCTCCCGGAAGACCCTCCCTTTCCCACCTAATAGCCTCAGCCCGTAGCTCCAACAGAGTGGCAGTGGGCTGGCGTCGAACAAACTGCTTAAGCTCCCTCCGCAGAGAACTGTCAAGGACATGCTCGGTAAATTGATCCCGAAGGAGAACGTCAGCATTGTGCATGCCATCAGGCGCACACTGCTCAACCTGTGCCATTAGGGCCATTAGGGCCAATGAAAACTCCTGCAGGGTCTCTCCTTCCATTTGGCGCCTAGAAAAGAAAGCTTGCTGTAAGGTGACATAGGACTGCGCACAGCCATATAGCTCTTTTAAGATGGCGAGAACCCGGGCTGGGTCTCCACGCTCGGCGCTAGAGCGAAACTTGATCTCTTCCCTCGCTTCTCCCTCCAAATGATCAAAGATAAAGAAGGCTTGGTCAGCAACAGAAAGATGGCGGGCACGCACACACGCCTGGATCTCCTCTACCCATTCAGCTATCCCTATACCGGTCTTCCCATTGAAGATAGGACACTTACGATCTCTTGGTATAACAACCAACCGCTCTGTAACCACGGGGGCACCACCCGCAGACGGGACATGACCATCCGGGACAGAGGGAAAGGAAGCGGCCACACTAGAGCCCCCTGAGGAAGCAGCCAGCTCCTGACGAAGCCGCTCGTTATCTGCCTGAAGCTGCAACACAAGCTGCTTAAGCTGCTGCACCTCCTCCTCCATGCTGACGGAGGGAATGCTGTACCAAAGCCAAACAAAATGGTATGAACAACTGGATCCTAGAAGGTGTGCTGCTGCTTTGGCTCTAACTAGCAAGGAAAAAAAATAAACACAAAAAAATAGAAAACCTAATACTCAAGTGACCAAAATAACAACAAGAAAAAAATGCAAACACGTTTCGGCCCCTTCAAATGTGGTATCCTGCCGACAACGCCAGAATGTGGCGAGAGGAGGGGGTTGGTTGGTATATCACCAGTGTGTCCGACAACGCCACCTGGGGAATTGCACCCCAGGAAATGCTAAGCTAAGATTTTAACCAGACAAGGTCACGCAGGTTCAGAGATACCACGGGGGCGAGACGGTTTACCATTTAAAAGAAAACAAACTTTATTAACCAAATCAAAGAAAAAGAACAAAATAGCGCACACCACACAATAAAACAGGCACCTGGGCAAGAAGGGGGGGAGATAAGGTCAGGGCTGGCGCTTACTATGCGGCAGGAAACCAAAAGGGGAGAAGGGATCCAAAATAAACCACCCGTGACACTGCACACACACACATACACGACGGCAAAGCGGGAGGGGACTGTGAGGAACGCACCACCACCAGGGGTTAAACTGCCGCTGTCAGCAGCCAGCACCTGAAACAAAATAAGACACAATTAATAAAACATGCCCAGGGGCTTCACCACAGTGGTGTAGGCGCAACGGAATAAAAGAAATGACAAAGAATAAATTTACGGAGTAATTAAACAATCTGAAAAGGAACAGAAATAACTAAATCGATCTAACACAAAAGAACACAAGAAAAGGGATTACTTAAACTAATCAAATAATACCAACTACGGAAAACAAAAGAAACAAATGAATAAAGGATTTAAAATATATCCATCACGTAGCGTGGGTCATCAATTAGGCCCTCGGTCTCGGAGCAGGACCAGGCGACGGTCAGCGCCAGGCCCCAACACGTAGTCTGCTCCGCCGGACGATGCAAAATAAACAAAAGGGAAAAGAACCGAAATAAAGAAAACCAAAACGAAGCAAAGGAAACCAAAACAAAAGAACGAAAACTAACACAAAGGGAACCGAAACCAAAACAGATAACGCAAAACCAAAACGAAGAAAAGAAACTCAAAAACAAAGAAAAGAAACTCAAAATCAAAGAAGAAACTCAAAAACAGCAGCACCGCTTCCAGGTATGACGACTGTGGCTGGCCGATTACAGGGCCGCTAAACAAAAAGGAAAAAAACCCAAAACCTGAGGTTAAATAAATTAATTAAACGGATTGATGCCAAGTGAAAAAGTAAATTAATACGCACCAAAATAGTTCAGCCTATGCAGCGACCCGGAGGACAGGATGCAAGCCTCACAGGCGCGGCTCTAATGCACCGCCTGAAAAGTAGGCATTACGGGCAGATCAGCTGAGCGCTGAGCGGCGGATAAACAAGACAGGCAGACAACGTGCCGACAAACGTACCAGAGCGGACAGGTAAGCTGGACACCGCAGGGCTCCAGCAGGCCACTCTCGCCTCCCCTGGACCAAGCAGTCAGGCACGCTGCAAGGAGCGGAGACCGTTACTAATAGTGCTTTTACGCACACAGCCGATCAAATAGGGGAGACCGCATAGCGCTTACCGGGGTAAGAGAGATCTGGGTGCCTCAACGGCCGTTGCAGACACCAGACGGGCACATCGATGACGGTTGCAGCGAGGGATCAAGCTGAAACGCTTAGCACACCACGCTGGCTCAACAGGCCACAGCCACCACGGGAGCAGCGAGGAGCGGAACAGAGACCGGGCGTGGCCACACACACCTGTATATAAGGGTGCGCATGGTGCCGCCCAGCAATCAGTGGCTGGTCGGTTGGCACAGTGCCAAACAGTGGCCAGGAGGGAGACAGCCTCCGGCTACAGAATGCTCCAACTTCCTCAAGATCGAAGACCACTCAATCATGTGCCTGTACAACACCCTCAGGATCACCATCAGTGGAATGTTGAGTTAAGGGCAATAAACCCCTTCACTGATGATGGAAACCATGGGATCGAACTTTTTCTGACAGCATGTAATCTGCTTCAAAGAAATGCTTGAATGGCTAATTATGCTGCTGTTCATCATACAGAAGTCATTGTGTTGTCAGACAAACACACAGTTCATTATTATGTTATATTAGATGCTAAGTAATTTAGAGAATCACAAAATAGTGTTATTTTGTAAAATGCTCAATTTCAAAAGGCCTTTTAAAGGAAAACAATATACAAGAGAAACCTACAGGTCCTCGGATGAGTAAATGCTTTAAATACACTGTAAAAATGCTTAAAATACACTTTTGTTTCACGAAAAACAGTTGTTGCATTATACAAGTGCAGTGTATATTTTATTATGTTTCATTACACATAAAGTACAACTGTATTGATTAAACCCTTGTGATGAAAATGAAAACTGTATTTTTAAAGTTGTTAAATAAATTCATTTTGTGTACATTTTTTAAAACTATCTATTGATAAAATAGAAAAATGTGACATTAAAAGTCTGGAATGCGCACATCCTGCCTCAACAGACACTTAAAGATTAATAAGCCAACACATACAAAGTAGGAACATGGAACATTTATTCATTAGAATACCATACCACAACCTAAAGAGAGGGAACAATCTGCAATAGCAATTGTGTGAGATAACATTCACGACATGACAGAGAACAAATTGACAAATGACAGAGGATGGTCATTCATGTTGGAGGACTGGTTGACTACAATGCAGAACGTGTTTCATATTCATCAACTTAAAAAAAAAGTTCACTCACTGCACATTATTGAATCGGAAACACAAAACATGGCTTGAAATATATCCACAAATGTAACTTAGATTGTTTTACAGTATATGTTTTCATGTCTTTATAAGAATAAATGTTGAATTTTTAACTAAATTAAATAACAGCCATTATTTCAAAATAACAACAACAACAACAAAATCATCCTCATCATAATTAAGCCCTCCATAATATTATAGGCCCAGGTATTGCTCAACTTACCACTTGGTACTGTGTTATTTAACCAGGTCATGATTTTTGGAAAGAGACTCTGCTGTTCAATTTTTCAAATGTATTTTTAGTGCTTTGAGCACCACAAGCCAAGTGCTATTTAGTCCAATTATACTGGAGAAAAGTTAGACATCTCCACAGCTGGTATCTGCAAAACTCTGCAACTCACACAAAGACATCTACATGGATATATAGCACTACAGGTTAGAGGAAAACAGGTATTTTTTTTTATTTTGGAGTGAACTGTCCCTGTAAAGACATCCAGTGTAAAATTCAATATTGCCAGTCATAAACATTTATTAAATTCCTCATCACTACTTACAGATTCTTTCTCCTCACTTAAAATGACCCTGTCAGGCCTGACATAAATGGACTTTTGATGAAATAGCTTTTTCAAAAGGTCTCCACTCAGGGTCTGCTTTGAGGTCAGGGATGGCTCTACTAATTTGTTGTGACATGGCAACAAAATTTGCAACCTGAGGGAATGAAAAGCACACAATGAAACTTATGTTAAACATAAAAGACTACACAAAAAAATATGGAAAGATTTTAGTTTCAATACGTTTGTGTGCACACAGAAATGACATTCTGTCAGTTTTTTCAGTTATTTAAAATAATTTAAGTTAGTTGAATAGAAGTTTGTCACAACATATATACAACCATAATGTACTGGACAAAAGGTATTATTGTTTGTATTTTGTTACATATCCCAGCTTGTCAGAAAAGGGCAACAGCAAAATAGAATGTATAAACTATTCAAATCCACAATACACAAAAATGTAAATAAAGCAGGTGACAATTCTGACAAAACAGACTCAAGGCTTACCTGCATCCCTCCACAGCTAGCTGGAAGGCTGCAGTTATCTCCTCCATTACCCTGCTGGCGTTCCAGTCACTGCCAAATTCTACAGCTGACCTTACATGGCCGTTTTCAAGAAGCCAAGCTTTTTTTGCATGCCTTGGCACGTGGGTGACTCTGTGATCTGGCAGCAGAATCACCTCTTTGGTGAAAGACTGAGCAGGACGTTGACAGATAACTGTGCTTGAAACCTGAGAAACAAAGAAATTTTTAAAATATATAATTACGTTACACATTCAAGCATGTACAGTATATTCACTTTCTTTTATCTATACAAACAGGCAATTACAGCATTATTGTTGTTCTACATTATTGTGTGTACCACTGTTGTGTATATTATTGTATATTGTTGTTTACATATTTTCACACATTTTGAGCCCTATCTTACTCTGATCTCAAGGGCAAGTGGAAAGTGGGAGGCGCAATGGATTTAATTTATTCAAGATGTGTCCAAATCCACCTGTCAGGGGTATCCTGCCCTGTCCCACGCCTTGCGCCAACAGCGCCAGATTGACGTGCAGCTTCAAGCAGTGCGTAAAATTACGCACAGGTTATCCACCCAGTATCAGGCTCTGGTAGAAGTACACATGCCGTTTTCTCCAAGGGCAGGCCTGAGGTAGTGGTCAGATATAATGATAAGATCATAATTGTTCAATCCTTGTTCTTCTGGATCCCAATAAAAACACTACAGCTACTCCAGTTGTCATGTGGCTGATCTGTTAAAGACGATCTGACAGTTGTGATCACATCCCGTGTGCACTTAGCAGATCTGTTGCGATGTAATAGGCTTCATTCATTCATCTTCTATACCTGCGTATCCCTTTCGGGGTTGCGGGGAATAGGCTTCATAACTATAATAATAATTCCTCATTCCTTATTAGTGAGAATAATTTTCCACACACGCACGCTGTTTACCATTAATGAAAAGTGTATTTTGATTGTGGAAACACGTGTGCGCACGCCTTTGACGCTTTTAACTTCAATACACTTAATTGCTGATAGAAAATATGTTTAAATGACACTTTACAATGACACTTTTTTCGCTAGTGCCTTGGTGACGTCAGATTTCATTCCATATATTCAGAGTTTCAATCCATATATTGAAGGTTCATTCCATATATTCAGGCTTTAATTCCATATATTCAGAGTTTCAATCCATACATTGAAGGTTCATTCCATATATTCAGGCTTTAATTCCATATATTCAGAGTTTCAATCCATGTATTGAAGGTTCATTCCATATATTCACAGTTCTTTCCATATATTCAGGCTTTAATTCCATATATTCAGAGTTTCAATCCATATATTCAAACTTCATTTTATATATACATTAATATCCTGAACGGCATGCCATAATTTATATATATACACACACACACACACACACACATATATATATATTCTTTTGTTTTTCTTGCTATCATATTGTTGAACCGTGTGGAAGTGATTAAATCAACAACTAAATGTTTCAATTAAGGTCAAAAATTGAAACATAAGCTTCTATTTTGGGTGCATATATTTTAACATCTGACTCCAGTGGAGTCAGTGCCTCACCAGTCATGAACCTCCCCACACAACACTGGCATGGCATGGATCTTGAAAATACCTCCTCTCTTCCCCAGACAGTGCTGCAGGTAAAAGAGACACAGCAGATTATAAAAACTGCGTGGAACTGAGCCTGTGTGAGTGATTTAAGGAAACTGGACTGTGTGACTGTGCTGATGCTTTGGATTTTGGAAGTGGATATCATGGATGTTGATGGGATGGAAAAAGTATATGGAATGGAAAGTTACATTGAAACTGGATGAATTTACTACCACTGGTGAAAAACTGATATTGTTCTGCTGCTGACACATATTGACATATTGACAGTTTGGAAATGGAAGAAAACGTTGATGTTGAAAATGTTATTCCTGAGGAGTGTGCTGCAAAAAGCAATGTTGAAAAAAGAGAGAGAAAATGAACTGCAAAAGGTGTTTTGCGCTTCTATTTAAAAATCTACAAAAGAACAGGAAGTTAAGCGTAAAGCAAGCATCCAAAATCAAACTGCAGATTGCCAATCTGTTGTCTGTCAAAGTATGATACTTTATGCAGTGTTGAGAACCTTTTAACTGAGTTTAATAATCTGTGTGATGCTGCTACTGAAACTCATAACACATTCTTGCCAATGCGTGAGGAAGAGTATAAAAGGCAACAAACATAGTTTGAACAGAAAACTAAAGTAAATGTGAATTTCATGAATGATATAAATAAATGGTTGAAGGATGCTCAAAAATGTTGTGAAGAAGAGTCTAAAAAGGGAGGATGATAACCAAATGAAAGTATTTCAAATGTCTCTTCACCTGGAAAATCTCGGGCTTCATGCAAGTCTAAAGCTTCTACCACAAGTTCTACATGTTTAAGAGCAAAGGCTGAAAAGGCAGCACTAATCCAACGCATGGCTGCTCTGGAATAGAAACATACACTGGAAGGCTGTGTAGTGGGAAGTGGCTGTGCACCATCTTATGGAATGAACTCAAATTACAATAAAACTACAAAATTAAAAACGGAAAAATTACAAGGTTCAAAGTCAGAGCCACCATCACAGCAACCACCACAACAACCACTATTTCAACAACCATCCTCAACCTGCTTGGTGCACATCCTAAGGAATGGAAATATGCACAAACACAATGAACAGAAATGTCACTTCAGTACAACAAATGCAATCCTTTCAAAGGTCAATGGGAGGCAATACAGCTGTCTTTAATTCACAACAAGACCACAGGACAAGGAATTCAGAACATTGGCAATGTTATGCAGCAACAGACAGAAACCACTGCTCAGTTAGTTCAACAGCAGCACTCAGCATCTCCTCCACCAAGAGTTATACCAGTATTTGATGGCGACCCCCTACGGCATGGATCTTTTATCATGCCATTTGAAAAGGGGATTGAAGGTAAAGTCACCAATCCACGCCACTCTTCTGTCCTCTGTGGCTGGGAGCCGATGGAGTGATTTGTGCTCGTCTTTACAGCCAACAATAGAACACTGCGTGTGGTGCCTCGACATCATGATTCCTAACATGGTGCTTTCGATAGCGAAGTGGCGGATCTGTGAGAAGATAGCACTGAATCTGGTGGGTGGAGAGACACCTGGGAGATGGGGAGGGGTGCTGGCTTTTTACTTAGGAGTCGGCGCCAAATTTGATTGGCTCATTTGGAAGCGGCAGGCAGAGTGCTTTCAGAAATACGTATCTCACTCAAAAAAGCATGGATGGTCTTATTTCACACTTTGTATGCATGTGGCAGCACCAAAGACCCCAAATAACACCCCAAATCCCAGAAAAAGTGAGTTTTTCATAATATGGGACCCTTAATGGCTGACATTCAAGCCATGTTTCACCAAGGGAAAGTATCTTAGAAACATGTTGACTTTCTTTGCTTTTTGGTGGTGGCATAATGGATATGTGACCCAACCTGTGGTGGACTTCAGAATGAAAGTTCATATTTTTGGAGCAACATAGTCACCAAGTTGCACTAGTTATGCATTAAAGAGAGTTTCTGATCACAACACGGCTCATTGCAGCAACAAAGTGTTACATACGATTAAGCAAAACTTCTTTGTGGATGATTGTTTAAAGTCTGTGTCGTCAGAACAAAAGGCTTTGCAGATGGAATGAGATCTCACTGCTGCATGTGTAGAGGGAGGCTTTCGGCTCTCTAAGTGGATGAGCAATAGTCGAACAGTTATAGCAAGTATCCCTGAAGACGGTCGTTCTAAAGCATCCAAAGAGCTCAATTGGATAAAAACAACCTACCTGTGGAAAGAGCTCTTGGTTTGCACTGGTGTGTGGAATCGGACATGTTCATATGACATCCTTTATTTGTCACGTCACACAGTACATGCACACACACACACACACGCCACACATGCTTGGTGACATTCTTCGCTTTTGACCCATCCTTGGTCAGTCCTTCCTCCGCGGCAGACCAGGAGTGGTGGGCTGCCAGCCAACCAGCACCCGGGGACCAGTTCCTTTATCGTCACCATTGGTCAGGTGATCTTCCATATTTTTAGTGTTCTTTTTTTTTTTTATGGAGGATATCCCAGGTGAACATGGGGAGAACATGCAAACTCCACACAGAAAGGCCCCCAGCGCCCCAGGTGGGAATCAAACCCTGGACCTTCTAGCTGTCAGACAACAGTGTTACCCCTGTGCCACTATGCCACCTATCTTAATGTTCAAGATTGCAATTGAAAATGGTCCATTTGCACACTGTAGAATCTTGTTTGGTTGGGATGACAAAATATCACAAACGTTTTTACAGAAATGGGCACAGTGGCTGACAAGCCAAAAGACTTTACACAAGCAAACAATGCACAGCTGCATCATTTCTCAGATGCCAGTGAATATGGATATGGCACTGTTTCTTACCTGAGATTGGAAAGCATCTCTAAAGAAGTAAACATTGATTTCATGGTTGGAAAGTCTAGAGTTGCTACCTTGAAAAAAACCACAATAGCCAGGCTTGAACTTACAGCTGCTGTATCAGCTGTCCGAGTGGACCAGATGGTTGAGAAGGAGCTTCAATTGGAATTGGACCAGTCAGTTTTCTGGATCGATAGCACAACTGTGCTTAATTAGATTTCAAGTGAAACAAAGTGGTTCCACACATTTGCAGCAAACAACGTGGTTGTTATACGTGAAGCTACAGAGGTGGCCCAATGGAGATACATAGGATCTAAGCTGAACCCAGCTAATGACACCTTGAGAGGACTGTCAGTTGATGAGCGATGTTGTGAGCGATGGCTCAAAGGACATAAGTCTCTGCTGAATGATGAAAAGGACTGGCCAAAACATGAGGTGAACAAACTTGCCATCACCTTAGATGACCCTGAGGTCAAGAAGAAGAAGAAGAATCAGGGGGAGACATTCCCCTTTATTGTCACACACACGCGCACAACACACGGAGGTGAAATTTGTCTTCCGCTTTTGACCCATCCTGGTCGTCCTTCCTCCGCGGCAGACCAGGAGCGGTGGGCAGCCAGACCGGTGCCCGGGGACCCATTCTTCTGTCACCATTGGTCAGGTGGTGATCTTCTTGCATGTTTTTAGTGGGGGTATATTTTACGGAGGATACCCCAGGTGAACACGGGGAGAACATGCAAACTCCACACAGAAAGGCCCTCCTCGAGCAGTAGGCACCGAAGCATGGTGGAGGACACACCCAGTGCCCGCAGCGAGATTCGAACCCGGGACCTTCTTGCTGTGAGGCGACAGTGTTGCCACTGTGCCACCGTGCCACCAAGCAAGACATCATGGTTAATGCTTGTGTTGTTGAGGATGCATCCAATGCTACGAACAAGCTTCTCAACTATTTTTCAGATTGGAAAAACTGAAAACTTCAGTGGCTTGGCTTTTAAAATTTAAAGATCTACTTCAAGAGCTACGCAAACAAAGTAAGTCAACTCATGAACATTCATGAAATAAGAACAAAGGCAGCAGAACCACAAAGAAAAGTTAAAAGTTCAACCATTGACCCGGGATGATTTGCACAGTGCAGAATTGGCAATTGTTTGCCTCTGTCAACAACAAAGATTTCAAAAGGAAATCTCTCCTCTGGAGAAAGGAGTATCATCTGTGCAGAACAATAGTGGCATCTACAGGTTGGATCCTGTACTCCAAGATGGGCTGTTTAGATAAGGAGGCCGCTTGAGGAAGGCATCCATGCCTGAGGCAGTAAAACATCCCATAATTCTGTCTAAGGATCAACCCATATCTAAAGTTATTTTACAACACATTCACAAGCAAGTGGGCCATGCTGGATGTAATCCCATGATATCTGTTCTACGAAAAACCTACTGGATTACAAATGCAAACTCAGCCTGCAGAAATATCATTGCTGACTGTGTTATCTGCCGTCGTCTTCAAGGGAGGATTGGAGAACAAAAAATGTCTGATCTTCCAATTGAACGAATCTTGCCAGACTTGCCACCATTAACTAATGCAGGGATGGACTATTTTGGACCTATTGAAATCAAGAGAGGTTGCAACCTGGTCAGAAGATATGGAGTGGTCTTCACATGTATGACTAGTCGAGCAGTACATCTTGAAGTACCCCACTCACTTACTACAGATTCATGCATAAATGCCATTCTGCGGTTTATGTGTCGACATGGACAAGTGTTACATGACTTAAGTTGTTTTATGTTAGGGTAGAGGGGAGAACCCTGTTCCGCCACCTCTGGACTGGACAGTGGCGGCTCCCTTTCTTTTCTTTTCTTTTTTTTTTTTTTGGCTGGCCCACCAGTGTTTAGTTAGTTTGGGAGGGGGTTTTACTTAGCTAGGGTTTTTGTGTGTTTCAGCTTCTAAGTTGGTCACATGGCTTGTCTACCCTTTTTTTTTTTTAAATAGACAAAACGTGTTTTTTGCAGCTCTTGGCCTGTTTGATTGTGTTCGGTCTCATTGGTACGATTTAAGTTGGGGGGGGTCGTAACATAATTTGGGGGCTCGTCCTAACTAGTTGGGAACTTTTAAGTTTTCAATGTGGTTTTGTGACGTCTAGCTTTGGTGGCTTAGTGGCAGTAGGCCTGTGTCTGGATGTTTTGGTAGTTTGTGGTTGTAGCCTTTTGTACTGTGTTGCATTTTGTGTGTTTGGTAACTTTGTGGACACAGTTTCGTGGGCTTTGTGGTAGTAGTACTTGTGGCTATGCTGTGTGTGCAGTAGTTTGTAAGTCAAGAGTTGCAGTTGTGTTGAGGCCGTGTAGTGTGGCTGTGTTTTGTGCTGTAGGCTGGGTTGTTAAGACACTTAAAATGGAGTTCAACTTGGCTGAGTTTGTTGATTCTCCATCGTTGGAGATTTTTGATCAGTGTACTAAGGCTAATCTGGTGTTAATTGCTGATCATTATGAGGTAGCTGTTTTAAAGCGGGCTAAGAACAAGCTATTAAAGCAGTCTTGTATACTGCCTTAGTGGATAAAGGTATTTCATCCCAGTTACAGAGTACTCCAGAGCAGTCTGGTCGGTCTGTTGATGAGGCAGTCAGACTTATGTGACTAATTAAGTTGATTTTCTGGATAGTCACCACGACAGGTTTTTCAGAAATTAGGTCAGTTGTTTTGCACTGTTTTGCTGTGGTTAAAGCTATTGTTAATTTTTAAATATTCATATTCAAATTGACTGCAATCAGCTGGCGACCGGTTCAGGGTGTACCCCACCTCTCGCCCATTGCCAGCTGGGATAGGCTCCGGCCCCCCCGCAACCCGGAAAGGAATACGCAGGTATAGAAGATGAATGAATGAATGAATATTCAAATTAAAAAAAAAAAAAGAAAGAAACTTGGGGAGAAGTGGTTTTATCACTATCTGCATTGTGACCGCAAACTGTGTTTGTGCTGTTTTTCTGCTAAAGGTAATATTTTAACTAGTTCAGAGAAGTTAGTGTGAAATGCTCCACGTTGATAATTTAAAGCTCCGAATACATCTGCCTGTGTAAAATGTATTGTTAATGCCTTTCAGGGTAGTTTATGTTGCCATGTAATATATGCACATTGAACCAAGGACTGCTACATGTTTGCATTTGCTCTGAAGCTACACTTTTGTTAACATACCACTGGTTATGGCACAGCATTCTCACATGTACTGAATATAGATTGGGACTGTGCAGAAATATGCAGATGTACTGTATTTTGCTGTATGTTACTGTGCTGGATTAGAATTATGTTATAATGGCTATCCAGAGTGGGAGTAGTGATATAAAAATGGTGTTGCTCCTTAAGGAGCAGAGCGGTGTGCGAGATGGAGCGTAGTACACACGTACAGGCGTACAGACAATATCCCTTAATGACAAAGTGAAAAAGGTTATTTAGAATTTTTAAATTTATTTTTATTAAATTTTAATTTAAGAAAATTTAAAAAATAATTATTATTTTTTTTAATTTATTAAAATTAATAAACTGAAAAACTGCATGTCCATAAGTATTCAAACCCTTTGCTATGAGCACAGTGGTCTCCATCATTTGTAAATGGAACCAGACTTGAACCCAATTCAACGTCTCTGGAAAAACCTGAAAATAGCTGTGCAGCAATGCTCCCCATCTAACCTGACAAAGCTTGAGAGGATCTGCAGAATGGGAGAAATACCCCAAATTCAGGTGTGTCAAGCTTGTAGCGCCATACCAAAGAAGACTTGAGGCTGGAATCACTGCCACGGGTGCCTCAACAAAGTACTGAGTAAAGGGTATGAATACTTTTGTACAGGCGATGCTTCATTTTTTTTTTTTTTACTTTTAATAAATTTGCAAAAATTTATAAAATTTATAAAAAAAACCTTATTCACTTTGTCATTATGGGGTATTGTGTGTAGAAAAAGGCTGTAACAACATGTAACAAAATGTGGGGAAAGTGAAGAGGTGTGAATGCTTTCCAAATGTTCACCAGCAAACCGAGAGCAACAGGACAGCTTATCAGTGCATGAAACACAGACCAGATCATGCTAATCACCACAAGGAGGATCACAGAGCTGAGCCACAATTCTTTGTCACAGGTCACCTATTGAAGATGAGAGCACAGTGAATCAATCAATCAATCAATCAAACTTTATTTGTATAGCGCCTTTCATACATAAAAATGCAACACAAGGTGCTCGACAAAGGATAAAAACATGATAGTAGAAAATAGAACACAACCACACAGACACACACACATACACACACCCACCCATGATAGTGCAAAATACTACACAACCACACAACCACACACACACACACACATACACACACCTACCCCAACGTAGCTGTCGGTATAATAACATGGCAGGGCACTGAGGAATCAAGAGAGGAAAAAACCACCCATGGGGAGCTCATCCACACTGCAAGGGGTTACAACCCACAGGGAGTGCCGCCGTAACAGAGACCCCTGACCCAGATAGACTGGGGTGGACTCCACACACAGGGCAGAGCCCCCCAGTCCTCCGGGCCCAAGGAGTCCCCAGGACGACGCCCCGGCGGGCAGGCCAGATGCACCTCCCAGCATGGAGGCCCCCCATGAGGAGACACTGGAGCTAAAACATAAAAGACAATGGAATAAAAAGACCTGAAACCTAAAAGACAATAGAATAAGAGACCTAAGACCTAAAATAAAATCAAGTAAAAGGACCTAAAGGCTAAAGACAATAGGCTAGGATAAAACAAGTCTGAATTAAAAGAGTAAAAGAAATCAATTAAAAGCCAAACTAAAAAGGTAAAAAGGAGGAACACCAACGGTCTCTGCGGTCCTGATGCCCTCTGGCAGGCTGTTCCAAAGCCTCGGACCATAATGGCTGAATGCCGTCTCCCCGTGGGTTTTGGTCTGAACCCTTGGAACAATTAAAAGGCCAGTGCCAGAGGACCTCAGGTTCCGTGAGGGCTGGTATGGTAAAAGCAGTTCAGACAAATAAGATGGCCCAAGACCGTTAAGGCTCTTAAAAACTAATAAAAGCATCTTAAAATCGATCCTGAAACACACGGGGAGCCAATGCAGCGATTCTAGAACTGGTGTAACGTGCTCCCGCCCTCTGGTCCTCATCAGCACACGTGCGGCTGAGTTCTGGAGTAATTGCAAGTTATAGATAGTCTTTTTGGGAAGACCAGAGAGCAGGGCATTACAATAATCTAGACGGCAAGAGATAAAAGCATGCATTAGTACCTCCGTGTTAGCCTGAGAGAGAAACGGGCGGACTCTGGCTATATTTTTAAGATGGTAAAAACCTATCTTTGTTCCATTTTTAATATGAGGAATAAAACTAAGCTCAGAGTCAAAAATGATACCCAGGTTCTTAACGGATTGTGAGGGTGTAAAACCTTGTAGTTTTGGTAAAAGTGTCTCTCTCTTGCCTTCAGGACCAATAACTAAAACCTCTGTTTTATCCTGGTTGAGCTGTAGGAAGTTCTCTGCCATCCATGTCTTGATGTCTAAAATACAGTTTAAAAGGGTATCAATAGGCCCTGTGTCATCAGGAGACACGGCAATGTAAAGCTGTGTATCATCAGCATAGCTGTGGAAACTGATGCCGTGTCTCCTGATGACATCCCCAAGGGGAAGCATGTAAAGATTAAAAAGTACTGGACCTAAAATTGACCCTTGGGGCACCCCACACTTCATTTCATGGGTTCCAGAGGAACATGTATCCAAACTTACATAGAAACAACGGTCTGTGAGATACGAGTAAAACCAATTAAAAACAGTACCAGAGAGCCCCACTAGGTTTCTACCCTAACCCTCTGCTTAATAAAATGTGGTGATCTACTGTATCAAAGGCAGCACTTAGATCCAGTAGCACCAGGACTGTGAGTTTTTGTGAGTCTGCATTACACCTCGTATCATTTAAAATCTTTAAGAGGGCTGTCTCGGTACTGTAGTTCACTGTAAAACCAGACTGATATTTCTCTAAAATGTTATTAGTATTTAAGAAATAACTTAGTTGGTTAAAGACCAGCTTTTCTAAAATCTTACTTAAAAAGGGTAAGTTGGATACAGGTCTGTAGATATTAAAAATGCTGGGGTCTAAATTGCTCTTCTTCAGAAGGGGCCTTACCACTGCCGTTTTGAAGGCAGCAGAGAAGACACCTGTCTGAAGAGAGCAATTCACTATATTTAAAATCTGTTCCTCAAAGAATCCATAAAATGTCTTTAAAAGTGATGTGGGAATTGGATCTAAAAGGTAGGTTGTTGGGTTTACCTGGGAGAAAACTCGACCAAGTGTCCTCGCATCGACCAGGGCAAAACTGTCCAGTGTTTCCTCGGATAAAATCGACTGCCCAGGTGTGTTAAAAGTAATGTTAAAAGTAACGTTCTGATGTGATACAAGACTGGATCTGATGTCTTCGATTTTACTTCTGAAGTGGTCTGCAAAGTCTTTGCAGAGGGCGTCCGTTGGTGTCTCTGGGGATTTTTTAAAATTGGTGTTAGTTAAAAGATTGAAGGTGGAGAAAAGAAATTTTGGGTTGTTTTTGTTGTCTGAGATGAGATTTGAGAAATGGGATATTCTTGCCTGTTTGACTGTTTTATTGTAGGATTTGAGTTGTTCACGGAATATTTCATAGTGGACTGTGAGTTTGTTTTTTCTCCACCTTCTCTCCAGGGTTCTAAATTAACACCCGCCAACCCGCCAAATGCGGGTTAAAATTCATATTGGCGGGTGTAAATAAAAACTTACTAGCCAATTTGGCCGGTAATGCATTAGGCAATCATGTCAGTCAGAGCCGCTCTACAGTTCTTGGTCATTTGTCCCCCAGACAGTCCGTCCTACATTTCCCATGAACACTGTCGTAATGCTCAATCAATCAATCAATATTCCTTTATTTGTCCCGCGAGGGGAAATTTCAGATGCTACGTGATGACATACAAGACGCCTATTGGCTGTGCGCAGGCACGCTACAGTTTGTAGTGCAACCGGCGCGAGAAACCACGGAAACGCAAACACAAAGAAGAAGAAGAAGAATGAACGGCGGCGTATAAACTGTAAAAAAGGAGACTGAGCTAGCTAAAAGTAAAAAGTAAAGTTAAACTAAATGCTGCGGTGGTTGGGACAGACGTCTGGGGGCGAGAAGAGGAAGGAGGCAGGGGATGAGAATGTCGACAAAGCGTGCGAAACGAAGAAAAGACAGTTTAACGCTAAATGGCTGACAGGTCGTGAATGGCTTGTGTTTGATCACGAAAATGCCGTCATGTTTTGTAAGGATTGCCGCCTGTACACGAAAGAAAAAAACAAGACGAATAATTTTGTGGTGGGGACTAATAATTTTAAAGTCAAGGCAGTAAAGGACCATGAGAGTGCCCGAAGTCATCAGGAGAGCCTAAGGAGTCTGCAATACTGACTGCTGCACTATTTGTGTTTTCTAGTTGTACATACATGATTTAATTTATTACCAATGCAATTTTTTGCAAGTGTTTAAGTCATGACTGTTACTTATATATATTTCTTATTAAAGAAGGAAGGCAGAAACACTTTAAGTTGAAAGGAAAAATACATTTTATTAGGAATGTAATGATACTAAATACTGGAAAAATGTCTTATAAAATAATAAATCTGACAGCATTTTTTGTTTGTATAAATTAAATGTTTGCACTTTCTTTGTATATTTTGTTTCATGTGTTGTACTTTCTGTGCATTTTTCATGCCAACAATGTAAATAAAATGATCAAATGCATTCAGTGGCACTCATAATCTCTCTTATTTTCACCAGGAAAAAATTTGGCTAGTGGAAATTCTGATTGGCTGGTAACTTTAGAAGGTCACCAGCCACATTGGCTGGTGATCAAAAAAGTTAATTTAGAACCCTGCTTCTCTCCGCAATCCTGCATAGTCTCTTTGATTTTTTGATTTCATCTTTACTTCTCCACGGGGGTAAAGATTTTGTTTTTACCGTTTTTGTTAAAAGTGGAGCCAAGGTTAATCACAGTTTCCTGTTAAAATTGTCAACAATAAAATCACAGGGTGCAGGTAAAACTTCTGCAGGAGTGCTCTGTAAAATCTCGATAAAATTTGCAGCCACCTCAGAAGTTAGGTGGCGTTTCCTCACTGTTCTCACCGCGGCGTCCTGATGGTTAAAACTGGCGATGTTAAAATACACACAGAATGGTCGGATACAGCCAGGTCAACAACAGAGGACACACCCGTGGAGAGGCCATAGGTTATGACCAGGTCCAGGATGTGTCCTCTGTTGTGAGTTGGCTGTGTGACATGCTGGTTAAAATCCATGCAATTTAAAAGGTTTAAGAATTCTCTGGACAGTGAGTCTGAGGTGTTGTCCACGTGCAGGTTAAAATCGCCAGTTATTAAAATTCTGTTATAAGAGGTGTGCATGATTGATAAAAGCTCTGAAAATTCACTGATAAAAGCAGTGGAATGATGGGGTGGTCTATAAACAGTGATGCAGAGAACAGGAGGACTGCTAAAAACAAAGGCGTGATACTCAAAAGATGAGTAACTGTTAAAATAAACTTCCTTTGACATTAAGATGTTATTAAAAATTGATGCAGTCCCGCCTCCTCTCTTGCCTCCCCTGGTGGAGAATAAAAAGTTAAAATTTGGTGGGGAAGCCTCGGTGAGAACAACTGGTGCCTCTGTGCCAAGCCATGTCTCTGTTAAAAGTAACCCATCTAACTTGTTGTGTAAAATCAGGTCATTTATGATAAAAGATTTGTTTAAAAGAGAGTGCACGTTCAGCACAGCCAGGTTAATGTTCATGCTGAATGTGCGCTCATGACCACAGGGAGATAAAATGTCCGGGTGTATGAGATTGTCTCTGTTAAAAGAGCTCTGCATGTGAGCCCGGGGAAAACGTCTGCCTGTAATGGATTGTATGGGAAAGATGTCCAGTTTAGGTAGTAGTGACAACTGTGGACTGTAGAGGGGGCTAGTGAGCGTAATAGTGCTGTGAACAGCTGGTACAGATGGAGACGAAGAATCTGGGAAGGGGGTGTGACAGGCAAACAGTCAATCTCGTGGAGCATACTGGACGGCGTGGTGAATATTAGCCGTTAGCATCCGGCTGCCAAGCCTGTTGGGGTGAACTCCGTCGGCCCTGTAAAAGGAGGGACGGTTCCAAAACAGATTAAAATTGTCAATGAAACCAACGTTAAAAGCTCTGCAGGCGGACTGTAGCCAAGTGTTCAGGTAGAGAAGCTTGCTTGATGAGACAGTGTGGGAAGAGGACCACTGATAAAAACAGACTTTCCACACTTGTTTAAAAAGCTAAAAAGGTTGTTAAAATCCCTTTTGATCAGCTCAGACGGCTTCTGAGCGGTGTCAACGCAGCCCACGTGTCCAGCGACCTGTGCGCCACCGGCCGCCTGCGGCGGAGGATGCGACTGTGCACTCGTTGTGGGATCGGATGGCGAAGGACGGACAGAGGAAGAGCCCTGCGGAGCCGGAGTGAAATTATGCTGTGCTCGGCAAGAAGTAGGGCGAGTTGTTCGCCCAGATGCATTCACCGGGACAGGCGGCAGCGGTGGGGATCCACTGAAGTCACTTAAAATCCTGGGAGGTGGAGAAGAAGGCCCCCGGTTCCTAGCCAGTGGTGGAAATTCGTGTGAGTCCAGGATGTCATAGCGATTATGTAGCTGGATGTCACAGGTTGTGGGAGTATGAAGTGACGGCCTCTCCCTCCTTTTGCGATCGCCGACAACCACCCAGGAATCCGGGTGTAAAGGAGTGGAGCTGACTTGGACCTTGGGTTTAGCCCCGAGCTGGAACCAGGGGTCCTCAGGAGAGGCGAAAGGGGCGGAGCCAGCAGCCTGCACAGAGCAGAGCATCGTGGCAGCGGTAGTAGCGGCCAGAGCAGAAGCAGCAGCGGGTGGAGTGGAAGCCGCCGAGTAAGGAGCCGTGGCCTCAAGCTCTTTATTGGTGGCAGAGACTTATGCAGGGCCGACGAGGATAGTGTCCAGGTGTCTCTCAGCTTCCTGGATTTTGTAGAGAGTGGAAATCCTCTGCTCCAGCTCAGCGATTTTCTTGCCGAGGGCGAAACAGCTTTGACAGCCGGATGGCGAGGTAAGTGGAGCCACCAAATGTGTTTGTAGTTATTACTGGAGACTTTAACCACAATACTTTGGACAAAACTCTGCCAACTTTGCATCATACAGTGCCACTCCCCCCCCCCCCCCCCCCCAGGCAGAGCTGATCACAACCTGGTGTTGTTAACACGTCAGTATGTCCATATTGTCCAGAGGCAGCCTGTGTCCACGAGAACAGTGAGGAGGTGGACTCAGGAGGCTAATTAGTCACTGCAGGACTGCTTTGAGACAACAGACTGCAATGTGTTGTGTCAGCCACATGGGAAGGACATCAACAGCCTGACAGAGTGTATCACAGAGTACATCAAATTCTGTGAACAGACCATACTGCCAACCCGGACAGTGTCGCTGCTTTCCTAACAACAAGCCCATCACCAGTGAACTGAAAAGTCTGCTGAACAAGAAGAAACGAACTTTCAGGTCAGGGGACAAAAAAGAATATGAGCTGAGGGAAAAGCTGGGGCAGAGCAGAGATGCCTACAGAAGGAAGCTGGAGGCCAAACTCCAGCAGAACGGAGTGAAGGATGTGTGGACAGGAATGAAGGAGATCACCGGACTCAAGGCAAAATACAGACCACCAGCCCTTGAGAGGGCCAATGAGCTAAACCACTTTTTCAACAGGTTTAGCTCACAGCCAGGAGTGGCCCTACAGTCCCCCGCCCATTCGCACCACACCACTATCTACAATGGCCTCCATAACCCCCTTCTGCCCAAGCTTTCTCCCTCCAACCCTCAACCTCCCCCTGGTGATCCCTCCCTGGGACTCAACATCCCCCACCATCCCTCACAGCACCCCCTCCACCACCCCCTGCCTGACTGCGGGCCAGGTCAGAAAACAGCTGAAGATGCTGCACTTGGGCAAGGCTGCTGGTCCTGACAGCATTAGTTCCAGAGTCCTGAGGACTTGTGCAAGCCAGCTGTCCATGATCCTGGGACACCTCTTCAACCTGAGCCTGAGCCTGCAGAGAGTACCGGTGCTGTGGAAGATGTCCTGCGTGGTTCCTGTTCCAAAGAAGAAATCTCCATCTGGCCCCCACAACTACCGACCAGTTGCCCTTACATCGCTAATGATGAAGAAGCTGGAGAGGCTGGTCCTAGCCCACCTCTGACTGCAGATGAAATCATCACTGGACCTTCTACAGTTCGCCTACCAACCCCATCTGGGTGTGGACGACACCATCAAACACCTGCCGTAATGTGCTCACTCCCACCTGGATTGTAGCAGCAGCATTGTGAGGTTCAATTTCTTTGATTTCTCCCAGTGCATTTAATACCATTCAACCACTGCTCCTGGGTGAGAAGCTGTGAGTGATAGGAGACGACACACCCACAATTACTGACTACCTGACAGACAGGCCGCAGTTTGTCCGTCTGGGCAATGTTATGTCTGAGACCATGGAAAGTAGTACAAAGGAGGAATACCGAGCAGTGGTGGACGATTTTGTGGAATGGTCTGGTAGAAATCTCCTGCTGCTTAAGTGGCCAAGACCAATGAGATGGTGATTGATTTCAGAGGGGATAGGACCACACAACCACTGTGTATTCTGGGGGAGAATGTCGAAGTGGTGGAGGATTACAAACACCTTGGAGTGCACCTCGACAACAGATTGAACTGGAAAACTAACATCAACACTGTTTACAAGAAGGGGATGAGCAGACTCTATTTCCTGAGGAGGCTCAGATCATTCAACGTGTGCAGCAAGACATTGGAGATCTTTTACCTGTCTGTTGTTGCCAGTGCAGTCTTCTTTGCTGCAGTGTGCTGGGGAAGCAGCATCGGAGCCGGTGACACCAACAGACTGAACAAACTGATCAGGAAGGCCGGCTCCGTTATTGGCTGCAAACTAGTCACTTTTGAGGAGGTGGTGGAGAGGTGGACACTGGACAGACTGTTATCCATCATGGATAACCCTGAACATCCTCTTCACCACCTCATGTACAGACAGCGGAGCTCCTTCTCCAAAAGACTGCTCCAGCTCGGCTGTCACAAGGGCTGCTTCAGGAAATCATTCCTGCCACGAGCCATCACACTGTACAATAGCAACTTAAACAGTTAATCCATCAACCTCACAAACTCTTGTGTTTTTGTTAGGCTTTCCCCCCTAAATAGTTTGGACCCAAGGAGGCAGACCCAGACACAGGACTTATGCAAACAAACAATGATTTATTAACAAAATGGAATAACAAAAAGCGCACTTGAACGAGTGGAAAACAACAAAACTAAAGGCGCACTCAAAAGGAGCGGAAAATAACTAAAGGAGCTCCGACGAGGCGGGTATGAAGTCTAGGCACACGTGGAAGCGGCAGGTAGGCACTGGAAAAAAAAGAAGCACACTATAAGTGGCAATACTGAACAGTGGAACATTAACTGTATCTCAGGGGGAGAGGAGGACAAAAGACACGTAGTACTCACAACGAAACGACCAGACACCGTCATGGGAGGATGAGGAGTAATCTGGCACAGGTAAGACAGGGCTCTCTCCAATACTGTGCCAATCAGGAACAATGCCTCTCAGGTGAGCCCCTGAAGGGGTGGAGCTGACTGGGAGCATGGACACGCCCCGCTACACAGACAGGGGAGAACAGACAAACAACAAATAATAGGATGATGTAAATATTGTTTTTATTCTTAATTATATTGTATTTTTATATATATTATTATAATATTATATAATATGTATTGCACATGTTAATACATATTATATAACTATATATTTAGTTTTACTTAGTTATATTTTATTATTATTCCTGTTTATATTTTTTGTTACTTTTTTCTAAACCATTATGTATACATTCTGTGTTTGTCTGTATGTTTAATTGCAACAAAATTATTTCCCAAATTGGGATCAATAAAGCAGCAGTCTAAAGTCTAGAAGTACAATGAATCTCACGATTACACCAATAATACAAATATATTGATGAAATAACTGAATAACACAATAAAGATGGAAAAAAAAAGTAGCAACACTACTATGTAAAAATAAATCCTGCATTCAAAATGTTACTGAAGAAAGCATATATTGTATAATTACAATCTGCTAAATGCAGAATCAAATGTAGGTGGTCACTGATCGCAATGGCCTGTTTTACAGTGTTATAGTAATATTGATATTATGATGCATTATAGTTTGTTACACATTATGTGTAACAGAATGTTGCAGCTCATCAATCTCATCCACCATAGTTCATCAACAGTTGGACAGTTTTATCTTTAACAAGGCAATATTCTGTTTGAGCTGATCATATTTAGTAGGTATAATGTGAAACAGCAAAGTAACTACAGCTTTCAAATAAATGTAGTAGGGTAAAAAAAATCATAGTATTTCCCTCTGAGATGTAGTGGGGAAAATAGATGTCGTAGAGTCACATGAGTAAATTACCCACATTTCGCACATCTCCCTCCTGACCTTAGCTGTCTGGCAGTTCTGCACAAGACCAGTAAACAGACTACGATGCATAAAATTGAGTTGAAAATATACAGTTCAGGAGGGCTAATTACCAGTAAAGGCTCCAGGGAATAGTATGTTTTAGGGGAAAGTACTTGCTGCAAATTGTCTTTCCCATGGAACATCGATGTAGCATGATACAATAGGAGAACCAACTGTTCTTTCCCACATGGTAATATTACAACTCAAATTCAGTTGACTGATTTGATTCCAAGTACTTGATGCCATCAACCACCTCATCATCTAGCCGGTAAACAACATGTAAAAATCAGAAAGACAACTTATTAAAGTTAAAGAGCAGCTGTTTCTTTTTATTACAAGAAAAACAACTCAATGGATGCACACAAAGACCGTGAATCTACACATTGCAACAAAAATACATAGTTTCAAGTAAGCCAAAGTACACTGTTGCTTTCTGAATGAACTCTTGCACTTTCAGTTCAGTCAATTCTGCAATACCTTAACATAATATCAGATCAATAAAGTATTTCCTGTCAGTAATAACCCAGGGTTGTGACAATTGTAAAACAGAGATGGTAGCTGTTCAGATAAAGTGTGCATGATAAAAGATGGATCACATTGTGTACCAGAGCTTCTGCTCATTTCGACCCCTGAAAAATCAGATTTAAAGAGGTTTGACACAAAGTGTACCTTTTACTTATACACACAATCATATACACTATGTAACATACAACAAGTTCACGTATAAAACCTTTAATAGCCTACTTGTAACAAGCCACAAAAATCACAGTACCACATCAGTAAAACATTTCTAATTTCTATCCAGATTTCTCCTTGAAGAAAAAAACAAAGCTTAAAGGTATGTGGGAAGACGGCAGTTTTCATTGTACGTTCTGTTACCTATCAGCAGTGTTTGTGTTTGCGTAACTGGGAGTGTAAGTAAGGATTAAACACAGATGTGTGCACACAGTGTGTACAGAGCCACACTATTGTCACCAATGCCAAATACATGAGATTCATATCTCTCACTTGTGAGTTAAAAATCTTATATTTATGAGATCATTCAAATCCCTATTTTGTAGATAAAGATAGATAGATAGATAAAGATAAACACTAGATAACTGTGTGGCTGTGATTCCGAATCATTTTTAAGCATCATCTGTAGATCAACACATATTATCTTGTTGACTTAAGACAACATATTTTTGTTTTTGTTAATCAACCTTCTATTCTTAAGACAATAAAGCAATTTTTTTAGTACTTCACACGGTCCTCCCAATATTTTGATTTAATCCTCATCTTTATTTTGAGAAATCAAACTCCTTTCTCTTGCTATCAACACACTGTAATTATCTCAGTCTTGACAAACCAACACTCAATCAATACATTAATAATGATGAATTAGTAATAATTACAATCTGCTGAAATTCCAAATGTGCACAGTTACATTTTGTAAAACAATAGCATCACAGACTCCCTACGAAATCTGTGCAAGATGACACTCAATTATGACCCAGCCATAATTGTTGAGTGTTATTTGTAATCAGTGTTTCAACACTGACTGGACAGCTAGATGAGTGTGGGCAGATTCAAGGTTTTCTCATCAACATCAATAAGTGAATTGCATCGTACTGTGACAAACATCCTCTTCCTTTCATCACCACTAAGAACACCCCCTGATAAACAGTAGTAGTAGTATGTACAAATGGCGATTAGAATAATAAATACAGCACACAAATCCCGTTGTGTTTGTCTATGACTGCAACTGCTCTGTGCATCAGTGTTTCTCCTACAGTTCAGTAGGGGACCAGAACAGCTAAAATCTACTAGATTTAGTCGGGCTCCTCGCTGTCACACAACCATGTGGGCCGTGTGTATATCAAAACAATAAAATGGTGGCATTAGTGTAAATAAAATCCCTACCTCAGATAAGCACACTGATGACTTAGCAGTTGTTAGAGCCTTAGCGGTGGAGCAAAACATATAAAGTTTGTCCTGGTGGTGGCACTAGATGGAAAATCATGGGGTCATTTACATCAAAAGGCATACAGTATCTCTTGGAAGTATTAATATGCTAGGTAACTTTTATAGCAATCTGCATAAGAAGAGATATCTTGTATGCAAAGTTGACATTTTGGACTGAGGGTGGAGCTAAAGGAAGCTTATGAACTGTCCAACATGAAGATTTTCGATGAATGTGCAGGAAATTTCATGGCAATGTGCCCATTAGAATTTTATGTATGGGGTTGAAAAATGGAAATCCTGACCCAGTGGTGGCTATGGATGTAAGGTCAGAGCTACACACACATATTTCATGCAAATCAGCCATTTTATTCCATATCTCACGTTACAGCCTGGCCAATACATTGAAAGTTTATCGCAGGTATATTGGTGTATATTTTGGTGGTATCAGCCCAAAAAATAACTGTGACAATTAACAGTGATTTTCCATGTCCAGTAACTTTGACATTTCCGTCAATGAACAGCTCATAAAAAATTGTTAAGGGAAGAATGTTTCAGCTACAAACTTGCCATATGGTAGGCAATCTTCAATCAGTTGGAATAAGGAACAATCAGGCTGGTGCAAAGTCATATGAATACTCTTAACAAGAAAAGTTCCTTCCATTAAGTCAGTGCAAGACACTGCATATAAAGGAGGCTATTTTATTCAATAGTATTGCCATAGTATAGCTTCCTGCCACTGTCTCCGTCACTGCACCTGAAGACGCCTGCCTGTGCATGCTAACCTGTGCACATGGCAGTGGAGATATACTAAGCACCTCCAAATTGTATATACTAAGATATATACCTCCAAATTGTATATATTAAGAGATATACTAAGCACCTCTAAATTGTAACATGTGTTCCAAGGTTAACAAACTGCATATAAAGGAGACTATTTTATTCAATAGTATTGCCATAGTATAGCTTCCTGCCACTGTCTCCAAACCTTCATTCCATAACTGCACCTGAAGATGCCTGCCTGTGCATGCCAACCTGCGCACATGGCAGTGGAGATATACCTCCAAATTGTGACATGTGTTCCAAGGTTAGCAAAGTGTTGACACAAATAGTCACTATAAAGAGTGAAAAGTAAAATGAATAAACAATACTGAATGTTGTGGTCTGGCAAACAGCTGGTAAACAGGATAATTCACTCTGAGCCCTGTGACTATTAAAAATAGCACTCTGTGAGGCCTCATTTTTTAAAAAAACTACATGGCTCATCATGGCTCTTTCCTGACACTCGACACAACAACACTGGCCCCTGTCCTACCTATAGCCCCTTCATTTAAAAAAAAAAATAAATAAATAAAATATATATATATATATATATATATATATATATATATATATATATATATATATATATATATATATATACACACACACACACACACACACACACACATACATATATATACATATATATATAGATAGATATATATGTATATAGATATAGATAAAGTTAAATATAATTAAACCATTGTATTTCACACTGCTGTTTTTTATTGTCACAGGAAAGACTATGTTTTGTTGTTTTGAACCACAGTAGACAGATGTCTCACTTTAAACTCCACTGACTGTTCATCCACAGACCAGTTTGTCTTCTATTCAGTCCCACATCAGCTGGTGAGGTGCTCTTCTCGGTTTCACATGTGTACTCTGCTTTCCTTCCACTCCACATGAAAGCCAGGTTTGCAAATACAGGTACTGTAGAATGGCTGAGATTTTCATGTCAGATAATAATTCATTCACTTTGCTTTGGAAACTATGGACTCTCCTCAGAGCCTTATTAAACTCCTTAGAGTTTGCGTTCTGATGTGCCAGTGCTGTAAAACTCATACCTTGCAAGCAGTGTGTCCTTAGTTTCAGTGCACTGGGACACTCTCATGTCTGCCACAGTGTCACTGTCAGTTTTAGACACAAACTACGTGCTTTGAGTAAAAGAAGCAAAACTACTATGTAAAAAAATACCCCACTACAAACAAAAGACTAGCATTTAAAAACATCTATCAAAAGTAACTGTCAATTAAAAGAAATGTAAATTTTATAGTTGTCCAGAAAAAGACGTCATTTGCTCCTGTTTGCATTAGCTGTTAATGCTATTTATTAAGGCAACCAAAACTTTATCTGTTCTAATAAAATCCGTTTATCCTCCCCAGGAGTGTAAACATGGAACAGCACACACTCTTAGATCCAAAATGCAGTTGCAGAGTTGTTTCAGAATGAACTACAGTACCTATGTTCATCAAAAGGAAGGAACACGTGACTCAGTGAAACAGTGAGGCCCATTGATGTGTTTTTGATTTTTGGACAACTGCAATGACAATGGCAATGGCAGCAGCAAGAAAGAAAAAAAAACAGTCAGATTATGTTAGCAATCACACACATACACATTGGCATGCACGAAACTAGTTACATGTCTCCGTCTCTGTGTTCTTTGTTGTCTATGAAGTAACCAATGATTATTAGGTTCCATCTGAATCTTCACACAGCAGCATGTTAATGACAAAATATTCTCACCACATGCTCCATGGTTAATGGTTAACAAACACATAACACTGCTGAGATAAGCATGCCTAATACTAATTCTAAAGACTAGGAAGTCAAATAGAGCAGTTCTTGTAAAACTGGTGTTCATTTGCAGGGAAATTAGGACTATAGCATTACCAGTCTAGGATAGTGATACCTATCATTTTAATCATTGTTTTCTTTGTTACAGCAAGCAATCACAGGTAATTTGACTAAACAATGAATCATTTGTGCCTTTGCAGTCCACACAAGCAAAGCCAGGCCTAACCTCAGTCTGGCTGTGTTTATGTCCAATTTTTGATTATTTTTAAGTAATTCCGTGCTTTAACTTCATATGAGCCTGACAAGTTACAGAAGTTTTGAAGCTCTTTTGTGCCCAAGGCAGAAAAACCAAAGAATGACAGGAGATATCTCATAATTTTCTGGGATAGGAGTCCTATTTTGACAGAATTTATAAGGGGGGATATATATATATATATATATATATATATATATACACATATATACACACACACACACACACACACACACACACACACATATATATATATATATATACACACACACACACACACACACACACGTGTATATATATATGTATATATATATCATTTTTATTGTTTTTTAAGTTAGTGGTTATAACTGGAGTCACAATGTGTTTTTAAAATGTGCCAAAACACCTGCTGACTCGTCTAGTATCAAAATATCATGTCACATCATGACAAAGAAATGGATCTCCATGGGAGTGTCTCTTCAAGTGTCAGACAAATGGATACATTCCATTTACTTTAGCAGATAGTGTAAAGAAAGAATGTGTCCAAATACGGAGACTGAACAGCCTCTTGCAGGCTGGTAAATATCACACAGCTCAGAACAGAAGCACAGGCCTCAGATTATCTCCTCCTTTGTATTATTAAGAGATATTTAAAGAGCCCATATTATGCGTTTTGATATTTCCTTTTGCTTTAGTGTTATATAGCATCTTCTCTAAACGTTTGTGCAGAGTTGGATTTGTTAAACCTACAGCAGGACTCTAGCAATGAAACTACATCAGAACGACAATCCACCAGTTTTTTGCTTTTTTTTTTCCTCAGAGTAGGGAAATAAAATATTTGCAGTTCACATAATTCAGCTGAAATTTATATACCGAAGTACTTGAAGAACCAATCATCACTAACATCATGCAGAGAGCCAATAAAAAAATGGAACGGTAAGAGTTTTCATATTGACATTTAAGGCGTATTGATTGATTCATGACGTCAACTCGTACACTGACCAACACCAAAGAAGCCATTCCACTTTAAAAGCTGCCAGTAATTGCCAGTAGCCTTTGAGTAGCACAGTAAATGCAAGCATTTTTTCTCCAGTCTGTGGCTAACTAACCTTGGCTTGCTTTTGCTGCATCTGCAATTCCTGAAAGAAATGAAAGCTTGCTTAGCTCCGTTTTCTAGCTATTACATGAGCTTGACCTCTGCTTGCCTCCAAAACAAGTCATAATTTATGTCATAGGTGCCCTCCAGCACTTAAAATAGCACCACACCTCTGTCTTCAGGTAATTCATTCATTGAGAGTTTCTTTTTCTATCCATGTTTTGGCAATGATTGCTAGATATATCACTTCCAGTTTCAGTTGTGATGGCAACAGCTACCTGCTATTATGGCCAGCACCTGCCGTGTTGCAACAGCTAAGATGACCTAATGAATATACAGGTAGGCTATAAAATTCCAGGGTTGGGGTAAAAAGGAATGGCCCTCACAATGGCCAGTCCACAGTTTGGTAACATGTAAAAAAGAAATGATCAAACTGCAGGCGATTTGCTTGGCAACATTTTGTAACTTAGATACTTAGCACCCAGTAGCTAGCTTGCTAAGACCAGATAAAGCTGTAACATCAGTAGCCCACTAGGCAGTGGGGCTGAGGTTGATGAAATTCCTGCTCAAATGTGTGATGGTGAAGTTCTTCATTTTGAAGCAATTATTGTGGTGATATTTATAGTAGTAGTAGTAGAAATAGTGATTTCAAGGAGCTGGTGCCTGCTCAGGCAACTGTTGGCTCAGGACTGTGGTAGCTTACCAATCAGAGGAGACTGGGATTTTTCAGTGGGAAAGCCTTAAAGAGACAGGAGTTAAAATAGCATTTCAGACAGAGGGTTAATAGAAGTGCTGCAGAAACGTACGGTACGAGAAAAAGAATGTGTTTTTGAACATTAAAGCCTGCATAGTAGACCACCAAATAAAAGTAGGAACCTGAAAAGTAGCATAATATGGTCTCTTTAATAAGCTGTTCAGGTTAGTGGTTATAGACTAGACTCAACACTGACTCTACAGCTAATCTGTGTCCAAAATAGAAATAGTAGGTTTATCCTAATTATTTTGTCCGTTAACAAGTACCAGCCTAATCTGACTCTAAACCATATCAGTAAAATTAGTGCTGCATATCCTGCATATCCTAACTTCAGTTTGTGCCTCTCGTGTATTACCATTGCTTTAGAGTCACAGATCTAAGCACTGGCTTTTCTGAAAAAAAAAAAAAAAAAAAAAAAATCCAGCAATCTTCAACAAACCCTGGATGTGCTATAACAACATTTAGAATACTCACAAAGTCTTGGAATGAAAAAAATCATTCTGTCCACCGACTATTATTTTTTAACCCATTTCCTAATTCAGGTGGAAAGAAATAACATATCCCAGTTCTTGGCTTATAAATGACCGTGTATATAATATGCAGAATTTTGTATGAAAATATAAAATAATTATAATGAACATCAATATGGACAAATGTGACTGACAATAAAAGTTTCAATTTTTTTACATCGAGCTCAGAAATATGACATGTCCAGCTACCATCCCTGTTTTGATTAAGAAATAGAGTCACAACTTTGGAAACAGGTTTACTTCATTTTATTATTCTCAATCATTTTCATTGTGCATCAAATTTCTTTCTTGATCCAGACTGCAAGAATAACCTTTGATGGCTCCGAAAATACCTTCAAAGCTGACGGAAATATTTCTAAATGGCCTATGTTTTCAAAGATCACCAGGTACCTATCTTTTAGAAAAACACATACTTAGCTTAGTGACTCAATGTAATGGTAATGAGAGATAAAAACTGGGGCTTATATGGACCTTTACGTTCGCAAGTTTCAAGTATGTGCACCATGGTCAACATGAAAATCTGAACTCTTAAAAGAATTAACATCAACAGGGAATAAAACAGGCTTCCCTGTGTCTGCTGTCACACGACTGTGTGATAAACAGCAGTAGAAGGACCTGTCAATGACTGCTTCTCCTGAAAACAAAGCAATTCTTTCACTTTCTGTTGAGACAAAACATACAACCATCCTGAACTTGTTACTGAAGCCATGAAAGCATCCCAGGCGTACTGAAGTCACGGGTCAAGTCCATGAGTTACACTAACTAAAAGCAAAGACACGATTTAAGAAAACAAGCAAACGACCAAAAATTGGAAGTGCAAAGGAAACCACAAAGTGAACCATACTTGGCTCAGTTTTACGTTTCATTAATTCATCTGTTCAAAGACAAAATGTACCGTATTTACGAATGAGGCTTACGACAGGCTATCTCAACCTCCCTTTTTCTTGCCCTATCAAGGTCTGGTTGCTCCTTATTAAACGGCTTCTGTCCCAGTCTCTCTCCCTCTCGTCCACTGTCCTCCCCCCAGCCTCTCTTCCCACCAGCCTCTCTCCTGTCCTGGAAAAGCCTTGTCTTAAAAAAGAGCCACCAGCTGCTACCATCAGGCCATGGTTTGGTTGCCCTGGCTGAGCTTGGACTGCCCGTGAGAACTGTTTAGCATCCAGCACATCTTTGTACTGGATCTCGGGCCTGATCATCCTCAGACAGGCTGTCCTGGTGGCATTGTCCAACCTTGGCTGTAGCTCATAGCCAAGAATCTTAACTAATCCACTCTGAAACGGCCGGATGGTTTTGTCTCGGATCCGGTGTGCCTCCACAGGCTTTCCACCGTTCCTGAGACAAACCCGGGCCAGATCTTCCCGCCGCATCCTGAGAAGAGCTACCTCCTGCTCCATCTGGGTGTGACCAAATCTGTCGATTTCCTCCCAGAAGGTCCGGTTCAAGGCTTTGTATAAGTACCAGTCTAAGGCATTCCACTGCCGCAGCTTCTCCCGCTGTTCCTCCGTTAGTGATAGATTGGGCAGCATCTTGGCTTCTGAATGCCCCCCTCTACCAGCGACACCAGCTGCCGCTGCCGCTTTGTCCACCCAGCTCCCACTTATGCCCCCAATGCCACTGGGCTTCTGCTGCCGAGCATTGAGGCTGAATGAGACGACAGCATCCAGTGGCCAGCAGAGGGCATGTCTGAGCAGGATCATGGACTGGTCAAAGTACTCAGAAACTAGAATGAGCTTGAAGGTCCGGCGGATCATGGCCTGGCCACGCTGAGCCAGTGTCACAGAGAAATTAGCATTGTGGTCCAAGCCAAAGTCAAACCACAGCAGATTGCGGGCGTAGTGATTGTTGCGGAGACGAGGGTCATAGTATTTCTCAGGGTCGTCAGCAAAGTCACCTAAGCCTTTGGTTTTCCGAAAGGCAGGTGCTACCTCTTTGTAATAAGCAAAAGAGGACTCAGCCAGAGCTACCGGGTCCCTGATGATAGAAAAGTAGAATGTATCTGCAGGCATCACCTTCTCGACCTAAGAAACAGAAGAGAAAAACATGTAAACAAAAAGATGTGCTGTTAATGTGATGCAATTCAACTACAACAGTAATATACTTTATTTATAATCCTTGTGCAGAATGTTTCTATATTTGTCCTTTTCTGGCAGATGATCACCAGTAACCATTCAACCCCTTTAAGAAGAAATTTCTTAAGGTGCTTTTAGATATTGAGAGATTGCTGCTGACATCCCTCTTTAAATGTAAACAAGATGGCATCCATTCCACTGAGGTGAAGTGTCTAAGAGAGGGAGGGCAGTTTCCACTCTCATACTTGACCATTTACCATTGATGGAGTATAGAAACTGAAATGATTTATTACTGGGGTGGCGAGGATCCTTCATAATTCTACTAGCTGTGGTTCTGCACAGGTTCCTGCAGGGAGGGGAGTGAATATCCAGTGGTGTGAGTGCACCCTCTGTGTAGGTTTCCACACCAGTTGGTGATGCCTCCTGTTAGGAAGCTTTCCACAGCACCAGTGTAGAAGGTCTTTAGGACCTCTAGAGAGACTGAATTTCCTAAGCTCAGTGAGATGGTAAACCAAAATGTCTGTGTATATGGAAGATTCTCGGAGATGTGGAAGTAAATCTCAATGTGTTCCATCAATTCTCAATGTATAGATCCTCTGTTGCTTTCTCACAAGGTTGCTGGCTTTGCACCAAAGTGACAAGTCACATACCTCTTCCAGGTAGGTCTTCTCATCATTGCTAGTGATCCAGCCTATCAATACTAATGTGGTCAGCAAGCTGAACAATGGAGTTGGAGCTGTTCCTAGCCCATCATTTCAGTACTTTATTGTTGAGATAGTTCACGTAAAACAGATGAAAGTACTTGCTAAGGTCTAGGCTGGATTACCAACTCAAAAACTGCCCTGAGGCCCAAGTCCCCAAAGGGAACCACAAATCCCAGGTTTCTGTACATCAGGTGGCTTTGGTACTTTGTTTGCCAATATTTTCATCCAGGAATTCACATCACTAAAGTACAATGTCTGTTGAGGTGATGAGTTTCTAGAGTGACATATCATTACGTAATGCTTTTTATAGGGTTCTTCCTGAAGCAGCAGGTCAACCAACATCTAAATAAGATTTTCATGCTTTTCTGACCTTCCCCACAAGAGGTTTGATATAACTTAATTAGAGGAATGCTGATCTCAATCTCACACTTGTTTGATTCAAGATGTATTGTGATTTATGATCTTAGAAAATATCAAGCATATTGTGCAAAGGCAACGAAAACATTTGGAATTTTATTTCTGGATTGGACTGATAGTATTAACTGTCGTGATTTTCTGTGGGGCTATAGAAATGATAGAAAATATTAGGGGTAAGTGTATTGGTGTGCAGAGGTGTAACTGCATGAGGGCAACAGAGACTGACTTTTTCGGGGGCTCAGTATCTTGCCCAAGGATTCTTCAGCATGTGAAGTGCTGAGACTAGGGATCGAACCACTGACCTCCTGATCGGTGGATGACTGCTCTACCTCCTGAGCTACACAATGGGATAATCTGCTGATCCTTTTTGGTATATCTTCAATTGACAACAAGACAATATATTTAATGTTGTGCCTACTGAAATTCACAGGGTTTTTTTTTTAACATATGCTTATTCTGAATTTGATGCTACAATATATTTCAAACAAGTTGGAACGGGGCAACAAAAGACTTGTAAAGTTGTGAAATACTCAAAAAGGACCTGTTTGGAACATTCTAGAGGTTAACAGTTTAATTACTAACAGGTTATAGTATCAAGATTGGTTACGAGAGGGGGATCCTCAAAAAGCTTAGTCTTTCACAAGACAGGATGGGGTGATCTTCACAACTTAGTGAAATGTTTTATGCCAGGATCAGACCACACGATTTTTTTGTCTTTGACGATGGTTGTGTCAGATCTAACAATGCAGTACCATAAACTCTTGCCGTGTTCTGGCTGTCTTGGCTGCATCAAACAGGCTATTACTGTGATAGCATTTTGGTCCATCCCCCCAACCCCTACATCTCTTGCCTTCTCTCTCTCTCTCGCTCCCTCTCTCTCTGTCTCTCTCTTTAACCCAACCTGTCGAGGCAGATGGTCGCCCAGAGCCTGGTTCTGCCTGAGGTTTCTTCCTGTTAAAAGGGTCTTGCCACTGTCACCAACTGCTTGCTCATGAGGAAACTGTTGGGCCTCTGTAGATAAAGAGTATGGTCTGTGCCAGCTCTATATGGAAAGTGTCCTGACACAACTTTCATTGTGATTTGGCACTGTATAAATAAAATTGAACTGAATTGAAATTACTTTTAGTTCTTTCCTTTGAAGTGGATGTTAAAATATGATGACTATTGCACTGTGAAGCTTTGGCTAAAGCCTTCGACTCTTTCACCCACACAGGGAAAATCAGCTTCTTAAATTAGATGTGTTGACAGCTATGTATGTGTGTTAAAAGCTAAATGTTGTGTGTTTCTAAATTTTCAGAGCTTTAAACTTTTGAACATTGCTTAAGTGGTAAACATTTACTCAAAGTGGTTTTCTGTAAGTTATTAAAAGTAATCATTGTTGTTGATTCTTATACAGTAGTATACAGTAATTCATGTACTCTGGGAAATGGGCAATGGCAATAATTGCAGCTGAGGATGGATGGATGGGAGGAGGTTCTATTGAAAAAGAATAGCTCAGAGCGGCTTAATTAAAAAAAATGGATGAAGACAAACTATTTCATTTTTTGGGACTGTGAATTTGGTTCAAAATTCAATATTGTGTACTACAAACATGAACTAATTTATTTTAATCTGTGCAAACTGCATGAACTTGCGCTGCACTATTTGCAAGGAACTCACATTAATAGTCACGCAGATATATGCATCTATGCTGTTATTTAAAATCTTACATTCTGACCAAGCCCACCCCATCCAGTGTGAATTTCCCTTGGGGATGAATAAAGTATCTATCTATCTATCTATCTATCTATCTATCTATCTATCTATCTATCTATCTATCTGCTGGCTGTGGCTGTAAATAAAAAGATGTGAAACTTTCAACCAAAGAGGACAGTAGAACACAGTTTTTCAGGCTGGTATTAAGTCCTAACACTCCCAGACACTCATTAAACAATGCATGACACCATAACTACATTCTACATCCTGTGTTTGCTATATGTTTAATTGTTAAAGTTGGGATCAATAAAGAAACCGTCTAAGTCAAAGTCAAAGTCTAAGATTTTCGTGTCTCTGCACTTTTCAATCTTTTGATTATTTTTGATCATTTCAGTATTAAAACAATCATCCCCTTCTTATGTAATGCTGCTCAAGCAGAAATGCAGCCAACTTTTGGGTTGCAAATTTTAAATGCCTGCTCTACAAACATTCACCAAGCAAATAGAAATATCTGCTTCCTCACTTCATGGTACTGTGTATCCACATCACTACAGAATATCCCATCATCATCCCCTATGTCATTCCACTTCCCTCTGTCCTCTTTTGGATAACTCACCTCTGGCTTATTAAATCTCATGTGATTGCCCATGATGTGGAACTCTACAGTTCTGGGACCTCTGTAACCTTTGACCCTGTGAGCATTGAAGGGCAGTGGGTACCCCAGCTGGTAACCCAGTGGCAGGGCGAAGCGGAGGCCATGCTCCTCTCCAAAGCGGTACAACATGTTGAGCACAGTGCTGCTTGCTGTCTTGTGGGTCTTGAGGAACATGATGTGGGTATGGGGCTGACAGGAGCCCAGAGATGGCCCCTGAGCATCAGGGGATGAGAAAATGGAGCGAGCAGCTGGCTGGACACTGCTGGAGGACAGGTAAAGGGAAGAAAGCATTTTAACTTTAGATCACATTTCAAATGTTGCAAGCTTTTTTCAGAGAAAAATTTCCAAAAACTCACTGTACATTACCTGCTCAGCATCAAACAGTAGATAGACACACTTAGAGACGAACTGATTAACATAGCGGAGCACTGACCAGGTAAAGAGACATATTTCTCTGAGGAGTTGGTGGAGTCCAAATTTGAGCTAAAGGAGAATGAATATTGAACTTACATTCATTAGATGGACATAAACACAATTCCAAAAGAATGTGTACATAGCCAAGTTTTTGCGACTGTTTTAACTGTTTTCATTCAGCATAACAACTTCATTGGGTGATAGTATGTCAATATTGCTTATTTTGCATCCCCCAAACAGCCAGAACGATGAATGGAACTTTAACTTAAGCTAAGACTTAAAGGGAGTTTTTCAGTAATATTCACTTACATTGACATTTTAAACTAACAAAATTAACCGCTTTCATCAACAGTATGATAACTTCATCTTTTAAAACAAAGAAAGATTTCTGTGCAATGTAATCATTTTTGTGAACTGAAAACGTTTTTTTGGGATGGAGGTTTGTATATTTCTTGTGGTTATTTTCTTAACAACATTGTGATTAAATACATATAGTATGCCTGCTTATGCTGCATTGCAGCTGCTCTCAACCGGCAGACAGACTGCAAACGGAATCTCCCCCAGGGCCTTCGGTATTGAAGTTTGTTCCCCAGCCCTAGTTCTGTGTGTGTGTGTGTGTGTGTGTGTGTGTGTGTGTGTGTGTGTGTGTGTGTGTGTGTGCCTGCTTGCATATGATAAGGAGATGGTGTGTCTCTCTAGTCTGATACAGTGACATGAACTTTTCCCTCACACCTATGTAGACACTGAGAGTAAACTTGTGTGTCTAAAGGCCCTGTGAGTTGCTAAGACTTGCTACTGCATTCCTTTGGAGTCTAGAATTCTTGTCAACAGTATGTAAGAGTTAATAGACAGATTGTCCATGAGCAGTCATACAAGTGAGCAGTCTTCTCTGTAGTGCGCTCAAAGTGTTCACCATTTATATCACTGCATGATTATGATGATGCTCTCTATTATCCTGATGGGAAACATTCAGAATTGTAATGCCAAATCTTCCTGCTCAACAAAGGCTACTAACAAATCTCAGCTGAATCTCATATTTTAGGGTGTACCTCAAATTTAACAGGCATTTTAACAAGCATTAGCACCATCCACGCCCACAGCATGGGTGTGTAGCAGCTGATTTTACTGTCAGTGCATGACTGCATCCCCAATGTGCATTTATTTAATTTCTTTATTTTTATTGTATTGGCCTCGACTGTTTCTACCTTGCCATGTTATTTGAAAGAACATCGTACAGTAACACACAGAACATGTTTTGTTATTTGAAATGCTAGAAATAATAAAATGTAACTTTACATCCAATTAATAAAAGATTAATCGAAGTAATGGTCGACAGATTTATCGATTATCAAAATAGTGGTTGGCTGCAGCTCCAATCAACAGTCCTGTTTCTCACCCACTCATGGTTGTAACCCCTCCCTGTCTGTTGCCTATGATACTTTTGTAAATATTTCTCTTTCCAGGTGCCGACACCTATGACGTCACAAAGGTCAGAACAAAGATTTGACTGCAGGAAACAAGGCCTGAGTAAAGTGATTTTAAGTATGTAAGGAAAGGTTTGTTGTTGCTCCTAGAGGCTACCTCCTCTACATGGATGACATCTACATCTACATCTACATGGATACAAGCTGTATGCTAGAAATGAGCAAAAAATTGAGTTCCTGATCCACATTTCAAGGATCTACAGCAATGACATCGGGATGTCATTTGGACTAGATAAATGTGGTTGGATGGTATCAAGAGAGGGAAATGATCAGAACCAAGGGGGTTGAACTACCAGAAGGCAGCATTGCAGATGTTCAGGACAGCTACAAATACCTTGGGATACCACAGGCAAATGGGATCAGCAAGGCAGCCACAGCCAAATACCTACAATGACTAAGGCAGGTCCTGAACAGTCGGCTGAATGAAAGAACAAAGTCCGGGTTATCAACAAATATGCACTGCCAGTCATCAGATACACCGCTGGTATAATCAGCTGGCCAGAGGAGAAGATAGAAGCCACTGATATCAAGACCAGGAAGCTCCTCACAATACATGGAGGGTAGCATCTCAAGTCCAGCACGAGGACAGAGGGAGGCTGAGGACTGGTGAGCATCAGAGCCACAGTCCAGGATGTAACAACTAAGATCCAGGAATACATCCTGAAGATGGCTCCTAAAGATGAGCTGTTAAGCAAATACCTCAGTCAACAGAAACCCGATGTGCAGAAAAGGAGAACCGCCCATCATGGAGGGACAAGCCCCTTCACGGCATGTACCACCACCAGTAGGGTTGGGCGGTAATCCAGTAATAAGGTATCATGCGGTATCTAAAAATAGCAACAGTAGCAGTTTCCTTACCGTCATTTAAAAAAAAATGCTGTGCATATAGGTCTATAGGGGTCTAACATAATTGTAGCATCATCATAACAAAAATGAAATCCACTCCGTTCAATGCATCTGGTTGAATTTTTACTCAAGAAAAAGTTGACTGTGCAAAAGCACTTGCTAAAAAAATTAACCTGAGCAGTTTTACAGGTATGTCCAAGCACTCATTTGGGCGCATCTGTGGAGAGTACTGTTATCTCGTCCAAGCCTACGGAGAACCACCTCTGTTGAAAACACTTTTTGAGCCTTTTTTCTGCTAGCTATTGTTCTTAGCTCTCATAAACGGATGAAATGCAAAAACACAGTAAAATAACACCTTGGGCTGCTTAGCAGAGTCCTCTGTAAGCGTTCTGCCCATGCATGTGTAAATGAGAGGGAGGGGTGAAACTAACTGCGTAGTTACACCAGTCAATAGCTCAGCGACCCATTGGTCTTTTTTGATGATTGACACTTCAATCGACCAGTCAAGAGAATCGAGGGGCAGCACCCAAATTCACCATAGAAACACCAATGACAATCCAGAAGGAAGTAAGGCCAGAGATAGTTTATTGTATGAAGAGCGCTCCCTCCACACTAAAAAACCCCTCCTCTTTATGTAAACAACCAGGACCTTCATAATTGGTCTCAAACTAACACCGAGTCATAGGAGGAAACATTAGCAGTGTTTTTTCGAGCTGGAATGTAACTTTTGAGCACAAAACAGCAAAGACATACTTTATGAGCAAAGTTTTTTTCTCCTACTCTTTGGCTGCTAGCTCACCAAGTTTTTGTCGCACAGTGAGAAGGCAGACATCTTCGTGATCATCAGACTTTGCTTTCATAGGATACCAGGCTTGTGTGGTTTGCGTGAAGTGGTGAAATCAGCAGATGCAGTACCGTTGACGTGCGCTATTTTCGTGTTTTCGTTACGTGCGGATAGAATTTCTTGGGGTATGAATTATGTTTCGTTTGTGTGGCAATGCTTGGTAGAGGCTTTTAGCTGAGTTTCTCCCCGTCATTCTGGCATGATACAAGTTAGGATTGGTGCTTCTGAACTGCGCACATGTCACGCTGCCCTGCAAAGTGATTTTTAATTAGGTAATACCGTATACCCCGGGAAAATGTGGGGAGGCTTTGACGGTATCAAAATTTGGATACCGCTCAACTCAGATAGAAGATGTGGATGAAATCAAGAAATCCTACCAGTGGCAGGAAAAGGCTAGGACTGAAAGACAGCACAGAAGCATTAATCATGGCTGCACAAGAACTGGCCCTCAGTATAAGATGAATAGAGGCAGGGGTCTACCATACTAGACAGGACCCCCAGGTGGAAGCTGTGCAAAGGTGCTCCTGAGACAGTTTAGCACATAATAGCAGTGGGTAAGACACTGGCATGAAAAGAACACACGGAACACCATGACCAATTGACAGACATAGTGTACAGGAACATATGTACTCAGTATGGGCTGGAAGCCCCAAGGTCAAAATGGAAGAGACTTTCTAAGGTGGAGGAAATAACCAAGCCAAGATCCTGTGGGTCCTGGGAACAGCTACCACCTACGACACCAGGAGAGCAGCAAGCTGGACCCCCCACAGCTCGCATATAGACCAGGCATAATTGTGCACGACGCAGTCATCTACCTGCATCAACAACCATTTTCCCACCTGGAGAACACTGGGAGCCCTGTGAGGGTCTTTTTTTTTTTTTTTACTTCTCCAGTACTTTCAACACATTCCAGCCATCACTGCTTGGGGGAAACTGGAAGGAGCAAGACTGCCTCTTGGCTGCGTGGACCATCAACTACCTCACCAACAGACCACAGTACGTTAGACTTCACAACTGTGTGTCTAACGTATGATGTGGTAGTCTGCAGAACACAAGACAGACAGCTGTCATCTCCAGAAGTTCTCCAATGATACAGCCATTGTTGGACATGTGTCACAGGGGAACCAACTGGAACACAGAGAGGTCATCAAGATTGTGGGAGAGTGCAAAAACCTGGGTGTTCACCTCAACCACCAACTGGACTGGACTAACACAGATGTCCTGTACAAGAAGGGCCAAGTTGACTCCATCCGCTGAGAAGACTGCAGTCCTTCAGAGTGTGTAAGACACTGTTAAGAATATTCTATGTGTGGTGGCATCTGCAATTTTATATGCAGTAGTTAGCTGGGGCTGTGGGAGCTCTGAGAGGGACAGAAAAGAATGAACAAACTGGTCAGGAAAGCTGGCTCTGTCCTGGGCTGCCCTCTGGACACCATTGAGGAGGTAGGTGAGAAGAGGGGGCTCTATTTTCATCCCCGCTGCTGGCGGGGCGCAGGGTGCGCACCCCGTGTAGTGGTATTTTCATGCAGCGCAGGCGGGCGTGCTGTGCACTTGGTATTTTGGTAAACCGAGGTGCACGGAGGTACACCAGGATGGGCATTGCGGTACAGTAGGGGTAGGTGTCAGCAGGATCAGCGTGGCCTCCGATGCGCACCCTGGCTGCGCTCTCCTGGCTGCGGGCTCAGTCATCCTCGAAACTTGCCATGTGCCTCACCAGTGTTTTTAAAAGGTTAGGCGAGGAGCTGGTGTGATTGGTGAAGATTGGACTCAGCTGTGTCAAACCCACTCCACGCCTTCTCCCCTCCCTCCTTCCGAGTTGCGCCGCTGGGTGGGACTGAGATGAGAAGGGGGAGTAGTTGCACTCGCAGCGCAGTGCACGAAAATACCAAAGTCTGCGCCGCCATGCCCCATTGGTGAAGCGGACCTGACTTTGCACCGCGCCGGTAGCAGAAACGAAAATAGAGCCCAAGGTGTTAGCCCAGGCTGACATCAATCACAGACAACCCTTCTCACCCCAACACTGAAACAGCTACTTGAGCAAAACTGCTGCACCCACGGCGCAAGAAGGAACTCTACCTCAGGTTCTTATTTTTGACAATATTTATTTTTATACTCTTGTATGTATAGAATGTATATAGCCTTCTTAATTTGATATTACATTATATTGGGGGGACTTCCGCTGAGCGCATCCAAGATGGCGGCGTAATACCGAAGGCTCTCTCGGCTAACTCGAAAACAAAGCCCCATATAAGTACAAAACCAATGTTCTCGAGAGAAAAATAATTGAGATGGAAGGGGTAAGAGGCAAGAAGACTGCGGGGAGAAACAAAGACGTTGACGAGAAGAGGGAGAGGGAGTTGCCGGGTGTCGGAGATGGGGCTGACAGCAGAGCTAGCGGGGGAGAGCTAAAGCTACACATCACCAACGCTATCCAGAACCTGACCAGGGAGTTTCAAGGCGAGATGAAAAGCCTGAAAGCGGAGCTAAAGCGGGAGCTGACGGACTTCAAGGACGAATTCGGGAATGACTTTAACAACTTCAGGTCGGAAGTAAATCAAAAATTACAAACTGTGGCCGAAGACGTCCGTAGCCACGGAGCTAGGATGGCCGAGGCAGAGAAACGAGTGGAAGAAGTGGAGTCTGCTAACACGGAGTTAAAAAACGCATTACTCCACACGCTTAAACAACAGAGACTCCTTCAAGCCCAAGTAACAGATCTGGAGGGACGATCACGCCGTAATAATGTGCGCATTTACAGCATTAAAGAAGGTGCAGAGGGAAGCTCGATGATAACTTTCATCGACGGCTTTCTGAAAAAAGAACTGGGGCTTGAAAATAACCCTGACCTACAGATCCAACGAGCCCACCGGTCACTTGGCCCCAAACCACAAAACGAGGCTGTTTCGAGATCCGTTTTTTCCACGCCAGTCGGAAAGACGCGACGAAAACTGGACTTATCTATTGAAAAGACTCGCCTGCTGCCCCCTCATCAGTGTCAATGTGAGTTGGCTCGCCCCCCCGTTGCCAAGCGTTTTCTCCCACTTTTAATTTCGTAATGAATCCCCGCTTTCTTTTCACATGGAGAAATTTAAAGCCAGCCGGGAGTAGGCTGAATGTTTGCTGCTCAGAGACAGAGTGACTTTGCGTTAGAGCAAAGAGGGGGCCCTTATTGCAATAGGACTTTTCCCCACAGATGTCAGGGCAGTGTAAGTCCCTGAGGTTGGAGGTCATTGTTTTGGTTATTGTTTGTTGTTTTCCTCACAGTACAAATGTTTCTGTTGCCAACATGTGTGATTTGAAAATAGTCTATGGGTTACGGTAACTTTAAAATAACTTCTTGGAACGTGAATGGCTTAAATAGTCCAGTTAGGAGAGGTAGGGTGATGTCTAAATTGAGAAGGGAAAAGAGTCAAATTATATTTTTACAGGAGACGCATTTATCTCAATCTGAACATGAAAAATTGAAGAAGTTTGGGTATAAAAACACATATTACAGTACTTACAAAGCAGGCCACAAGAGAGGAGTGTCAATACTACTACACAATTCAGTTAATTTTGAATTAATTAAAGTGATTAAGGATCCAGAGGGTAGATTTCTTTTAGTACAAGGCAAAATTGAAGGTAAACTGACTACCCTTTTTTGTGTATATTTACCACCACAAAATGATAAAAGTGTTTTAAAAAAGATCTTAGACTTGCTGTTCTCAGAAACACAAGGAGTATTAATCTGTGCGGGAGATTTTAATACGATAATAAATAGTAAACTGGACACCTCCAACAATAGTAGACTTGTGTCCCCACAGGCTAAATTATTGAGAAGAAGTTTGGTCGAACTGGGCTTAGTGGACGTGTGGAGAGACTTACACCCTTTTGACAACTCCTACACTTTTTATTCAGCCCCTCATAAGACATACTCGAGAATTGATTTCTTTTTCATGTTTCAAAACGATAGACACAGAATTTCAAATTGTGAAATTGGATCCAGGGATGTTTCGGATCACTCGCCAATATATATAACACTAAATTTAGATAACAGGCCAAAGAAAACTATCTGGAGATTCAATACAAGTCTACTCAATAATAAATCTGTCGTACAACAAGTAAAATCTGAGATTAAGACTTTTCTTGAGCATAATGACAATGGGGAGGTGAACCCAAATATTTTGTGGGATACCTTGAAGGCAGTGGTGAGGGGCAAATTGATATCTCTTAGTACTGCAATTAAGAAGGCAAAAGAGCACACGCTCAAACAACTTGAAAGTAACCTAATTGAACTGGAGAAAGAGCATAGTGTGAACCGGACCTCTCAAACGCTGAACAAAATTAAAGAAATTAAGGACCAGATAATGCATATATACAAAGAAGATTTAGAGAAAAAGTATAAATTTTTAAAACAATCTTATTATGAGGTTGGCCCTAAAGCAACTCGGTTATTGGCCAGGAAATTAAAGAAAAAACAGGTTATACAATCTATATATAAAATAACGGACCCTGAGACAGGGAAGATACACAGTAATCTTGATGAAATCGATTCAGTTTTCCAAGCATACTATAAGAATCTTTATACCCAACCTCAATTAGAAAATAAAAATAAAATATATACCTTTCTAAACTCCCTAGATTTGCCCACAATCGGAGAACAACAAAATAAACACTTAACGAAACGAATCACAAGGGAGGAGCTCGTCACCACTTTGAATAAGCTTAAAAATAACAAATCGCCGGGAAGTGACGGCCTACCTGCCGAATGGTATAAGGTCTTTAAAGAAGAACTGATTGATACATTACTGAATTCTTTTAACTGGACGCTAGAGAAAATGTCGATTCCTCCTTCGTGGAATGAGGCGGTCATTTCAGTGCTCCTGAAAGACGGCAAGAATAAGTTACTATGTAGCTCGTACAGACCAATATCAATTTTAAACCAAGACTATAAACTGTATGCGTCTGTCGTGTCAAAGAGGTTAGATTCCTTTATCCCGGATTTAATCGATACTGACCAAACTGGCTTTGTCAGAGGTCGTCAAACTCACGACAATATAAGACGCTCTCTACAGATTATACAGAATATTAGAAAAACTAAAACTAACGCAGTGTTAGTCAGTTTGGATGCTGAAAAAGCATTTGATTGCGTTAGCTGGGAATTTTTGTTTGCGGTACTAGAGCGATTTGGTTTTATGGAGAATTCAATTAATTGTATTAAAACTCTATATTTTGCACCTACAGCAAGAATTAAGGTGAACGGACGCCTTACTGACCGCATCAAGCTTGAGAGGTCTACACGTCAGGGCTGTCCACTTTCTCCGACCCTTTTTGCACTCTATATAGAACCGTTAGCGCAAGCAATAAGGGAAGATGAAAATATACAGGGGATTTTAGTAAAAGGCAGGGAACATAAGATAGCGTTATATGCGGATGACATTCTGTTGTTCGTACACAACCCAGATGTTTGTCTTCCTGTCCTGTTACAACGTCTTGCTGAATTTGGCAAATATTCAGGTTATAAACTGAATATCCAAAAAACACAGATTTTAGCATTTGATTATACACCATCATCAAAATTAAAACAGGAACTCCCCATCGACTGGTCTCGGAAAGCAATTAGATACCTGGGAGTCTGGTTGACACACTGTCCTGACGACTTATTCAAGAAAAACTATGTGTCGGTTAACAAAACGATTATAGAAAATCTTAGTACATGGTCAAAACCTTTACTGAGTTTCAGCGCCAGGATAGAGGCTGTAAAAATGTCAATTTTGCCTAGACTACTGTATTTGTTTACTTCTTTACCTATCTCGATACCACCCTCTCAGTTTTCGGACTGGGATAAACAGATCTCTCGATTTATTTGGAGTGGGAAGAAACCGAGGGTCAAGTTTGGTACGCTGATCAGGAGTAGGGGAGAGGGTGGCATGTCTTTACCCAGCCTTAAGGATTATTACCTTTCAGCTCAATTGAGAATAATAATTCTTTGGTGTGATAGTAGTTATGAGGCAAAATGGAAGGAGATGGAGGGAGATTGCAGGGGAATCCTGATACAAGCCATGATTGCAGATCATAGGCTGATGTTAAATTGTCAGGAATATCTATGCCCTCACGCTGCCTTCACCCTACACACCTGGTTTAGTGTCATTAAAAAATTTGGTTTGTGGTCCCAGTTGAAACAGCTTGGCTGGCTGGCCTATGACACAAGATTCACTCCAAACCTTCTAGATTCTAGATTTAAGCTCTGGTCGAGGAGGGGAATCACTGCTTTCTGTAAAATAATGGAGGGGGACATGTTACAGAGCTTCCAGAAATTACAAGATAATCACAACCTTGAAAAACAAGACTTCTATAGGTATTTACAGGTACAACATTATTTTCAAAAAGAGATTGGTTCTGCTGAGATTCCAAACCCCAATAAAATAATACAACTCGTGGTCCAAGCATATAGTAAAAAAACTAAATCGGTAGTTTCAAGACTTTATCAAGGAATTGTTGAGAACTCAGGAAATACCACAGACTACATTAAAGAGAGGTGGGAGAGGGACCTGAAGCAGAGTATATCTTGTCAGCAGTGGGAGAACATGTGTGAGTCTGTCGTTTCTACTTCTTGCTCCATGTATTGGCGTGAATTTAGCTGGAAGAATCTGGTACGTTATTTTATTACCCCTAAAATGCAATCATATCTGGCAGTGTCCCAACAAAGATGTTGGAGGGGCTGCGGGGACGATGAAGCAGATCACCATCATATTTTTTGGAGCTGTCCTAAAATTAAGTTATTTTGGGGTAATATTTGTTCACACCTGCAACAGATACTCGGACATCAGATTCCACTTTCATGTTTGTTGCTCTATCTGGGAGACATTCCAGAGGGGATGACAGGCAATGACAAATACCTCCTGAGACTTCTGACTGCCGCTGCGAAAAAAGCGATCACTCGTAAATGGCTACAGACTGACCCACCTACGGTGGATGATTGGTTCAGGATTATGAACGACATTCACGAGATGGAGAGATTGACTTTCTTGTTGCGGCTGAAAGGTGACCTATATGCTGCAAGATGGTCAAAATGGTCGGCTTTCTTGTTAAGTAGAGGAGTGAGTGGGGGTCCCCCCCCCCCCCCCCCCCCCCCCCCCCCGCATCTGATAAACTGTGACTTTCTATCTATACTGCCTTCTGTCCAAGTTAATTAAGATATGACAACATTGTAAATCTTGATGTTACCTACAACACTGATTTATTGAAGATATGGCAACAACTGTTCTGTTCTGATACTGTGACCTTTTTGTATGTTTATATGTTTATATTTTGTATACCTTGTTGTAAATCAATAAAAATTTAAGTATAAAAAAAAAAAGATATTACATTATATTATATTATTATTGCCTATTTTGTTCAACTTGTTCTGTATTCTACCTCTCCTTCATTCTGCTACTGTAAGAGGTGAATTTTCCCGGTGCAGGATCAATAAAATCTCATCTTATCTTCTTATCTTACACTGGTGCAGAATTCAATCACAATGTAAGTTGTAACATTACTGCTATGTTCATGTAGCATGATAACTCAATTCGTTCTTTGTATTTAAATGATGCTGTATTGTATAGTGAATGTTAAGTGTATTCATTCATATTCATCCTCGTTTCAGTAACTGACCTGCTTCACTCGATGTTAAGCTAACTGGCTATCCCTGTATTACAGTGAACATACATTTAATTTGGTTTCAGTGTGTTTTTATGACAATAGTGGTTAGTGCAACAGGTGATGTTTAGTATTCACCCATAGGAGCAGATGTCATTTTACAGCCCTTAAATGCTGTTAGTTAATGTCAGTTATCTGTAACAACAAATGAGGAAGATGTAAAATATGACTCCTCCAAGGGTTCAGGTCCAGATGTTCTATAATATTGTAATTAATTGGATTAACCCAGTGCCTTTGACAGCTGATAGAAAATGCCTCCTGTCATTACTGATTGATGTGTGGCAAGAAGTGCTACATTTATTGTGAAAACTGAGCAGCAATTTGCTTTGTGTGTTTCAATGATGATTTGTCTTGGGTCACACCAACTTTAATAACCACAAAATCAATCGTTTGAGTGGAATCACCACAATAACTGTATTCAGTCACACAATGGGTTTAACTTGAAGCCAATGTGAATTTTGAAATGCTAATTCCAAACCATCTGGAACAGTGATTCTCAACTGGTGGGTCGCGGACCTGTTTTCAGTGGGTCGAGGGCCTTTGCCTGGGCAAAAAAAGAAAAAGTTTAAAAAATAATGTGCTTTTATTTTGAAGGGGATTTTCTATGCAGCAGAATGGTGGTGGGTCCCGAAGCCAGACCAGTTGAGAAACACTTATCTAGACAATACTAAACTTTGAGGGAACAAAGAGCTGGAAGGTTCAAGGAGAGGAAATGCCACTGGAGAAATGTTACAGATACTGTTTATCTGAGTTTATTTAGAAATAGTATCTCCATGACATGGTCTTTCCACCAGAGAGCACTGACAAGTTCATTTTTGGCTGGACTGCAGCAACACAGAGGCCAGCCATATGAATGTTTTGGCCATTTTGATTTGTCTTGGATTGATTTTACTATATTTAAATCAAATATAAATGGAATGAATAAATGAAATTGTACCAGATACCTCTTGTTGAAGATGACCCCCAGCAGCTGGCCTGTAAATGCAATGGCCACAAAGAGCAGCAGTGCTTTCCACATCCAGATTGGACCCAACCGACCACACACCAGCCATCGCAACATCCTGGGAGGAGGGGTGTAGGGGAGGTGAGGAAGGACGGATGGATGGATGGGGGGGGGGGGACGGTGGGAGAAGGCATGGGGGCAGTGGGGCAGTGGGACAAGATGATATATGAATGAGGAAGGTGAAATTATGTTTTAAGCGGGAGGAGGGGGACCAAGCGAGATGATGTCATACAAAAATAAAGGAGATGAAGAGAAGGGAGAGAATGGTGAGGGAGGTAGGAGAGGTATAGAGAGGCAAAAAGAGGGACAGAGAGAGGGAGAGATTTAGATGAGTCACAAAAAAAAACATGACTAAGGCATCATGATCATTTTGGCAGGCAGGAAAGCTGCCTGAAAACATCCAGATACAACAGGACCTGCTGCATTTAGATGTTATATACCAATACCGATTGTTCACAATTACATTTTCTGATCAGTATCCGTCTGATCAACATTTCTGCTGATAGTTGTGTTTTTTCCTTGTCACTTCTTGTAGACCTTTGTATATCATGAACAAAGAATAAGCAGCAAATCAAATAAGGACAAAGACGATGTTGCATGAAGTCTGGTAATGTAATAGTGAACCCCCACCAAAATGCCCAAGATATCCATATCACCCATCTCTACGTAGCATATCAAGATAATTCTGTCATAATTAGTGAAATATTTTTTTTTGTTCATACCATACCTAGCAGAACAATATCAGAAATGGCATCTTCTCCCTAGTCTACAGGACACTCAAATTCCATAAACACATTTGTTTCTGTTTGTAAACTAAATATTGTTTGGTGCCCATTTCAGGACCTTCTTTCCACAGTAAGCAGCAGCAAATAAAACAATGTCTGTAATGTCAAATCCCAGAGACAGGGAGAGAGTTTGGACTAGAAAAGTCAAATTCCTCATAATGTAACAGTGACCAACTGTATTTCTGTTCTCAGTGGTCCTGGATTTGTGAACAGGAGAAAGACAGCTGTGGCCCCATTGGTATATTTGCATACCACGATGTAAATTTACCATGCAAGTACATGAAGTCAGTATGTCACACACCTGCCTCGATACACAATAATACACATGGATGAAGCTGAAACAGCCAACCTCATCTCATACAACCATCTTATTAGGTAGTCAACCACAAACAACCTATTTGACTTTGACATGAATCCATAGTATAGGCCACTGTAGTATGAAAATCATTTTTCAATTATGAAGTTAATTTATGAAGTCTGGAAACTTTCAAGCCAGTAATGCGCTTCACCGGTCATGAGGTAAGAAATTCTAGCTGAACATTACCTTAAGGAAATGATTTGCATCACAAAAGTAACCCAAAAACACATAATCTATTTTAATTGTCCATATATGAAGTTTAATGAGTTACATCTTTAATTTGGAGACCCTTCCACAAGAAATTATAGCTTAAACTCACAATTTAAAAAGGAAAAATTACCTGCTTTTCTTTTTCTTTTCCTAATTTCAGTTTTGTGCAGCTGAATACTTTTTTTTATGTTGGCCAGGAAAAATAAGCAACCTAAGTACATCTTTTGAGTCTGTTAACTTGTGATTATAAATTTGGAAAAAAAAAAGAAAAAAAGAAAAAATTAAATGATAAAAAATTAAATGAAAAAAAATGTGTTAAAAAACAACTAACAATAATTAATGTTGATGTTTTTGATGAAAACATTTATTGACATGTAAAAAAAACCCAACCATTCTCTGGTGTCACCTTCTCCAATGTGAGGAATGCTGCATTTCTCTGCTTTCCATCATTGTACACATTGTATTGTCTATATTCTGAGGATTAATTTTTTTGTCTTAACAAACAATAATGAATAATTAATTACAAATATTCAACACATGAATCAACAATGATAATTGCTGAACTATAGCTCTAAATATATAGTGCTATATGATTGTGTAATTGAAATGTGTTATAAAGGGTGCTATTAGTGAGTAAAATAGAAAAGAACTTTTTAATCAGGGGCTCCAGCCAGAGTGTCTGTCAGCGGCACAAGCAGGCGTGTGATGTGATAGGTGGAGACGTCTCAGCAGGGTCATAACAGAACCAAACATTACGAAGGACACACAAGCTCCGTCTGAATGCATTCATGTGTTTTCACTATGGCCTGATGGTAACAGTAATCACAGTGCACCCCCCTCTAATTATCATCACACAATATCGAACACCTTATAAACATATGGAAAGCAGAGGTAAATTCGTTATGTAACAGTTTCAGAAGTAGATGGATGGTAGGAACAAAAAGAGCGGTGACGGAATGCACACAGATGATTTCAGCAGTGGCTACTACTCCAGTCTTCGCTGTGACACAAAGAAGCCTTTAGATTATAGCGCAGCTTTCATTTCCACACATACACGATGTAAAAGGCAGGAATGGATCTCGTAGATTAACAGCATACATGTTAAACGAAAGGCCTTTGCGTGCGAGGGAGCCCGTCCAGCCCTCCCAGACCACCCACACCTTCTTTCTCTGCAAGATCGCAGCCCAGCTCCACCTTTAATTCGCTACAATCACTGCATCCCAGTCGCTGTAAACCCCACCGGTTTCCGGATGGACCTCCGTATCTGCCTCTGTCTCCTATTCTGACGGCTCCTGTTAGCTAGCTAGCTGGCGTTACCTGGCTCTCCGTCTGAAAAGCATTGCTGTGTCCATGGGGCGGTATCGGTGACGGTGTTATTGTGCAGCTGCAGAGAGCTCGGAGCATCTCGAAGGCTTCAGCTGCAGCTGATCCGCCGCCAGCTCAGATCAGGCCCGGTGCAGCCCCGCTGACCGACACGGAGCCGCCTGAATCTCTCTTTGATGCTGAAAGTTCCTTGTGCTAAGACTTGAGATTGAGTCTTGAGATTCTCTTGCAGTGCTCCGAATTGGCTGCTAAGACACACCGATCGCGGACGGAGGGAGAGAGAGAGAGAGAGAGAGAGAGAGAGAGAGAATCCTTCCGGATGCTTGCAAAATAAAAGCCTCGATGCGGATAAGCAGCAGAACAACCCACAAAGCAGGAATGCCTGCAAGGCAGTAGAGCAAACATGATACACATGTAGACCTATTGATAAATTATTAAAACGATTATGTATACAACAATTATGTGTTTATGTGTGGCTCAGATGTGTCTGTTATTCTTACAGTTGGCTTATGAAACAAACAGTTTCAGCAGTGTTGATACAGGAGATTGTGAGCTGTAGTTTCCATGTAAACACAAAGACCTCTTGTCTGTGGGTGGCTTTTCTTCTTATATATCTTCTTAATGCATGCATATCAAAGATGTATTACAACCCCATTTCCAAAGCTGGGAAGTAGTGTAAATCGCAAATAGAGACAGAATGTGATGATTTGCAAAACACTTAAGTCCCACATATAATTGAAAATAGCACATAAGACACATTGAAACTGAGAAATGTAATTGTTTTACAATGTAAGCACATATTGTATGGCATATTATCGCTGAAAGAAAGAGATTGCCTTTTTGTATTTATGAATTGCGTTGTGGGTGAGATCAAATGGTCTTAAAGCCATATATGAGCTGGAGGCTCCACATCCCTGATTTTGAGGATGCCCCTTTCATATCCAATCATGATAATATTATCTCTTACCAGTTAACCCATTTACCTGTGGAATGTGCGAAACAGGAGGGGTTTTTTTAAGCAGTTCACAATTTCCCAGGCTTCTGTTGGCCTCATCCCAACGTTTTTGAAACATTAAATATAGTGTCTTTTTACTAACTGAATTTATGTCAGAGAGGATTATAAAGTTATTGTTTTATTTACATTTACACAGTGTCACAACTTTTCAGTCCAACATTGTATGTGTCTTTTACCAATATCTATAAATATCCAAGATGGTGCCACAAGAGTGGCAGCTAATTACAGGAGCTCCAACGGCTTTTCTTTGTTTTAGTGTGTTTTAGTGCTTTTTGTGCGTTTTTTTTTTTTTTTTTTTGTCACTTTGTACTCTTTTCTGGACTATTTAAAAGCCACGGCTCCATTGTTTACACTCGGGAATAGCTGTTAGTACTGTACTACCAGTGGAAAGACCTGTGATCCCAGCAGGTATAAGGACAAGGGGAAGGGGATGCAGAGCTGGAACGACGTGAAGAAAAAATGGTATAGACCATGTATACTGTCTGTTATTATAAGGAACATAAGATCTCTCATGGCAGATGGCAGACTGTGTAACTCAGGGCACATCAGTGTAAAGGAGCAATGCTGCATAAGAGACATAGAGCTGTTAGCTGTTAGGATCGGCCCGTATCACCTCCCAGGGTGGTTCTCACATGTCATCGTGATAATGGTGTATATCTCCTTGTCGTCCAAAGCTGCAGCAGCCTGCAAGCTCCTGCACGCTGTAGTTTCACAGCTGCAGCCACTGCGCCTGCAGGTCTTCCTCCTAATCTTCGGAGACTTCAATCATGCTCTCCTGTCTTCCACTCTGCACACCTTCACCAATGTGAAATGTCACACCAGAGGCAATAGAAACTTGGATTAAACTCAGGTCAGGAGAGTTGGCTCTGTCCTGGACCACCCTTTGGACACCATAAAGGAACTGGGTGAGAGGATGATGTTAGACCAAGCTGACATCAATCATGGGCAATCCATCTCACCCGCTGCATGAGATGGTCAAGGTTGAGGCAGATGGCCACCCACCCAGAGCCTGGTTCTCCCTGAGGTTTCTGCCTGTTAAAAGGACTTTTTTCCTTGCCACTGTTGCCAAGTGCTTGCTCACGAGGGAACTGCTGGGTCTCTGTAGATAAAGAGTATGGCCTGTACCAGCTCTAGATCGAAAGTGTCCTGAGACAACTTTTGTTGTGATTTGGCGCTATACACGTAAAAATTGAATTGAATTCAGTTGAATTGAATGGTGGGGGCCTTAAGCAGTTCCTTCAGCAACAGACTAGTGATGTGTTGGTCGTGAACAAAACAGCTCTTAGAGCCGGCTCTTTGAAGTGAACGATCAGAGCCAGCTCCTGTCTGTGAGCCACAGCGGGAGCCGCTTTAGGGTTTTTTTTGTTTTTTTCCTCGACTTTTTTTCTGTTGAAGCTGCACGTGATTGGTCAACTACATGATGTGTGGTGGCTTCTGTGCGTACACTCCCAACAGACTGGGGTGGTGGTCCCTCTGTTTAAAAAGGGGGACCAGAGGGTGTGCTCCAACTATCAGGGGATCACACTCCTCAGCCTCCCTGGGAAAGTCTATTCCAGGGTACTGGAGAGGAGAATCCGGCCGATAGTCGAACCTCGGATTCAGGAGGAACAATGCGGTTTTCGTCCTGGCCGTGGAACACTGGACCAGCTCTATACCCTCCACAGGGTGCTTGAGGGTTCATGGGAGTTTGCCCAACCAGTCCACATGTGTTTTGTGGACTTGGAAGAGGCATTCGACCGTGTCCCTCGCGTCATTCTGTGGGAAGTGCTCCGGGAGTATGGGGTTGGAGGCCCTCTGCTGAGGGCTGTACAGTCCCTGTACAACTGGAGCAGGAGCTTGGTCCGCATTGCCGGCAGTAAGTCGGACATGTTCCCGGACTCCGCCAGGGCTGCCCTTTGTCACCGGTTCTGTTCATTATTTTTATGGACAGAATTTCTAGGTGCAGCCAGGGGCCAGAGGGTGTTCGGTTCGGGAGCCGGCAGATTTTGTCTCTGCTTATGGCGGATGATGTTGTCTTGTTGGCTCCCTCGAGCCAGGACCTTCAGCATGCACTGGGGCTGTTCGCAGCCGAGTGTGAAGCAGCTGGGATGAGAGTCAGCACCTCCAAGTCTGAGGCCATGGTTCTCGACCGGAAAAAGGTGGCTTGCTCCCTCCGGGTTGGGGGAGAGTTCCTGCCTCAAGTGGAGGAGTTTAAGTAACTTGGGATCTTGTTCACGAGTGAGGGAAGAATGGAGCGTGAGATTGACAGGCGGATCGGTGCAGCGGCAGCAGTAATGCGGTCGCTGTATCGGTCTGTCGTAGTGAAGAAGGAGCTGAACCGAAAGGCAAAGCTCTCGATTTACTGGTCAATCTGCGTTCCTACCCTCACCTATGGTCATGAACTTTGGTTCATGACCGAAAGAACAAGGTCCCGGATACAAGTGGCTGAAATGAGTTTCCTCTGCAGGGTGGCAGGGCGCTCCCTTAGAGATAGGGTGAGGAGCTCTGTCACCCGGGAGGAGCTCAGAGTAGAATCGCTGCTCCTCGACATCGAGAGGAGTCAGCTGAGGTGGCTCGGGCATCTCTATCGGATGCCCCCTGGATGCCTCCCTTGGGAGGTGTTCCAGGCATGCCCCACAGGGAGGAGGCCCCGAGGAAGACCCAGGACACGCTGGAGTGACTATGTCGCTTGGCTGGCCTGGGAACGCCTCGGGATCCCCCCGGATGAGCTGGAGGAAGTGTCCAGGGAGAGGGAAGTTTGGGCGTCCCTGCTAAGACCATGACCACAACCCGGCCCGGATAAGCGGGAGAAAATGGATGGATGGATGGATAAATCAAGTCTTAATGTGACAAAATAATAACTCTTGATTGGTCAGCCAGTTGCTCTCTCCCCCTGTCTTTCACCCTGTCTGATTTTGCTGTTATTTATTTGTCTAATACAAATAAACAGTTTTTGTTGTTGCTGTTGTTTTCAAGTTTCCTGATGTTAGGAAGCAAACTCTAACCTCACAACCAGACCTACCCCCAGTAGCACTCACCTCAAGCATTATAAGGCACTTTGAGCAGTTAGTCAAAACCATCACCCCAAACAGGTCAACAGATGATGCCACTGCCCAAGCCCTCCACCACCTATACCGGAGGAATGCATGTGAGAATGCTGTTCAGTGACTATAGTTCAGCATTCAATACCATTGTGCCTTCCAAGTTTGTCACCAAAGGACTGGAACTCAGCACCACCCCATGTGACTGGATCCTGAACTTCCTGGCAGGCAGCCCCCAGGCTGTGTGGATAGGCACCACCACCTCCTCCACCCTGACTTACAATACTGACAAACTCTTTATGCATGACTGTGTTGCTACCAGCAGCTCCAACACTATCATCAAGGTTGCTGATGATGTGACTGTCATAGGCCTGATCATAGATGGTGATGAGAAGTCAGAATGCTGACATCTTGGTGCCAGAACAACAACCTCCATCTCAACATCAGCAAAACAAAGGAGCTGACTGATCGATGGGACATGACAGGGAGAAGGACATGCCCCCATCATCATCAATGAGACTATGGTGTAGAGACTCGGCAGCTTCATGTTCCTCTGTGTTCACATCAGCAAGCCATGGAGGTGTGAGGATCCAAAAGATCTGTCTGCTCCTAGTGTTCTCTGTTTCCCTTTCCCCTAGTGTTATGTGTCTGTCTGTCTGTTCCCCTGTCTGTCTCAGCTGGGTGTTTCTCTGCACCCAACTGGCCCCGCCTCTCCAGCAGCGCACCTGGAGTGCATGAACCTGATTAGGGCTCAGTACTTAAGGAAGACGCTGAGCTAGAGTGGTCGGCGGATTATCCTGATCTCTCCCATGAGTTATCCAGAACCGTGCCCATGAAGTATTTCCAGTCCTTGCCTCGTTGCTGCCTTTTTTCTTTTGCCTCACCAGTTCTTTGTTTGTTCACAGTGCCACCAGCCACGTTGAACCTTCGCCCAGCCACAGCCTCCCACATGGGGAAACTGTTTGTTCCACTCGCCGAGTGTGCCTTTTGTTTCTTTCTCCACTCCTTGAGTGTGTTTTTTGTTATTGTTCCCACTCCTTATGAGTGCGCTTTTTGTTTCATTGTTGGTTAATAAATTTGGTTTTATTTCTTACTCTTGTCTCCTGGTCTGTACATTGAGTCCAGTTGCTTCTAAATTTAGGCCAAGCCTAACAGAATAATCCAGCCAGTATGGACTCAACAGACCCGGTGAGAAGAGCCTTTGCCAGTCAGAGGGTTGCTCCTTGGCAAGCATGAGCAGCTTCTCCAGGGCATGTGTGATACCAGTCAGCACATGGAGACTCAGGTCACAGAGCTCACCCAACACATGTCTAACATGACAGCAGAGATGGCAAAAGTACTCACATTCTTTACTTAAGTAGAAGTACAGATACTTGTGTAAAAAAAAAAAAAAAAAAAAAAAGACTCTGGTAAAAGCAGAAATACTGATTCAACTCCTTTACTTAAGTAAAAGTAATAAAGTACAGGTTCTGAAATGTACAAACAAAATCACTGGACACAGTCTAGTTTTGCTGCAAGCCAAATATCAGACAGAATACAAAAGACTGAACTGAACACTTTATATCAAAGAACTAGCAAAGTCTTGACAACATTACTTCAACATGGAAACTTCAAGTCTAAGAGTCTTTTTTCTTTTGTTAGAAATTCACTTATCTCTACAAGACTACCAAAATCTTTTATTAAACCTCAGCAGAAGCTGGTTCTCAAAGTTCTTTGAATCAAGCTGTGCCCTTTTGGGTCTGAAAATCAGTCCTTCTGTACTAAAAAAGCCTATCCCAGGCAGCTGAGGCAGGCGGGGATGTGTTCAGCTTCCGTGACAAATTGCACACTGCTGGAAAAGATTTCAGGACATCCATGGTATCAGCTGGGCAGGCCAGGTAGGACTCTAGCTGCTTGGAGTTTTCTTGAGCATTGCCTTGCTTGATGGGAGAAAAGGAGTCTTCCTCCACTGAAGAACGAGAAGTGTCACTTGGATGCACCACAGGTTGCTCCCTCATATGGCTTTTAGGCGATGAGGCAGTTGGTATTCCAGGCCATCATCTTCATCCAACATGGTTCCAGCTTCAACAAACTCAAGATCCACAACGTTTCCCCCTCTTCCTTTTCTTCACTGTTCTCTCCTTCTTCTTCTTGCCCCCTCAAGTGGTTCTTCATTATTATTTTCATCCAGCTGTCTGTAGACTCAAAAAATAAAATTAGAGCCATTATCAGTAGTTGTGTGCACAATCTTGTCATGGAAGTTGTACTCTGTGTGTATGTCATTCAGGGCACCAGCAAGTGCAGAAAAGGTGTGTGATCCTTTGAGCTGTTTGCATGCTAGGGCAGCAGAGCATCTCTCCACTGTTTCAGGCTCAATCCAGTGTGCTGTGACACCAATGAAACTCTGTCTGTGTGCTGTCCAGCAATCGGTAGTGGTAGCAATGAACTCAACCTCACTCATGGCAGCCTTCAGATTATTTCCAGCGTTGTCCTCTCAACTTTCTTTTTAATGGTACCTCGGCACATTACAACCACATCTGGTTATAGGTGATGCACAAGAGTTTTAAAACCCTGCTGTTGGACAATACTGAGAGGGTGCAGGCCGTGAACAACAAAGTTTATAATGGCATCATCCACACCTTTTTGTGACACTCTCTTGGTTTCCCACAGTTGAAGTTGATGGATGGGCCTTCATCTGAGGTTGACTACCTCTTCAAAGCAGGTGAAGTGAGGTTTTTATACCTCTTCAGGTGATTTACATGCGTTCTCTTGGAGTGACATACAAGACAGACATATGGCCACCACCGTTCTTGTGTGTTTTTGTGTGTGTGTTCTTGTGCCCTGCATGTATGTGAGTGGTTGCAGGTGAGTGGATGTGGAAAGAGGACTCCTCCTCCGGAAGAGGAGAAGACTGGGGAGGAGCCAGCCAGTACCAAATCCCCTGCAAGCGGTAATCTCCTGCCAGGTACAAGAGTTGTCTCAGCCTGGCAGTGTGTGGCTGGCATCTTTCATGACCAGTCCTTCACACACAAGAGAATCATTTGGTTTGTGTTAAATTTGTCCAAACTTGTGCTCCTTGTGGGTTTGCTGCAACCAGACACGAACTGGGCTAGGTTTAAGATGGGGACTGATTTTACACCCACTTCCAGTCATTGTTTGTTAGCCTCAATAGGCTTAGGGGTGCTATTTCTTTGGTATTTTGGTTCTCGTTTTCCACCTGTACCGTAGGCCTCATTTAGGAGAGTTTTATTTCCATTTCATTTTGTTTATGATTCAGATAAGCTCTCCTTTTTGTTTTTTTGTTTAATGTTCATTTCATTTGTTTAAAAAGCACCCAAGGGCTCTATTCATTGTCTGGGAAGTTACCCCTTTGTATTCAAACAATTTAAAATCACCTGGGTTTAAAAAAATAACTATATTTACATCTGGTTGTGCTTTAGTTAATTCCTTAACCCTAGCAAGCTGGGTCGTAACCCTAGCAAGCTGGGTCGTAACATACACAAAGAGAAGAGAATAGTAATTCAGTTGACAGACCACCCTAATCACTCTGGCAATGCATTCAGCTGCCTTCTGAGTCTCAGGCAGGGTTCTCGTCTCTTGGCTGACTATGCCATGCAGTTTCAAATGCTGGCCACTGACGCAGGTTGGAACAACACTGCGCTACGCGGCACATTTATCCAAGGGCTCAGCGAGCGGCTAAAGGACAAACTGGCCTCCTGGGAAGAACTGACCGACCTGCAGACTTTGATCAATCTCACGATTAAGATCAGCGAGACAGGCAGGGTGCAGACTGGAGCGGCTGGCTGAGGTAACACACCGCAGCACTCCCATTCACGGGCAGATATCAGGTAACCACCATGAGGAGATCTCCTTCCTGATAATTCAGGCCCTTCACTCTCCCTTAGTGCTCGGGCATCCTGAGAAGAAGAATCAGAAGAAGAAGAATCAGAGGGACAATCCCCTTTATTCGTCACGCAGATACATGCATCATGCCCACACACGCCATGCACTGGTGAAATTTATCTTCTCCTTTAACCCATCCTGGTCGTCCTTCCTCCGCGGCAGACCAGGAGCGGTGGGCTGCCATCCAACCGGCGCCCAGTTCCTTGTGTCACCATTGGTCAGGTGGTGATCTTCTTGCATGTTTTTAGTGGGGGTATATTTTATGGAGGATACCCCAGGTGAACACGGGGAGAACATGCAAACTCCACACATAAAGGCCATTTTCCTCAAGCAGCAGGCACCGAAGGCATGGTGGAGGACACACCCCCGGTGCCCGCAGCGAGAATCGAACCCGGGACCTTCTTGCTGTGAGGCGACAGTGTTGCCACCGTGCCACCGTGGTTAAAGCTGCACAACCCACATATTGACTGGCTTCAGGGAAAGATACTGGGGTGGAGTTCCCACTGTCATGCTCTCTGTCTCCGCTCAGCTCGCCCTCCTACTGGGGGAGTCTCCGGTTCTGTCTCTGCTCCTTCTGAACCTCCAGATCTTTCCAGAGTTCCCTCAACTTACCATGATCTAAGGGAGGTGTTCAGCAAGGAGCGTGCCCTGTCTCTACCCCTGCATTGGCCCTATGACTGTGTCATCGACCTCATCCTGGGGGCTCCTCTCCCCACCAGTCGACTGTACAACCTGTCACGCCCAGAAAGAGAGGCTACAGAGCAATACATCTCCACATTTCTGGCAGCAGGTATTATCAGGCCTTCCTCCTCTCCTTTGGGTGCAGGGTTTTTCTTTGTGGCTAAAAAGGATAAGACTCTCTGTCCTTGCATAGACTTCCGGGGTTTGAATGACATAACGGTAAAAAATAAATATCCACTACCCCGAGTGAACTCTGTTGTTGCTGTTTGTTAAAGCAGAGAAATGTGACTTTAACATGCAGTCTGTCTCCTTCCTTGAGGTTGTCATCCAGGAGGGAAGCCTTGAAGCTGACCCAGAGAAGGTGAGGGCAGTAGAGCAGTGGCCGGTCCCGGAGACCCAAAAGGAGTTGCAGCGGTTCCTGGGGTTCGCCAACTTCTATCGAAGGTTTGTCCGGGACTACAGTAAAGTAGCTGCCCCTTTGACCAAGCTGACTTATACCAAAGTGAAGTTTAGCTGGTCAGACGAGGCAGACAAGGCGTTTAACATGCTCAAAGACTGTTCACCACCTCTCTGGTTCTGGTTCAAGTCGACCCCTGTAAACAGTTCATAGTAGAGGTGGATGCCTCAGATACCGGGGTGGGGGCAGTAGTAGAGCTGAGAACCGCTTGCACCCCTGTGCTTTTTTCTCCTCTCACCTCTCCCTAGCTGAGAGAAATTATGACATGGGAAACCAGGAACTACTGGCTGTTAAACTTGCACTAGAGGAGTGGCGACACTGGCTGGAGGGGACAATTTACAATTACAATTTACAATTTGTCATTTGGCAGATGCGTTTATTCAAAGCCCTAACGCAACTTTCTGGTCCAACTGGACATAGGTGCTACGGTGCTAAGACAATGCCACGAAGTAGTGCAAAAAGTGTATAGAGTGTCGACAGAGGTTTTTTTTTTTTTTTTTTTTTTTTGAAAAAAACAAGGTGTTCTGTAAAGAGCTTGGTCTTTAGTCTTTTTCTAAAGATCGCAAGGGACTCTGCAGAAGGAATGGAGTTTGGTAACTCGTTCTACCACCTGGGAACCACAGAAGAAAAGAGTCTAGCTAGAGACTTAGGGGTTTTCGGAGGTGGCAGCACCAGGAGTCGTTCCTGGGCAGTGCGTAGTGAGTGGGAGGGAGCATAAACCTGCATGAGGGAGTTCAGGTAGGTCAGAGCGGTTTTGGTGGCAATTTTGTATGCAAGCATCAGGGGCTTATATTTGATGCAGGCAGCAACTGGGAGCCAGTGGAGGGATATGAACAGCGGAGTGACATGCACTCATTTGGGCTGGTTAAATACCAGCCGTCGCATTCTGTATCATCTGCAAAGGTTTTAGCGAGCATGCTGGGAGCCCCTGCCAGTAAGGAATTACAATAGTCGAGGTGTGATAGTACCTGCACTTGTACTACGAGTTGTGTTGCATGCTCAAACAGGTAGGGTCTGATCTTCCTGATGTTGCACAGGGAGAATCGGCATGACTGAGCAATAGAGGCACATGCTCTTTGAAGGTTAGCTGGTCATCGATCAAGACACCCAAGTTTCTGGCAGATTTTGCAGGAGTCAAGCTGGATACTGATCTGTTGTTGTATAGAGAGCCTGGCTGGGCAAGGAGCTCAGTCTTTGACAGGTTAGGCTGATGGTGTTGTTCCTTCATCCAGATATAGGCAAGGCATGCCGATATCCAAGCCGAGACTGTGCGGTCATTTGGCGGGAATGAAAGGAGGAGCTGGGTATCGTCAGCATATGAATGGTATGAGAGACCATGTGAGCGGATGACTGCACCAAGTGCGGTGGTGTATATTGAGAAGAGAAGGGGTCCAAGCACTGACTCTTGTGGTACCCCTGTGGACAAGCAGTGGGATTTGGACACTTCTCCTCTCCAAGATACTGCAAAGGATCTCCCTGAGAGGTAGGAGTCAAACCAGCAGAGAGCAGATCCTGAGAAACCAAGCTCATTGAGTGTGGAGAGGAGGATTTGGTGCTTAACCGTGTCAAAGGCAGCCGATCGAGTAATAGTAGAACAGAGGAGTGTCCAGTAGCCCTGGCAGAGCGTAGTGTTTCCACTACAGATAAGAGTGCAGTCTCTGTAGAGTGGCTGGGGTCGTGCAGGTTGTTCTCAGAAAGGAATTCAGAGGCCTGATTAAAGACTGTGCGCTCAAGAGTTTTGGAAAGGAAAGAGACGAGTGAAACTGGCCTGTAATTTTCAACCCGAGCTGGGTCGATTGTAGGTGTCTTTAGCAGTGGGGTTACTCAAGCTTGTTTAAAAGCAGTGGGGAACACACCCATTGTAAGTGAGTAGTTGATCATGTGGGTTACAGCAGGGATAAGTGTGGGCGAGATGGCCTGCAGGAGGTCAGAGGGTGTGGACAGGTGGTGGGGCGAGAGTCAAGTAAGAAGGTTGGAGACTTGCTCATCTGTGACATGGGAAAATGAGGAGAGTGAGGCTTTGTTAGCTAGTGGTATCCTACTGAGTTGGTCAGGCTCAGAGAACTGGTTGCTGATGGTCGAAACCTTATCAGTGAAGAAGGAAGCAGTGATCTGCTGTGAGCACAGTTGAGGTTGGAGGCAGTGGAGGGTTGAGTAGTGAGTTAAAAGCAGAGAATAGTTTCCAAGCATCATTGGCACAGCTGATTTCCCCTGACAATAAGTGGACTTGGCACTTTTCAGGTCGGAGAAGAATGCAGACTGGAGAGTCTGATAGCCACTGAGATCAGAGGGGTCTCTGGCTTTGCTCTATTTTCTCTTGGCTGCACTGAGTTGCTGTCTGATGATACCGGTGAGCCATGGACTGGTGGGGGTTTTACGAGCAGCTTTGGTTGAGAGTGGGCATAGATTTAGAGAGGCAGCAAGAGCAGAGTGTATCTGTTGCTTCATTCACAGGGAGTGAGGAGAAAACACTGTGAGGAGGCATGGTTGCCGAGACCTCATCAGAGAGTTGAGCCGGTGTGAGGGACCGGAGGTTTCGTCTGAAGGAGACCATTTGTGGTGGAGCTTGAGGATGCTCTGGTAAGGATACAGAGAATGCGATAAAAAAAGTTGTCTGATACATATAGTGGGGTGACAGTTAGCTTAGCCGTGCAGCAGTTTCGCACAGCAATTAAGTAAAGAGCATTGCCCGCTTTGTGTGTGGGAGCGGTGGAGGCCTGTTTTAGGTCAAATGAGGACAGCAGCGACAGGAAGTCGAGCGCATGGGGTTTGTTAAGATGAATATTCATGTCACCCATGACAATCAGTAAGGTGCTATCTTCAGGAATGGTTGAGAGTAGCATGTCCAGTTCAGCTATAAAGTTCCCCAGTAGCCCAGGTGGGTGATATACCACCAATATATACAGCTTAGTGGGAGCAGTAACCATGATTGCATGATATTTGAATAAGGAGCAGTTGCTTAGAGGGGTGAGCTTGGTGAATTTCCAGTTTTTGGAAATGAGTGCGCCTGTTCCACCTCCCCATTCATCAGGACTAGAGTCAGCTGAAAGCGCAGCTGGTGTGGCTGTGTTTTCTGGATGGATCCAGGTTTCGGTCCGGGCTAGGACCTGAATTTGATGTAGCTTTACAAGTGCTTGGATAAATTCAGTTTTGTTTACAGCAGCCTGGCAATTCCATAGGGCAAAGGAAAAAGCAGTGTGAGAAGCTGAGGTTTTTCTGAGTGAGTAGTGATTCTCAGGATTGCCTCGCCTTTTATGGCTGATGCGTTTTTTCATGTGCCCTGTAGGACCAGAATATATTGATAGCACATAGTGTGTGTGCGCAGAGAGGCAGCAGGAGTAGTGTAAGAGTAGTGGCGGGTATCTGTGTCCCCTGTGTCCCTGCTCAGTGGACTTGCAGGTCTTTACCCAAAAGGGTCTTCACACAAACACTGACGCTTCAGCGCAGACTGTGTGTTAAATACAGCAAGTGCTACAGCTGTGCGCCCTCACAGCTTGTCGCCACTGCTGAACCCGCCCCTTTGGGATTGCGCCGGCTAGTGACAGGTAGAGGGCGTGACCCGCGTCAGCTGACCCTACTATCGAAACTCAGAGAGTGAGAGTGAGTGCTCCGTGACACAATAACAACAACAATAACAAAGTCTGCTAACAGCCTAGCTCCTAGTGTGAGCCAGAAAAAATGACAGAAAACTTACTTACTGTTCAATTGCCAACTCCTATCATTCAAAAACCTAACTTGCTCTGCTAAGGTCCACCTCCTACTGAAGGAACATGACGCTGCCTTCAGTTCTGGCGAGGCAGTGGCCTACAGCTCATCCAGAGCTAACATGAAGAGGGGCATCAGGGAAGCTAAACACGTTTACAAGCTACAGATTGAAGAGCACTTCCACAACAATGCCGACCCCCGCCACATGTGGCAGGACATCCAAGCCATCAAAGAATCAGCCAAAAAAGACAGCCCCACCAACCAGCAATGCCTCCTTCCCTGATGAGCTCAACCAATTCTATGCACTCTTTGACAGGGACAACACACAACCAGCCACAAAAACTGCTCCCCACCCCGATGTACAGCCCCTGATGCTCTCCACTTACGATGTGCAGTCTGTACTCAGCAAAGTGAACGTCCGTAAGGCTGCTGGCCCTGACGGCATACCCGGCCACGTGCTCAAGGCTTGTGCAGAACAGCCGGCTGGCATTTTCACTGACATCTTCAACCTGTCACGGGCCGAGGCAGCAGTCCTTACATGCCTCAAGACCACTACCATTGATACTGAAGCATTCAGCTGCAGTGGGCCTTAATGGCTTCCGCCCCATCGCACACACCCCCATCATCACCAAGTGCTCCAAGAGGCTGTTCTTGGCCCACCTCAAATGCTCTCTTCCCCCTACAATGGAAAGTTGCCTACCGACCGAATAGCTTGACGGAGGATGCCACGTCCACGGCATTGCACTCCACCCTGACACACCTGGACAACAACACCTACGCAAGGATGCTGTTCATCAACTTCAGCACAGCATTCCACACAGTCATCCCCTCCGAGCTGGTCAGCAAACTCAGTGACCTCAGCATCAGCACCTCCCTCTGCAACTGGACCCAGTACTTCCTGACCAACAGACCCCAGTCTGTTAGGTTAGACAACCACACCTCTGTCACCCTGACCCTGAACACCGGTGTCCCACAGAGCTGTGTGTTGAGCCCTCTCCTCTACTCCCTTTTCATCCACGACTGCGTGCCTATGCATGGCTCCAACTCCATTGTCAAGGGAGTTGGAACCATGCATAGGCAGGCATAGGTTGGAGTTCAAGTTCACAGATGTTGCCACGGCGATAAGCCTGATCAACAACAACGACGAATTACTACAGGGGTGAGGTTCAGCAGCTGGTGATTTGGTGCGCCGACAACAACCTGACCCTCAACACCAAGAAGAAGGAGCTCATCGTGGACTAAATTCCTGGGCGTCCACATCTCTTAGGACCTCTCCTGGACCCTCAACTCCTCCACTGTGATAAAGAATGATCGGACAGTTACTACCTGTTGCACATGTCACTTGTTTACATACCGTGTTGCACATGCTTTGTGGTCTCATAGAAATTACTTGCACTACCTGCACCTATCTCATACTGTTTATACCCCATGCCACTTGCACTACTTGCATGTATTTATATTTTTGGATATTATGACTATTTGCACTTCTGGTTAGATGCTAAACTGCATTTCGTTGTCTCTGTGTTGCACTCTGACGATGACAATAAAGTTGAATCTAATCTAATATTATATAATACAATGTTCAAATAGTCATTATATAGGCCAGGCCTTCTCAATGTCCACATTCCAACCAAACGGTAAATCAATTCGGACTCCCAGATTGTCAAAGGGTGAACCACCGGTCAAATCCAGCCCACCACATTCCCACATTATTTATGAATTCAGAAAATACGAGCATCTAATGTTACTCACCAGTGGAGATAGCCCATTCCATCCTGAGGTTGATCAGCTTGCCAACTCCTGGCAAGAAGACAGAAAGTCCATAATTCATACAGTTGCAATCAAAATTATTCTACCCCCATTGCATATTACGCTTGTTGGCAAAATGTACAATTTTTCAGCTGTTTGCAAGAAACAAAGTAGACAAGAACAGTTGAAATAGTTTCATAAAACTAATATTACCATGGTTTTTATCCAAATTCAACACAAAATGCTACTTTTAACCACTACTGCAGTCTCAAAATTATTCAACCCCCTGTCTCAAGCACACCTGATGCAACTAATCAAAATTACCCAAGCCTCTGTTTCAAGCACACTTAGTGCAACTAATCAAGGGCTTCATTAGTTCAGGTGTGCTTGAGATACAAACACGATCCAAAAAGATAGCAAAAGCTCTGAATGTTCTTAGAGATACAGTTGGAAGCATAGTTCGCAAGTTCAAAGTTAAAGGAACAGTGGCTACACTACCTGGACGTGGCAGAAACTATTAAAAAACTATTAGCGGCTGCCACCAGATGCCACCAGGTCAAAAACCCTCGAGTGACTGTAAAACACCTGCAGCAAGACTTGGTAGCAGCAGGCACTGAGGTTTCAGTTTGCACAGTAAGGCGCATACTAAACACTAAAGGGATCCATGCTCGGACTCCAAGACGTACACCACTACTGACCCAAATGCACAAGAAAAGTCGGCTCCAATCTGCTCAAAACCATATAAATAAGCCACAGAAGTTCTGGAATTCTATTCTGTGAAGCGATGAAACAAGACTGGAACTTTTGGTATGTCTGGAGGAAGAAGAATTAAGCATATGCTGAAAAGAACACCCTGCCTACAGTGAAGCATGGCAGTGGCTGCTGTGGGGCTGCTTTGCTGCCTCTGGCACTGGAAACCTGCAGCGTGTGGAGGGCACGGTGGATTCAGTCAAGTATCAGGAAATCTTAGGAAAAAACGTCATGCCGTCTATGAGAAAGCTGAAGCTTGGCGTCATTGGACCTTCCAATAGGACAATGATCCCAGGCATACCTCAAAGTCCACCAAGGCTTGGTTTCAGAAGAAGAAATGGAAGATTCTAGAGTGGCTGTCACAGTTGCCTGACTTGAACCCCATAGAAAATCTCTGGTGGGATTTGAAGAAGGCGGTTGCAAAACGCACACCCATACGCATACCCATGAGGAATGGGCTAAGATTCCTCAGGAATGCTGTCAGAAGCTGGTGTCTGGCTCTGCATCACATTTGCAGCAGGTCATAACAGCAAAAGGGTGCTCTACTAAGTATTGACGATGCTTGTCATGAAGGGGTTGAATAATTTTGAGACTGCAGTGGTCATTAAAAGTAGCATTTTGTGTTGAATTTGGATCAAAACCCCTGTCATATTAAGTTCACTGAACTACTTAAACAGTTCTTGTGTAATTTGTTTATTACAAACAGCTGAGAAATTGTATATTTTGCCAATAAGCCTATACGCAATGGGGGTTGAAAAATTTTGATTGCAAATGTAGTTCACTTGCTCTACGGATATTCGGAGAATCACACAGCTTGTCTATTAGATGCAAGTGGCATCACTTGGGTTTATTTCCATTGGTTAACTGTTGTATTGAGTCCCAGAAGAGGACTTTTTGGTTGAGATAGGGACTTCGTATGGAGCATTGAGGTATTTCTTAATTAGTATCTAGCTATCATTATGGATTTTCCATGTTTTTCACACTGATATAGAATCCTAAAAATACATTTTGTAAGAAAGTGAAATGAAATAATGATAGGGTAGGATAATAGGATAGCTTAGGGGAAAAGCACTGAAATGCTGACCTATTTAAGTTTGTAGTAGACAGGCTACAGGACCCTGGTTTCCTAGTACAGTGAAGCTACTAAGGTCACAATGGAAAACACTAAAGAAAACCAGAAGTGATTCAGCAACTTTCAAATTTTACAAAATTTTGGATGACATACTTGCTCATCATCTATCGGCCATAACAGAAGATGGTGACTTCCCTTGTGCAACAGATACTGAATCTCTAAAGGGTGACCCATCAAATCCAGGTAAGTTGCCTAGATCGCCTCGTCTTTTTAACTCAATTCTATAACTGTGAACATACCAGTAAATATTGGTTGACGATCCCTACTACTGTAAAAATGTACATAGTACATAGATGAATTGAAATTGGGATTACAACCAGGTAACGAGTAAAACAGCGAGAAACAGTGTTATGTTGCTGTCTTAGTGTTTTTAATTTGCAAAACCATGAACATGGGGATTTGGGTTAATTTATACATGTTGCTGACTGTAAAAATTTAATTCAATTATTAATAATCATGGTACATTACCCTTTATTTAGAATTTATTTTATCTTAAACCATGAATTATTTTACACCCACACATGCCCCAACACATAAATAAACCAGACAAATATTGTGAATGTACAGTGCCTTGCAAAAGTATTCACCCCCCTTGGATTTTAAGTATCTTGTTACATTACAACCTGTAATTTAAATGTTTTTTTAATCTGAATTTTACATCATGGATCTGCACTCAATAGTCTAAGTTGGTGAAGTAAAATGAGAAAAATATATATATATAAAAAAAGAATTTAAAAAAAAATTAAAAAGTGTATTCACCCCCTTTGCTATGAAGCCTCTAAAAAGTTCTGGTGCAACCAATTACCTTCAGAAGTCACATAATTAGTGAAATGAAGTCCACCTGTGTGCAATCTGTCACATGATCTGTCAGTATAAACATACCTTTTCTGAAAGGCCCCAGAGGCTGCCACACCACTAAGCAAGAGACATCACACCATGAAGACCAAGACGCTCTCCAAACAAGGACAAAGGTCAGGGATAAAGTTGTTGAGAAGTACAAGTCAGGGTTGGGTTATAAAAAAAAAAATCAAAATCTTTGATGATCCCTTGGAGCACCACCAAATCCATCATCTTCAAAGGGAAAGAACATGGTACCACAACAGGAGGGATGCCCACCAACACTCACAGGCCAGGCAAAGGGGGGGGGGGGCATGTCCTCCACCATGCCTGCTGCTCGAGGAAAGGGTGTGTTCTCCTTAAAAAACCCCACTAAAAACATGCAAGAAAATCACCACCTGACCAATGGTGACGAAAGAAACTGGGTCCCCGGGGCCGGTCGGATGGCAGCCCACCGCTCCTGGTTTGCCACGGAGGATGAATGGCCAGGATGGGCCAAATTGCATGGTGTGTGCGCATGTATGTAATTTGCGGGACAAATGGTCCTCTGATTCTGACAGCATCATGCTGTGGGGATGTTTTTCAGCAGCAGGGCCTGGGAAACTGGTCCGTGTCAAGGGAAAGATGGATGGTGCTAAATACAGGGATATTCTTGAGTAAAACCTGTTTCAGTCTGCCTGTAATTTGAGACTGGGACAGAGGTTCACCTTCCAGCATTACAATGACCGAAAACATATTGCTAAAGCAACACCTGAGTGGTTTAAGGGGAAACATTTAAATGTGTTGGACTGGCCTAATCAAAGTCCAGACCTCAATCCAATTGAGAATATGTGGTCAGACTTGAAAATTGCTGTTCACAAGCAAAAACCATCCAGCATGAAGGAGCTGGAGCAGTTTTGCCTTGAGGAATGGGCAAAAATCCCAGTGGCAAGATGTGGCCCGCTCATAGAGACTTATCCAAAGTGACATGCTGGTGTAATTGCCGCAAAAGGTGGCTCTACAAAGTACTCACTTTAGGGGGTGAATAGGTATGCACGCTGAAGTTTTCTGTTATTTTGTCCTATTTGTCCTATTTGTTGTTTGCTTCACAATAAAAAATAAATCACATCTTCAAAGTTGTAAGCATGACAAGATGCAGAAGGCTTCGTAACACAGCTAGGCAGGAAGATTTCCTGCCAACAACAAAATGACTGGATGGAGCGTCAGCTGCAAAAGAGCAATGAGTGAGAGTGTAGGCTTGTCACTGAAGTGATCTAACAGAGCAACCATTACACCACCACCACCACCACAACAGGGGAAAGAAAGAACAATGGAGGATGACTGTAAGAACATTTTTTTTAACTTTGAAGTTTCATATAAAGGCATTTGTTCTAAATTGTACATTTTAAAGTTATATGATTAAACTGTTTCAGTTTGCACTTTAGGGACTGAACTGCTTTCAGTTGCAGTTTGGTAACTATTTTCCAGGGTTATTGGGAGCAGTTTGGTCATTAATTTTTTTTTAAACATTGTTATTTTATATTGTTAGCCAGTTGGGCCAGTAGTTTTCTGCATTTAAACAGGAGAGAACAGAACAGGAGATTCTCAGAATCTGATTAGAGTATATTTTTTTATATTTGACTAGGCAATGAAGAATACAGCTACAGACATAAGCAATAAGCCTTACATACTGCAGGTGTGTGACACTATGTTACTTATGCCGAGCAGTGGCCAATGTGGTCACAAGTCTCAGTTGTGAGATAACTGTAAATGCTGAAACATAGTGAAACAGCAGCACAATCAAGAAGAGTTATAAAGTCATCAATGGCATTTCTCAGCAATACCTATCTACTTTTTGCTCAAGACTACTGGTACTAAAAGTATTTTTGGTAAATGCACTGAATGCAAAATAATACCTTCTGTGAGTGTTTTACTATCATAGATTATGTTATTAGATTATTTTTGCTAAAATAAGAAATGTGTAATTTTACTGTTGTCTAAGATTGAAGCGGAGATCATTTTATTTTATTTTTTTTTACAGTGCAAGAACTGAAGGACACTGGATTTTTGGCCATTTTTATTTGTTTTACTCTTTGCATATAATGTATATGGGGGCAGGGGTCGTTAAAATTGTGCATGTGCTCCATTGTTGTTACTGAGTTGAAAATCAAATCAATCAATGCAAAAGCTTAAGACAATGAAAGTTGATCAGTATGCCATCAAGAGTGTGCAGCACAGGGCAGCTCTGGTTCTAAATTTAGAAGTAAAGCTTCTAATCAGTTAACTGGTGGCTTTGTTAAGGAGCGCAGGACCAGCTGCTCCTGACAAGCCTCTTTCTCCTTCTCTCCTCAACTGTATCCATATGGCCCAGCCCAGAAAATACCACTACGTCAAAAAACATGCATAGTGTGTTGCTGCAGGTATCAGTAAAATGATAGAATATGATGCAGAAAGTCCAGTTTGAAGGCCTATCAGGGGTACAGGTAGAATGTTTTCACAGTAGTGATCATCATTTTCTTTTCTTGCAAAGGTCGACATCAAGGCAAACAGTAGAATTACCACTTTTTGTGGTGTGGTGGAACACTACAAATTACATACTGGAATATCTATCTTTTTGCCAGTGCCCTCTGGGGCCTTTCCACCAATCCAAAAAAAAAAAAAAAAGAGATGCTATTTAAAACATAAAAACAAGAGATGATAACTTGCCAATCATTTTTATTATGTCATCATTTTGACTAATTGAGCTCTAGCAGTATGGAAGTTGATCATTTTTCTGTCAAATTTCTGTCTTTCTAATAGAATGGAATCTTCCAGCCCTGTCCATAAGACAACCCTAAGCAACAACTTCAGCTAGTGATCCACTATTCAGTCCCAAAGTCCAAGAAGGGAGAATGTACATCAAAGCCAGTGAAAGCAGATATGTATATAATATTTATAATATGTGCAGAATGTGGTCTGGCATTGTCTTGCTGAAATAATGCTGAAAGGCCGGTACAGTCCCTGGGTAAGATATTGTATACTTGGCAGCATAGGGCACTCCAAAACCTGTACGTGGTTCAGCATTAATGGCGCCCTTACAAATGTGCATATCCATGCCATGTGCACTAATGCATACCCATACCCTTACAGATGCTGACTTTTGAAATGTGCGCTGATGACAAGTCGAATGGTCCATCTCCTCTTTAGCCCCTAGAGTGTAGAGTGGTATTACTTCAGAAAGACTCAGCCTCTCTGGAATGCTCTTTTTATACCCAATCATCTTCTGTTACGATCCTACAAACCTATCTGTTTTCTGTTTTTCTCTTTTTTCCTTTTCCCCTGTTTTATGTGTTGTCTGTCTGTTTTCCCTGTCTGTCTAGCTGGGTGTGTCTCTACACCTGGCCAGCTCCACCTCCACAGGTGCACACCTGATGCACATAACTCTGATTTAGGCACAGGAAAAAAAAGGGGAGAGCTCTCTCCTACCTGTTTCTGGATTGTCCTGACTCCTGGTGGGATCGTGTGTCCCTTGAGTTTGCCTGCCTGCTTCATCAGCATGTGCCTTGCCTCGGACCTGTCGCAACGAAGCTCACTTAGTTTTTCCTCCACTCCTTTTGAGTGCACTTTTTGTTGTCAAATTATTATTGTAAATACATTCCGTTCTTTATCTAATGACCCCTCTGGTCTGCATCCTCTGGTCCAAACTAAATTCTCAGGTGAAAGCCTAATAGTAATTAATTGTGATATGTTCTACTAGGTGTTTTCTTTTAGCATTTCACACCTCTTCTAGTTTTTTGTTGCCACTGTCCCAACTTTTCTGAAATGTGTGGTTTCAACATTTGTTATGTCATCTCAAATATGGGGTCACATTGTCTTTCTATTTAGATTTTACATAACGTCCCAACTCTTTTGGAAACGGGGATGTTCATACAATAGTGCAACACTATTCTACACTGTCACTTTACTTTTACACATAATCCTTATCTTCACATATGTATATAGTGACTGGTGCTCTAATTGCTGAGCTGACCCGTTTTCTTGTCCAACACATTTCATTGTACAGTTGACTCTGTGTTAACCTACCTATGACCAATAAAACTGAAACTGAATGCAGATCAGTGAGGAGAAAAAATATTTAAGGTTCTCAGTACTGCCATATTTGTGTTCATATAAATGTCATATTTCTGAATAGGTTTTAAAATATTTCAATGTAGTTTTTATGTAATAGGCAAACAGGAAAATGTCAAGTGACCATCAGCTAAAAAGGAATAATATACTGTATATTTCCGTGCACCTTAAATGCATATGCATGTACCGATAGTAATCATTATTTTATTGAAACCAGTTGAAAAAATACATTCTATTTAACACAATTAAGTATTTGGAAAAAAAAAAAAAAGGGATGCTCATTTTTCATTTCCACATTCTGTTTAAATAATTAAAAGTCTTTTAAATTTTTCAAAGGAATGAAACAAGATTATGCCATTTTTCAAAATTTGCATTTTAATATGAATTTTCTTTTTGTTTCCATGTTTGACAGTTACACCACCTTCATGTTTCGGACGCATAAACATTTCAAAACAACTGACTCATAGATGTAAAAAGAATGCCTCCTATTGGAGATTCAAGTACTTTTATATAGAAAATATGTACCTTAAATAATGTTTTTGGAAGCAATAAATTATCTGTTTGTACACCACAATGACAGAAATCTTAAAGAACTCAAATAAGAAGTACTAATCCTCTCCCATGACCGCACTCTGGTACCCACATCATGTAACCTTGTTAGCATTAACCTGGCCTAGGTTAATGCTGCAGGATCAGTCAAACAAGATTACTCCAATGTGTGACCAAATGTCTGCACAATAAGCCTACCAGTGCTTTTGTGCACTTGAGAATATACCACTGGGTTTACAACAAGGCACAGGCAGGGCAAGGACAATAAGGAATGCTCTGATCATTTATTGTTGTTGTTGCTTTAAGAAAAGACACAATTAACCAGGAAACAATGTATTGTTATGAATCATTATCAGAGTAACTCGCTGGTATGTCGGTCCAGGTAGGAACAAATTTACTGTGCAAACCTCTGCAAAGTGGCATGAAATATTAGACTTCCAGCTACAAACAAAACAACTCTCATTTTAGCCAATTCACATTACTGCATATTAGTTATTATCTATTCCAGGAGAAAGTAATGTTTCGTGTTATAATTTAATTGCTGTGATAAGGTTTACCTCTATCTATCTATCTATCTATCTATCTATCCATCCGTGTGTGTGTGGGGGGGGGGGGTAAACACCCACCCACACACACACACACACATATAATCTTCTTGGTTGGTTATGCTCAGCATTTTGGTATTACAATATTTTATCTTTAGTTTTAGTTTGATGTTGCATTAAGTTTTTTGTTTTGGTTTGTTTTGTTAAATCACAATCCCACTATGGGATATTCCATGACGGGCAAACCTGTGTGTTTGAATTTCAAAGTGGAACTTTGTGTGGAATAAAGATTCATTTCTACTTTAAGACTATCGTTTTGGTTCTGTTTGACGATAAACTTTGAGAACGACAGTCTGGTATTTTTCTTGCGATCTGTATCTTGACGCACCCAGCCCTGTTTCCCAGCATAGCGCGACTATTCAACTTTTACATATAAAGTAGACTCACCTTTTGTTTCAAAATGTCGTCGATGTCGACTTGCCAAAACTGACAGCAATGTAGTAATAAACACTTTCCGTTCTGTTTTGAGCTCCTCCTGTTGGACATACAGTTGCTTTCCCGCAGAATTCCAGAGGTAGACGGTGGATAAAGGCCGTCTAACACACACTTGTGCTTGTGATTGAACTCCCGGACACAAATACTAATATCATACCGTCTCCGCTGGTCACAAAAGCTGACTACTGACTGTTCCGTCTCTCAGCTTGGGTCAGAAACAGCGCTTTCAGGGCGGTGCGGTCAGCTGAAACCTCCGCGTTTTTTTCGTCAATTCCTCTTGTTCTCCTAATTGTCCTCTCTTCCTTTTCTCAAGTTTAGGCTTCTGTGAGACACTTCTGGCTCTGTCACATTCATTAAAATGTAATTAAAATTAAAATGTAACCTAAAAGTACACATTGCGATTGTTAGGTTATTTATGTTTCTTATTAAGACACATATATATATATATATAGACATATAGATATATATAGACATATATATAGATATAGATATAGATATAGATATAAGACCACCCGTCACAAAAAGCAGAAAACATAAATATTTTAGAAATCTTTCAAAAACTTGTTTAAAAATAAAAATGTTATCGTTATTTATATGGCAAATGACAAACTGAAATGACTAAATAGTCCTTTTTCACACATAATAACTAAAAAACTAAATATTTTGTATGGCCCTCTTTTGGCCTTGATAAAAGTGTCTGCCAAATGGCTTTTGGCAATTGTAATTGACAGTACACAAATGTTTGGAGGGGTTACATTGCAGCTGTGCTCTGATTAAATCAGGGATGTTAAACTCATTTTCACCCCAGGCCACATCAGCATTATGGCTGCCGGTTGTAACTGTAAGACTGTATAAATGTAACTACTCCTTAACATATTGTTAAATAAGTGTCTAAATGCCATCGGTAGTTAGCCCCACCAACTTTTCCCAGGCTATTTTAGTTTTACTTACGGTCTTCTCAACCGCATCCATCTAATCCCATGCATGGCAGCTCCATCCAAGAGCTCCTCATTGACAGTGAATTCTGCCTTCACGCCTTGTCTACAAATGGATAGATGCGCTATATCTGTGTTGTCTGTGCTTTCATGAACAGCTAATGAATAAGTCAGGTAACTGCGAGCCTCTTCAGCCAGCTGTATTGTCAGATTGGCTGCTAGTTCCTTAACTGCGATGGTGTTTCTTGTCAAACTGACATTTTGAAAACTTTTATCTGGTCGGGGCACACCTGCTTATATACCTTTAGCATGCACTGTTTCAAAAATGCACCCTCTGAAATACTACGAAGCTCGGGAGATTTCTTCAGCCACAATAAAGCTGGCTTTCACTGCTGCATCATTTCTGTCTGTAGCTTTTGTAAAGAAATTCTGCTGCGGCAGGTAGACACTGTAACACAGGAAAACACTATTAGTGGCAGTTTAAGGACAGTCAGCTTTAGCAAACTTCAGGAGGAGAGAAGATAAAGAAGCGCAATACTAACACTGGGAATGGCGAGACACCGCCATGGATACAGGAATAATCCGGCACAGGTAGGAGAGAGCTCTCTCCTTAAGCACTGTGCCTAATCAGGAACATGCGTCTCAGGGGAGCCCCTGAGGAAGCGGAGCTGACTGTTTGTAGGGGAACACCCAGCTGCACAGACAGGGGCGAACATACAGACAACAGTAACACCAGGAAAAGGGCAAGGAGACACACTAGGAGAGAACAGGTCAGTAGGATTGTAACACTATCACTAGCTAGAAAACCGCTTTAGTTAAAGGCCAATACGAAGGCACTCTAGCAGCAGGATGCCGAGTCACAAAATCGACATGTAGGAGATGTAGTTTATGGCCACTGTACTCACTGATTTTTATTTCAAGACAATCATATGCCTTTTAAGCTCTCGCGGGCCACATAAAATGACGTGGCGGGCTGGATTCAGCCGGGCCTTGAGTTTGACACATGCATTAAATAGTGGGAAAAAAATTGACAAACAACACACGTCACTTGCATTGATTGAAAATAAAATGTAGGTCAAACTGATATGAGCAAATAATTCAGTGATCATGGTTTTAGTAATGAAAGTATCAATGTCTTCTTCTATTTGAACATATCTTCAAAATATCTTAGACCCAAGGTAGATTTCAGTTTGGTCACAGACTCATTTGGTTGTATAATTAACTAGGTTCAGTAACGAGAGTGGCTGTTGCAGACTCTACATAAGTGCAATAAAAACTCCACCACAAAAAAAAAAAAGGCCACACAAACACTGAATTTTAAAAAATGACGCTAGAATATATTTATGTTTACTTTTGTTCCACATCATCTCTCTGGTACACTTCCCATTTCTTTAACTCAAAGTTTACAGTTCCCTATAATCTTAATAATTTCCACTTGTGGCAGGATTTGGCTGTATCACTGCCAACCAGGGAATGCATGTAACAAAATTTAAGATGAATAGAGAATTTTAGCCAACATTTCCTACCACATATAAAGGAAAACTATAACGTATCCTCTGTTCAATCCAAATTGGTTCAGTTATCAGCCCTTAATTGTCTTTGTTTTTGAACATATCTTATTTCCTTTGAGATTATCAGTTAAAATGTCTTGAGTTTCTCTCCTTTGAAAGTTCCTCTAAGGTTGGCAGTCAACCATGGGCCTCTTTAACATATCAGTTTTACTCACTTTGGATGGGGTCCAAAGTGAGTAAAACTTGTAAAATCTGAGATCTCAGGGAAAAAAATGCATCCAAGCATCCAGAAGCCACAATGATGGTCCAGGCAGCAGAAAAAGCAGCTCCACATTGTCAACAAAAAGAATCCTAAAAATAACACAAAATGCCCAACAGAGCTTGTGCTGATGACAACATCTCTCTTAACAGCCATTCTACAGCTTAGTAAGTTTTCTCTCGGGCAATAATACCAGCTCCACTCAGTATCACGTTTTGGGAAATCTTATGTTATACTAGTTCTGACAGGGCTATCTCCAATCCAGTTGACCAAAACATGGATTTTCTGTTCCCATCTGTCTGCGATTTTGTTTTTTCCACTCATACACACATTTCTCACTATTAAAGTCTCTACCCTTGTCACTGAAAAGATGACTAAGGAACCCATAGGGAACAATGAAGTTTTCCTGTAGAGCTGTCGCAATGGTTCATGTTTTCTTGTCTTAAGTTGGCATTGCCCCCGCAAATTTTGTAAAGTGATCAGCGAGTGGTGAGCTAAAATGCTTCTGATGTCTCAGTTGTCTTGTTCAAAGGACAGATAGTCAATACACACATGCTCAAGTGGATAATGGAAATGTTCTCCAAAGGTACAGCTTTTTGAGGCAGATTTCCTAGTTAGTGGATACTCACACAGTAAAAAAAACATTCTGTCAAAAGACGGAGAAAGTACTTCCGTCAACCCTAGAACAGATATTTCCGTACTTTTACGGGACTTTGACCATTATTCTACGGACACTTCCGTCAACCCTAGAATGGATATTTCCGTAGTTTTACGGGACTTTGACCATACCATTTAGGGACACTCCCTTCGATCCTAATCCGGATAATTCCGTACTTTTACGGGACTTCAGTCAATCCTAAAATGGAAAATTCTGTAGATTTAAAGGACATTCACTGTACCATTTACAGACAATCAATCTGAGTAAACCGTATACAAATATAACAATGTTTATTTTTTCCTGCTTACTGCAATTAAAACATTAAAACAGTACAAGTTCATATGACAATGCATTCAACTGTAAACAATTGATTAGTGCAATTAACATTTTAATTAACTTTAATATTTTAACCCCTTTTCTCCTAAATGTTGTAGTCATGCCAATTAACAGTGCCATAAAATTTCTTTTTGTTTTGTTTTTTAAATGCATTTCCACAAAATAAAATAAAAAATACAATCAACTATAAAGAATTTATTGGTGAAATTAAAACACTGTAAGTCATCATTCCCCACTGACAGGTGCTGCCCCAGTCTGTAGGAGAACATGCAGTGACAAATATCACCCTCCCCACCCAACTTCCCTCTCTGGACATGGGGATTTGAACCCTAGGTCTTGGTGGGCAGGCACTTAACCCCTTCACCACCTGAGCTACATACACATTTTTAAAGACATTTCCATAAAACGGTAACAAAACAGAATAATATGTCAATACAACAATCAATTTAACAACTTAGTGCAGCAATAGGCATTCAAAAAAAATATCAGACTAACAGAGGTAGTTCTGTCTCTGCCAGTGTGTGTGTGTGTGTGTGTGTGTGTGTGTGTGTGTGTGTGTGTGTGTGTGTGTACACGCACATGCAGTCCAAACAGTTCGAGTCAGACAAGAGGGGTGTGTGTGTGTGTGTGTGTGTGTGTGTGTGTGTGTGTGTGTAAGTGTATACGCAGTCCAAAAACCTCAAATGCCCCATTCAAAATCCTTGAGTTGAGTCACAAGCTTGAACAGTCTTGGCGGAATGTGGTGCCGTTTCCCCTTCTGTTCTGCCTTGGACCCTCTGTCTGGATTGATTCCACAGAAAACTCTAAGGAAACAGAAGAAATATCTTTAGCTGCACATGCAATTAAATGGATGAAAATGAACTAAAGTGTAATGGACAAAGTTGAGATACTCATATGCTATTTTGGACAGCTCCATTCCTGCAGGGCCACACTAAGTTTGTTCACCATGCCCCTGTGTGTGTGTGTGTGTGTGTGTGTGTGTGTGTGTGTGTGTGTGTGTGCGTGCATCTCAACTCATTCTGTGTCTCAGAGGACTGTGGACAGTTCAGGATCCCACCTACCAGGGAATCCAAGCTAACAGAAACTGCAACTTTCTATTCCTGGAAGGTTAGCATGCTATTAATGGAAGCCATTGTTCTCACGTTAGTAAAAAGAAATAAAAATTGAAATGTTTTTGGGGAAAAAAAAACCCCTTGTGTGTCACGCTGTGACAGACAGAACAAGAATCTCAGCTGCTTACCTTTGCATGAACTCAAGCGTCAGAGCCATCTCCTTTGGGTACTCTACGTTGCAAACATAAAACAAGGCGAAGGCATACGCGAGGGCCACAATGGGGGAGGTGATGTGGTCATTTACAATGACTTGATCGACAGTGATCTTGAATTGCTGGCCATCTCAAAACAGATATGTCACAAAAAAATAATTAATTAAATCACATACACAAATAAATTAAAATAATGATTGCTAATTACTAGTTTTATTTTAATAATGAGCAAAAACTACTATTATGGTTGTTACGACTGCAGTCGTATATTTTGTTAGTTTCTGTGTGCGCTCTGTGTCCCTGTCTGTGTCTGTGAAGTTTTCTGTATGCAGATTGCAGTGTGACAGTGCGGAGAGGTGATTGGTCACTGGTTGTCAACCCAGGCTGGCGGATTGGCTGTTTTCCGGAGGTACCGGCTATAAAAGGGTCCAAGATGGCGGTCGGCGGCTGGACAGCAGTAGGCATTCCACATCTCCCTCTTCTCCCAACCAGCCACACATTGCTTTGCTGAAGTAAATTTTGTGATGTTCTTTAGTAGGGGTGGACTGCCAGTTTTGTTAAACCCAACTTTTATCCTCTGTTTTGCTTAGTTAGGGAGGTAAGTCCTGTGTCTTTTGTTTCCTTTGTTTTGGTTAGGTAAGATATATCCTCCCCAGTTAGGATTGTTTTGTTTGTTGTTTTGGCCTTTGTCCACCCTGAAGTCAATGATTGTCTTGGACCTTTTGTCCATTAAATTTCTTTTGCAAATAAATAATTGTGATTTAGTTATGAACTGGTGCTCTGGATCTGTGGCTATTTGGGACCTGGGGAAGATGGGGGCTCTTCGGGTTGTGTCCGTGCACCCCTAGGCCGGGCATAACAATGGTATTCAGCATTTAGTTTCTCAGACTTGTACATACAATCATACTTAAATTTAAAGAGGCCATCTCAGTAAAACTAAAAAGAAATGAAGAGCATATTCCAAGCTTGCTGGGATGCAAAAATGATTTAATTACAAACCTCTGATTAGGATGCATGGGGTACATGGGAGGTTGCAGAGTTCAACATTTGCAGAGTCCTGTTTTGGAAAAATAAAACAACAAAGATACACATATGAGATGGTTTTATGTTTCCAGGGGAAGTCCACACACTGTAGCTCCCAGTAGAAACCGCTCAAATTACAAAATAATTATATTGCTTTACATAGCAACAACAACCCAAAGAGGGGTTCCCGGATTGAAAGGTATGGTTCCCCGTCTAAATGGGCTAGAGAGCACCAACAGTACAAAGTGGGTCAACTATGATTGTTTGACCAGGAGTAAGTTAACTCAAGTACTGCGGTTGAGTACTTTTTCCACCACTGGATATAGATAATCATCTTGAGATCATTACCTGGGAATTAACATCCATGAAACTTACTTCATTTTGGTAGAAAAGGTGATCAGGGTTTTCCTTGAAGTATCTCGCAATGCCATAGATTAGCTGTATTGGACCTTCACCGATCTTCATTCCTGTGATTGAATACTTTAATTAACCATTTGTAAATAGTACAGTGGTACAATTATACAAGAATGTTAGGTGAGATTCTATGCTGGCAGGTTAGACCCAAGCTGATTAACAAACTCTGGCAGTCAAAGTATAAATGGAATAAACTTTTAATCAGGTCTGTAACTCAAACTACGTTCAGACTGTGCCACCTCAAACAGGGGTGGGTTTTCTCCATTGGTTTGCATGACGCTTTTTCTGTCTGCCTGCATTTTGGTCACACACACTCACACAGGGGGTGGGCATGTAAGCACGAGAATGATACAGGTTCCGAGGTGGGCAGCCGGTGTGTGCGTTTGCATGTGTGCGTGCGTGTGTGTGTGTGTGTGTTCTTGTGGGCGCCCGGTGTGTGCGTGTGCATGTCTGTGTGTTAACCCTCTCTCTCTCTCTCCCTCTCTCTGTGTGTGTGTTTAATGCCACGGCCACCATGCACAAGTGGGCATGAGGTGGCACAGGTGCGAGGGCCTGTCCAATGCTGCTTGCAGCTTTAATTTAATGTGTCCTTGTGCCAACATCGCCACCCACTTTTACTGTAAAATCATTTACCTTTGGAGTCAAGGAAGTTGTTGATGCCTGTTTCTATTCTGGAAAGTTCCTGTGCTAGCTTGTCTTGTACCGGAAAGCCAAGAAGTTTAGATGCATGGTCAAACAGGTGAGCAGCTTCGAATAAGAATGGCCACTCTTCCATGATCAGCTTCACACAAGTTCCATCGTTGATGGCTTCACGCTGGATGGCGTAGGTTTCACTCATCAACTTCTGGACAGAAGACACCTAAAGATAGGAGGCAACAGTTTATTGAACTAATCAATTCAATCAATTATAAATAAAAATAATCAATTTGGAGGGAGAATAAAATAACATTGAGAATAGCCGATCTACAAGCTCTCGTCCCATTGTGATCAGTTATTTTTGCTTTTTGTGCAGCACTTGTATGACAAAATATGAAATGGGGCTTAAGTGGTTGGACGAATCAATTTAGCCAATTATACATAATAATTATATAATAATAATAATAATAATACCAAATATAAATAAATATAAATATAAACATAGGTTCATATTCCACACAAAAACAATATTTCATTCAAATTATGTCAAATTCCGCGATATTCCGTGTTAAAAATAGATTCCGTTTTATTTGGCTAATTCCACGATTCCGTCCGCGATTCTGTGATCGCGGAAATTATAGGGCCCTAGACCCACACAGAGACAGGCAGGCACGCACGCACACACAAAGACAGACAGACAGACACGCACGTATGCACAAATACAGACGTTTCTAAAACTCTACAAAGTTACAGTTGCACAACACACTGGACCAAGTGCTGCTCGTCATTGTCTGAGATTTACAGGAGAGACAGAGCCTCTGCTCTGTCACTGCAGTGGACTGGTGCACAGCACTCGGTCGTCATCTTCTATCACTGGGCCTTCCCAGAGCATGATGTGTTCGTCTGGCCACTCTGTAATGCTCCGTCCCATCTACTCACTTGGGCTGGATATCGTTCTAGTTGCACACGATGCCGCTCCCCCTGTTCTACTGCTACCTCGTTCATCTCTTCAGTCACTATGTTCCCCTTTCTGCCATCCACACCTGGCCCTCCACCAGACAGCTTCCCATGGATGAGGTCCCCCTGCAGACAAGGAGCACATACCCTGTCGGCTGCACAGTGCGATGGCTACCACTAGCCCCTCAGCGGCTGGGGTGTCCCTGTCCACCCGCCGCCATGCCCACGGTAGCTGCTCTCCCTCAAGCCAGGCTACAGTGCCCACTCCTCCTGAATCACCCTCCACACCTGAGCTGCTGTTCTCCAAGTCTATTTAATCAGCTGCCACTCCCACACCCAGGTCCTTCCTCATCAAACCAGACTTGACGTTAGTGGTGGACAGTAAAATAAATATAGCAATAATTGATTCATTAATTAAAATGCAAATTATAGAATCTCATTTTCCACCGACTGACATTTTCATCTGGGAATTTTTTGAGCCTGTTATTTAGTAACTCGTAACTGAATTTTTGTAATCCGGCTGATTATGAGAGTTCTGTGTCAGTTTCTGGAAAGTCACCCTGACTGTGTTGACTGTGATTTAGCAATGTGTTTGCGGTTCTTGATCAAAACAGAAAAGTGGGTGCCTTGCCCTGATACATAGTCACAGACACAATCATTCATTACCTTCATCCATATTATTATTATTATTATTATTATTATTATTATTATTATTATTAATTTTGTTAAGGGGGGGAACTGGGGACTTTGTAGCTAACTGAGTCAAGTTTAGCTTCAAAAGGTATCTTGAAACATCAGCTTTAAAGAGCCTATATTCACTGCTGTCAAAATTAAATGAGCACTGTACAGACACACTACAGTTCTAAGTTTGTCTGCTTCTTGTGTCTGGGTGTCTATGTAACATATGAACAGCAAGGCTACCGAAGCCACAATATCTATGGCCACACTGACTTCGAACCTGGAATGCATATGACCTATTTGCTGTGTTTCGGGGATTCAGTCAGTTAATCCACAGATACCAACATAATTCTGATTCGAAGAGAGCTAATACAACAAACAATAAGTGATAAGCCAACTCTTGCAGGGGTAAAAAGAGGATTTTCTTTGGCGCGAAAAGAAGCTAGCAAGGGAGCTAACTCAGCCAAGACTAACACTGGAGCCCGGGCCCGCTATGCTATTAAGCAAAGCACGGTCACAACACACACACACACACACACACACACACACACACACACACACAAACCTGCAAATATAATATAAGCTATATAAAACACGCCTTTTTTATGTGCCCAACTTTTCACGGGGGGAAACTGGGCCTTTGTGCTAACTGGGGCGAGCTAGCACGAAAGCCTGCCAGAGGTAACGTTGATGTAATAAAGAATTAAAAAAAAAATTAAATAACGTAACCACCAAATTTGACCACAGAAGTGTGAGGTATTTTTCAAGTTTTCCCGTTCAAAACACAGCCTGTCCTTCAACCCTACCCTCACCTGTAAAATCTGCGTGTTGCGGAGTTTTCTATAATGGCCGCCTTCACTCTCTCTCTCGCTCTCTCTGAATTTCACTACCCAGAATGCAAAGCGCAACGGAAAAAATACTGTTATATGAATTATGGCAACATTCCTTCATGATATTACAGGAGATAGTACCATAATTCTGCAGATTTTTTTTTCAGTGCAAGCTGGATGTGTAGGACTACAGCCTACGGCGCCAGGAACAACGTACCAACGCAGAAGACATGTCCAGGTGTCCCAACTCTGAAACCTACAGCAAAGCTGTTAATTTTGTCATGTCTACCATCATCATCATCACAGCATGACAACACTCATCTCAGGTGTTCCGAAAAATACAAACAGCAAAATGAAGATGATATCTCTGAAAAAGGACTTGACTGGCTGCTGGATCGTTGATGCCTTTAGAGTCGTTGAGGTCACACCCAGCCAACATGTCAGTTGTTAGGGTCATATGAGTCATGGTATGGACGGGGTGGCACCTGAGGAGGGATCTCACCATTGTTGTGCATTGTTGTTTACAATGCAGTCCTGAGATCCCGTCCCAGGTGGTTTAACACCCAATCACTGTCTCATGAAGGGGTGAGAGGGGTTCTCTGTGATTGATGTCAGCTTGGCTAACTCCTTCTCTCACCCACCTCCTCCATGGCATCCAGAGGGCAGTCCAGGACAGAGTCAGCTCTCCTGACCAGCTTGTTTAGTCTTTTTCTGTCTCTCTCAGAGCCCCCACAGCCCCAGCAGACCTCTGCATAGAGGATTGTAGATGCTGCCACAGAGTCATAAAATGTTTTTAACAGTGTCCTACATACTCCAAAGAACAACTTTGGCCCTTTATGTACAGGACATCTCTGAGGGCTGTATCATTGGAGAACCTCTGGAGGTGACAGCTGTTTGTGTTGTGTCTGAAGTCTGATGTGTACAGGGTGAAGATGAAAGCAGAGAACACTGTACCTTGTAGCCCCTGTGCTGCAAGCCACCACATCAGAAACACAGTTGTGAAGCTTTACATACTGTGGTCTGTTGGTGAGAAGATTGATAGTCCATGCAGCCAGGTGGCAGTTTACTCCAGTTCCTTCCAGCTTCCCCCTGAGCAGTGATGGTTGGATTGTGTTGAAAGCACTGGAGAAATAAAAAAAAATAAAAATTGACCCTCAGAATGCTCGCAGTGTTCGCCAGGTGGGAAAAAGATCGGTGGAGCAGGTAGATGACTGCGTTTTCCACACCGATGCACCAGTGCAACAATTATTTGATTATCATTTACAACACACAAGTTATTATCTAATTTATGTATATACATCTGTGGCTCTGGCTAAAATTCATTTGGACATCAGGATGTAATATTTATTTTTTTAAAAGTAAAATGAAGTTAAAAATTGTCAAATACAGAAATACAGAATGGAGCTAAACGATCTGTTAAATAAGAACATTAAAGTCCTAATTGAAAGACTAAGACTGAACACATCCTAATACAGTACCAAACCAACAAGCTATCTGGCAAATATGATTAAACAGAATAAAGAGAGAACAAAATTCTATAAACATTTCTGGTCTACCATCTCACCTCTCTTTCTCAGAATGATCAACAAATTCCACACATCCAACACTATACCACCCACAATGAATACAGCCTTAATCACTCTGCTTTTAAAACCTGGTAAAGACCCAACTCATCTGTCCAATTGTTGACCTCTCTGCTTAAAAAATACAGACATCAAAATCATAAGTAAAACACTGACTAGCAGAATTGAAAAAATCATTCCCTCCATTATACATATAGATCAAACCGGCTTTATCAAAGGAAGACAGTCATCCCACACAACAAGGACATTATTTAACTTAATGCAGCTTTCTAACAATAGGAAAATGGAGACCATCATAGTTTCCCTAGATGCACAAAAGGCCTTTGACAGAGTTTGTTGGTCTTCCCTTTTTGCAACACTACACAGATTTGGATTCGGAGAGTCATTCATTAACTGGATTAGGGCATTCTACACCGCACCAACAGCCACCGTCACAGCTAATGGGTTAACCTCACAACAATTCACACTTCACAATGGCACTAGACAAGGATGCCCACTCTCCATCACTTTTTGCAATCTTCCTAGAACCACTCAGACATTGTATCTTTATCCATGGAACACAAAATAATCCTCTACGCAGATGATGTGTTGATCCTCATACAAGAACCTCATTCATCATCACATGAATGTCTGTCAGTTATTACCTTCTTCTCATCTCTCTCCAACTACTCTATCAACCTAAGGGATGCGGCAGCTCTCACCTCACAATTTCACCTACCCATAGGAAACATCAAATACTTAGGTATCCACATTTCCGCCAAGCTGTCAGAGCTGATGACTCTAAATTTCACACCATTACTCCGATCAATACAAGACGACCTCAATCGCTGGGCACATTTGCCACTCTCGCTCTATGAAAGAATATCCATGAATAAAATGTCTGTCCTTCCCAAAATTATTTACTTATTCAACATGATCCCTTCACTTCCAAATCCATCCTGGCTCAATTCCCTGAACACAGCAATATCCCACTTCCATTGGAAAAACAAACCACCCCGTATAAAACTTCAAACATTACAAAAATCCAAATCCCAAGGCCGTCTAGAGGCACCAAATTTTGAATTATACCACCTGTCAAGTCAGCTAAAATATCTAAAACAACGGCTCAACCCTTCAGATCTAGATTCTCACTGGTTAGAGACGGAACAGGCACTATGTAAAGATATAAAACTGTCAGATCTCCGATTCATCAGCGCAGCAGGTAGTGCGCGTGCCTCACAGCAAGAAGGTTGCTGGTTCGAACCCTGGGTCGGGCAGGGCCTTTCTGTGTGAAGTTTGCATGTTCTTCCCGTGCATGCGTGGGTTCTCTCCGGGCACTCCGGCAGACCAAAAACATGCTCGTTAGGTTAATTGGTCTCTAAATTGTCCGTAGGTGTGAGTGTGAGTGTGTGAGTTGTCTGTCTGTGTGTGTGTGTGTATGTAGCCCTGCGATCGGCTGGCGACCGGTTCAGGGTGTACCCCGCCTCTCGCCCATTGCTAGCTGGGATAGGCTCCAGCCCCCCCGCAACCCCGAAATGGGATGCGCGGGTAAAGAAGATGAATGAATGAATGAACTGCTTTCTAAATATCTCCATAGCCTCAGCTCTGACAGCTCCATGGCTGTCATGGCTATCCATGGCTATCAAGGGCTCCATGGCTGCACCATCCACTCGCTCACCAATCTGGAACAACCCTGATTTCACAATAAACAGGAAACCATTACACTTCACATCATGGAAACATAAAGGCATCACACATCTTCAACATATTCTCCATGACTCAAGACTAATTCACTTTCAACTAATCCAAAAGTTCGAGATAAGTACTAACCACTATCTGCAATACCTACAACTCAAATCCACTATTCTTCCCAAACTCAACAACACATCTATCATGCAAGATCAAGCAATCATCACCGAAGACCTCATGAAGATCACTGGCCCTGCTAGGTCACTCTCCAAGATATACTCATTCCTAAACAACTCAGACATCATAATCCATCTCCCAATCTCAAAATGGGAACAAGATCTGTCCATCACAACTGATCCGGCTTTCTGGGCTCAAATATGCAAAAATAACTTCACTCATTGCCACAGTCCAAATTTACAACTCATTCAATTTAAAGTCAACCACAGGACACATTACACGGGTGAGAGATTATGTAAAATGGGTTTCATCACTTCAGATCAATGCACTCATTGCACACAACACAGCACAGACAGTTATATGCATGCATTCTGGCCCTACACCTCAGTTAGACAATTTTGGACACAAGTCACAGATCACCTATCACACACTCTAGGCTACCGCCTCCCTTGAACCCCACAACTCTGTATTTTAGGAGACATGTCAACTGTACAATTACACAATCACAATAAAACCACTTTGTTCACAGCCCTGGCTGTCGCCAAGAAAACAATCCTTCTAAATTGGAAAACAAGAGATTAATTAAACCTCACCCATTGGAAGAACTTACTAACAGATCAGTTATCACACATCACTCAATCATACCACACCCCACTTCAATAAAATTGGGTAGCTTTTATCAGAAAGTTTACCAACACGAATCCCTGACAATCTCACTCGACTGCAACCTCATTCATATTTGCTCCTCCAATTATTTACTTTTCCTTAACTTGCCCCCCCCCCCCCCATCTCTTGCTGACACCATCAATGTCATACGATCACAGATACATACACTCACATACAAACACACACACATGCACACACACAAACAAAACACACACACAGATACGCACGGACACACACATGCAAACCCACGTACGCATACACACCACATGAACACGATTGCAGTATCTGTTATCAATGACCTATTTATTGACATTGTTAGTATTATCAGCATCTATTTTTGTCATTGTCACTACGTTATTACCTTTTCTCCGAATTATTATTATTATTATTGTTGTTGTTGTTATTACTATTATTATTATTGTTGTTATTATTACTGTTGCTTTCTTATTGCTTGTGGATTGCTGTTATTTCTTGATTCACTAGGATTATTACTATTACTATTATTATTATTTTTTTTTTCATGAAGGGAAAGAAAAGGAAAAGAGGAGAAAAAGGGAAAGGAGGGAAAACAAAGGGGAAAAAAAAGCTCACGTCAACCCCTACCCTTTTTTTTTTTTCTTGTCCTTGTGGATTTTTGTTACTGTTTAACTTAGGTTTATGATCATTCTTGCTATAAAATGACCAATATTATAACCATTACCTTATATGTCTCTCCTTACTCCTATTCCTGCTCATTGTCAACGGTCGCATATTTCTCCCCTCATTCTCATTCTTACCCTATTTATTGTTTTTTTCTAAAAATCATTTTATTTTATTTTCATTCAAGTTTTGATTTATTCCCTATTGGCCCACTCTCTCTACATCATCCCATCACCACAGCACACACACACACATACACCACGTTATTACTCTGAGTAATGCATCCTTTATGTTATTGTTGTTTTTTGTTATGTATCTGTTTTTGTCTGTTTAGGGTTGTTCTTATTTTATTTGCTAAATGATTTTGTCGTTATTGGTATTATTAGTCAGGCTCCTTTCTTTTGTTTTGTTTTAAGGTTTTTTCATTTTGTGTCTTGTCTTGAAAAAGAAAATAATAATTCAAAAAATGGTTAATTTTTTTAATGTAAGAGTCATAATCTTTACAGTTAAAAGGTCAAAAGGTTGGAGTTCATGTAAATGACCATAGTTTGTTTGATATGTATGGCCAGCACGTGTAGTCAGCCTGACAATCTAACTTGGATTGCAGCCTAATGTCAATCTTTGTGTTTCTTTACTTTAAATGGAAGGTCCCAAGGCTAACAGCCAATTCAGGTGCGTGCCTGGGTAAACGGGTGGGGTTTAGCTGTAAGCTGAATAAGTTTCCAGTTTTGGAGAAACTCAGAAGAAAATTACCATCGACGAGTGAACATCACATGTTGTGAGAGACAGACAATAAAGTTCATAGCTCAAGGGTTGACAACTAGTTATCCTACCGCTGGACTTATCGTTTTCTACTCAAGGAGACAGAAATTTGTGACTGTAAGAGAGGACCTGGAAATCTCCTATGGACCTATTTCCCTCTTGCTGGTGTGCTGCTATAGACTGTTGCTGCTGTTTTTCTTCTATGCTCTGACTGCCGTCCATCATCACATTTCCACACACTGGCCTCGCTGACTATCCCTGGATTTGTGAGTACTGATAAACTGGCACATGCCATTTTATTTTGATTGCTTATGAGAACAAGTGAAGCAGCCATTCCAGTTTTAGGCCTCCACGCTCCTGAGCCACACCTCAGGCCTGCAACAGTGTTTTGTTTACTTGCCCCGGCCCCGGATAAGCGGGAGAAGAAGAAGAAGATGTTAAAGATGTTGCACACTTGTGATATTAGAGCAAAGATAGAGGTAAATGATTTAAAAGAGACTTGAAGGAAATAAAGATTAGATTAGATAAGATTAGATTAAACTTTATTTTCATCGTCAGAGTGCAACACAGAGACAGCAAAATGCAGTTTAGCATCTAACCAGAAGTGCAAATAGTCATTAAATCCAAAATATAAATACATGTAAGTAGTGCAAGTAGCATGATGTATAAACAGTTGAGGTCGGTGCAGGTTGTGCAAGTAATTTCTATGAAACCATAAAAATACTTGCAACACGGTATGTAAACAAGTTACATGTGCAACAGATAGTAAGTGGCAGTGCAGTAAAAGTAAAAAGAATAAGTGAACAGATGAGGTGGTGCTGCTGGTAGACAGAGTTCAGCAGGGTAACAGCTCTGGGGAAGAAGCTGTTCCTCTGCCTGCTGCTGCGGGTTGGGGTGGGAGCTCTCACTGCTGATGCTGCATCCCATTCTTAGACACCGCTTGCGCTGGAGGTCCTCAGTGGCAGTTAGCTGGGCACCGGTGACATACTGGGCATTTTTCACCATCCATTGCAGGGCCTTCTGCTCAGAGGCTCTACAGTTGCCGTACCATACTAAGATGCATTTGGTCAGGATGCTCTCAATGGTGCAGAGGTAGAATTTGCCTAGGATCTGACGAGCCAGGTTAACTTTCTTCAGTCTCCTCAGGAAGTAGAGGCACTGTTGAGCCGTCTTTATCAAGGCGGAGGAGTTGATGGTCGAGGAGAGGTCCTCAGAGATGTGGATGCCCAGGAACTTCATGTGGAGACACCCCCCCCCCCCCCGGAAGTTGATGAACAGCATCCTTGCATTGGTGTTGTTGTTGTCCAGGCGCGTCAGGGTGGAGTGCAGTGCCATGGACGTGGCAATCTCCGTTGAGCTATTTGGTCAGTAGGCAAACTGATGGGGGTCAAGTGTGGGTGGAAGACACCATTTGATGTGGGCCAAGAACAGCCTCTCGAAGCACTTGGTGATGATGGGGGTGTGCGACGGGGCGGAAGTCATTAAGGCCCACTGCAGCTGACTGCTTTGGTACCGACATGATGGTGGTCTTGAGGCACGTGGGGACTGCTGCCTCGGCCAGTGACAGGTTGAAGATCTCAGTCAAGATGCCAGCCAGCTGTTCTGCACAGGCCTTGAACATGCGTCTGGCTATGCCCTCAGGGCAGCCTTACGGACGTTCACCCTGCTGAGTGCAGAATACACATTGATCTGAAGGCAGCGTCACGTTCCTTTAGTAGGAGGCGAACCTTACTGTTCATCCAAGGCTTCTGGTTGGGGAAAGTTGTTATCGGTTTGTGGGTGGTAACGTTGTCAACCCATGTGTTAATTTAAACCAGAACGGAGGAGGCATATACCTCAATGGATACCTCATACCTCAATGGATCCTGCCTGGATGGCAAACAAACTCCAGTCTGTGTGATGGAACTGGTGCTGGAGTGTGGTGTCCACTCCCTCTGGCCATATGTTAGCGGTCCTCACTGACGACTTCACACGTTTGATGAGTGGTGTGTACTTGGGGAGTAGGAACAATGAGAGGTGATCAGACTGTCCCAGGTGGGGGAGGGGATGGCTTTGTAAGCCTCAGGAATGTTTGTGTGGACGTGGTCCAGGGTTTTGTTTCCTCTGGTGGGGCAGGAGACATTCTGGTGCAATTTGGGGAGAACAGTCCTCAGGTTGAAGTGTCCAGCAACAATAAAGGCTAGATCAGGGTGTGCAGTTTTATGTTTTTGAATAACAGCATAGATTTCTTTCATTGCTAGTTTAGCATTAGCATCCAGGGTAATATAAGCCACAGTTATCACAGTGGATGTGAACTCCTTAGGCAGATAAAAAGGCCTGCACTTGATCATCAGATATTCCAGATTAGCAGAACAGTGGCTCCCAGTGATAACAGAGTCTGTACACCAAGTTTTGTTCACGTACATCAGGGTTTCTCAACGGGGGCGGTACCGTCCTCCAATGGGCGTTCAGAGAATGTTGGGGGGCACTAGGGCCAAAATAGCTGAGAGGGGGGCATTTTGCTGCAAAGGAGGGGCGTTTGTATAGTAGTAACAGTCATTCACCACCACAGTATTTTTAATAGTCTTCCATGCCTTGTCTCACAATATCACACAGTGTTTACAAATTTACAGGAAGAGTAGGCCCGGAATCCACCAGACGCATCTGCGGTGTGTTTGTGTGGCGGAGCGCGTTGATTTTTATTTCACCGCCTGTGATACCAAGTTAGAGCAGCGGATCTCAGCTGCGTCTCATCTAGACCTCAGGAGGCTCGCACTAAAGCGCAGTTCTCTGACCTGATGCATATAACAGATTTTATATATATATATACAGATATTTTGCGCATGTTAAAAACCTTTATTGTCATCTTAGCAGTTAGGCTACCATTAATGTCAGTTAAGCCAATTTACTGTGCTCTCTCTGTACCAGCTCATTGTATTTTTTGATTGGCCAGGATTTTTTTTAATATTATTTTGAAGTGTGATTGGTTCCTCAAGTTAGATCAGTGAAGGAACCTGAGTAAAGCTGCAGTAGGTAACTTGTATAAAAGTAATTTTTTGTCATATTTGCTAAAACTGTCCCTATGTCCAGACAGCAGTACATGACACATATAATCTGTGAACAAAAAAAACGGCTCCTACGGCTCCTACTGCGATTTGCAAGAATCCACCACGCCCAACACGCTGTGAACCGCTCCGCTCCGCTGCTGGCTGACGCTTAGTTGAACAGCTCTGTGAGCAGTATCAGGAGGCTAGTGGAAGCTATGGTGGAACAGCCACCCGCAAAGTAGAAACTGCTCATACCGCCGCTGCCAACAACAGCATATATGGCTAAGACAACAAAAACAAGATGACCGGGGAAGACAAGCAAAAAAGAAAGAACTCGACTGAGCCCGAGATAAAACAAGGGTGAATATCAAAGTAGCTTTTCAGAGCTACATGACCTGAGAGCGTTTAAAACCGATTCCGAGTTGGCCATGTTTCTGCTTGACAGGTAATTACCCCTGCTTGATTTCTATTCGTTTTGATTTTTGGGAGGAAATAACCATAAAGCTAATACGGTAATTGTTTATACATTTTTTTCTTTATAAAGTGACCAGGCAGTCTCAGTTTGGTGTGTATCCTCATAATATGTATGTGTAGCGTCATCCGTGCTCTCAGCTAATGTTATTACTGCTTATTAGGAAATATTCACGATAGTTTCTCTTTTCTCCAAACATGAAATACTTAAATAAGTGTTTGCTTTTTTCTTTTCCTGTTTTCTTTTTTCTTTTCTTTCTTTCTTTCTTTTTTTTTTTTTTTTTTTTTACCAAGTACATATTGCCGTAGATTACTGTTCATGTCAGAAAGATTTATATCTGCTCATTTGTTGGCCAGCAATTTTGACTAATCACAACAGTAATGTTGTCTAACTTCGGTGGTATGCCTACTCTTTATGAACTTACAATAATGTTAACCCCAACTGACATGTCAGGAGGATGTTACCTGAGTTAGATGTATTTGTTTTTAATTTTAAAATAGACAAACAAATTATATACTGTATATTCTCTTGCAGATATCAGGCTGGTTCTTTGGTGACAACCTCAACACCAACCAAATGGCAGATGGCCACACATCCCATGTCCGCACTTTCCAGCATTGTTTGCGAGGTACTCTCTGATAGGTAAGAAAATGATTGTCCGATTGGAATCTGCCATTCAAGTTTTGGCAACAAGGTACGTTAGTTATCAATAGTAATGATTCTCAATTCAGGCAGATAACGATACCTCGTGTAGAGGTAGTTAGAAATGCTAAACGGTTGTGTGCTGAGAAACAACAAATCACAGCTAATGACTTTGCATTTGTATGGAATTTTCCACACACGGCAGCTTGGAATGATAACTCTGTGACCAGCACCCGGAACCCTGTGCTGCCAAGCAACAAACTGTCGGTATGCTGCGTGTGTCACAAAACAGAAAGAATCCACACGCAGAATCACCAGGCAGAGACAGATATAAGGCAGAAACAGCAAGTTTACTGGGTCCTTTAAGCAGAGCAGAATACAGTCCGTAGCTAGGGTCGATACCAGAAAGCAGGTTGATCAGGCAGAGGTAGAGTCGGCAGGCAAAAACTTGAATCAGGTAACAGGCACAGGTCAAAAATCCAAAAAGGCAGAACAAGAGAACAGGTGGGATACAAGGCAGGCATAAGCACTAACAATGATCTGGCAGAGAACAAAGGGACATTGACTGGTATAAATACTGAGGGGCAAATGAGCAGATGAGAAACAGGTGTGTGGTGGCAGAGCAGGCTGGTCACAGGTTGGCTGACAGTCAATGCAGGGGGAGTGCAGTAGGGTGTGGGCAGAGCACTGGCGGGAAAAGCTGGCAGGGCTGAGTGGAGGATGAGCAGAGGGGTGTGAGCAGGGGGGTGGGACTAAGAAGCTCCACCAGAGTCCATGACAGCATGGCAAAACTGTCTGTGGTCTTCTTCTGGATCTGGAAGGTCAGCCACAGCATGCAGCTCATTCCTGATCCTCCTGCCAAGGCACAAGACTCCCTCCTGCAAAATGTGCACCTCCATGTGCGATAGTCTTGAAGTGTACGTTGGTGGCTGTTGGCTGCAGCATTTCTTCTCCACTAGTGGAGGTGTTGCAGCAGGCAGTGACAGGCAGACACCAGGACTTCAGTGCAACAAAGATTGTATTGTCAAAACGTCAGCGTACCAGAGAAGACTCCTCTCACAGTAGTCGGCCTGCTCTGCTCTGCTCTCCTCTGCTGCCAGAGAAAACTTGTGCTTTCTTTTTCTACTCCACTGCGCTAAAAACTAGCAACACACCTCATTACTTGTCAAGAAGAAGAAAAACTTCTTCTCCAATTCTTTTTATCCCTGGCGCTTGTCACATGCTCACGAGGGCCACCTGGCAACAAAGACTGTGCAGAGCATTCCCAAACTACTAAAACATATTAAAACCAAAACAATGTCAGACTTAACAAATAACTATCTCAGAAATCAGGTTTGTTGAACACCATCAAATTATATGTAAGTGCAGTAAAATAGTTTGTGGGGTCCCCTATAACCCAAACAAATATGAACAAAAACATTTTGAACATTGATCAACCTGTCACATAGGCATGTCCCTGCATCTCCGGCAGATGCACCATGAAGGCTGGAGATGAACAAGAGGAGGAGCAGGTACCAGCTTCCTGGGGACATCAAAAATGAGACTGGGGTCCTGTGACAAATTTCCTTCCAAAATGTGGCATGCCTGGTGTAAATTCAGTTGTTGAATTTCCTCCTAGAAGGCACAGGATAAAGTAAATTGTAAAAAAAATATGTTTACTGAGGCTCATAACATACAGAGCTGAACAGCTAACAACAGCTATTACATTAGATGCAATGATAAGTGTTTGTTGTTAGAAACAGATATTTACTTACATGTTCATATACAATCCTCTGTGATCTCAAATTCTCAACCCCAGCAATGTCCTCAGCACCAAGATCAATGGGTGTTTGGCCCAAACAACGCCCTCTGCCCCGTCATCCACGGCCCCGGCCCCGGCCAGATGCACCTCTATGGCTCCCTCGTCTACCTGCCTGTCTGCCCGTGGAGGCAGAGGGGGTGTAGTCTCCATCAGAGCCCAGCCGCGCAGTCTCAAAACTCTAACCGTATCAACAAACGCATCACACATTTTGCAAAGCGACAAATGTACATGAGCTGCTAATTTACTGGCTTGCCAACTTCTGAAATAATATGCTACGCTAAATACTGTACTGTAGTGTATGTAACAGAACAGTAGGCTACGAGACGGTCGCAACAGTACATTTAGCTGCTTGAAACATGGCAACGTAATGCTACAAGGTTTGACTTTTTATTGCCAAATGAGTAACAACTTTATAACTTAGGTATAGCTAGCGTCTTATATCTAGCTGTGTGGAGGTGAGTTTATGTTTCATTCATAGCGATTCGTGCTCCATGTGGCGTATGCTACTTGGCCGCTTCAAGTCACGCAAGCAGAGTATCTTTGGTCATGGCAGCCACGTAGACGCTGCAGGAAGGAGGGGCTTGGAGGCAGGGCATAAGTGCAGCGTAGAGGGAGGGGGAATTGCGTGAAACTTGTGTTGGTTCAAATTTTCAGGTCTGCTCTCTCCTCGATCTTACCTACTGCAGCTTTAATGTTGGAATTTGATAATAAATATATGTTCAACCAATAAAAAAGCATAACCTTCATTAAAGCTGCAGTAGGTAACTTGTATAAAAGTAATTTTTTGTCATATTTGCTAAAACTGTTCCTATGTCCAGATAGCAGTACATGAAACATGTAATCTGAGAAAAAAAACGGCTCCATTGGTCCCACCTACTGCTCCTACTGCAATTTGCAAGAATCCACCACGCCCGACACAAAACAACCAATCAGAGCCAGAGGAGCATCTGAGGGAGTGTTTGAGATCTGTCAATCACTACTCACACACGCTGCGAATCGCCCCCTCCCTCGGCTCATGCTGCCGGCTACCGCTCAGTCAAACAGCTCTGTGAGCAGCGTCAGGAGGCTAGTGAAAGCTATGGGGGAGCAACAGCCACCCGCAAAGGAGAAACTGCCCATACCGCCACTGCCAACAGCAGCATATACGGCTAAGACAACAAATAATCATAAAGCTAATATGGTGATTGTTACAGTAACACTCCACACCTTTGATTTTCAGGGGGAAAATAACCATAAAGCTAATACAGTAATTGTTTCAGTAACACTCCGCAGCACATACGGTATTTTAGCGACTGTGATGGAGCGGCTGGGCAGAGTTAGCTTGTTTCCGATGCTAAGGCTAACGTTACTGGTTGTCATGGCAGCCACGCAGATGCTGCAGGGGGGAGGGGCTTGGAGGCAGGGTATGAATGCAGCGGAGAGGGAGGGGGAGTGACGTGGAATTTTTGTTGATTCAAATTTTCGGACTAGGTCTGCTCTCTTCTCAATCTTACCTACTGCAGCTTTAACTTTACATTTAACAATACATTTACATTATTATTTGATCAAAGAATCATAATAATTATCAAACTGTGTTAAATGACAGTGGCTATGAATACAGTAAATAGGCCAGTGAAATACACTATTTCAATCATAAATATCAATATACAGGAGTTACAACTGCTTTCTCATTGATGGGGGCGGCAAGAGGTGTGGGCATTGAGTAGAGGGGCGTTCATCCAAAAAAGGTTGAGAATCACCGCGTTAGAGGCTCTCTGCTTTATTCTTGATGCCAAGAGCTACTACAGTCAGCCTGGGCTGCATCCTTTCTCCTCTGCACTTCTCCATGTACACCAGCAGCTGTACCTCTAGTGATCAAGCTCCTGAATTTCATGGATGACAGACAGCTCCATTATTGTATGCTTCTCTAGTGGGATCAAGTCTGCCTACAGGTAGGAGATTGACCATCTGGTGACCTGGTGCAGGCAGAAGAACTTGGAGCTGATGCTCTAAAGACAGGTGAGATGGTTGTGGACTTCAGGAACAATCTTGCTATCTCGCATGTTTCAAATATTCTTATGCTGCATTGTGTGAAATTTTGCACATTCCTTACGATCTTACTGACCTGTTCTCTCCTAGTGTGTCTCCTTGCCCTTTTCCTGGTGTTATTGTTGTCTGTCAGTTCTCCCCTGTCTGTGCAGCTGGGTGTTCCCCTACACCTAGTCAGCTCCGCCTCCTCAGGGGCTCACCTGAGACGCATGTTCCTGATTAGACACAGTACTTAAGGAGAGAGCTCTCTCTCCTACCTGTGCCAGATTATTCCTGTATCCATGGCGGTGTCTCGTCGTTCCCAGTGTGAGTACTGCGCTTCTTTATCTCCTCTCCTTGTGAGTTCCTTCTGTTCTCCTCTACTCCTTTTGAGTGCGCCTTTACTTTGTTTATACCCCACTCCTTATGAGTGGATTTTCTGTTGCAATTTACTGTTAATAAATTCTTTTACCTGATTCCCGTTTCGGGTCTGCATCCTTGGGTCCAAACAAATTTATCAGGCAAAAGCCTAACACAGCTCTTTAAATTCAACAAGGGTTTTTTGTATACATTGTTTTTATAGTTCATACTTTATTCTCAAGGTCAAATTCCTTTCATGTGAAAAACTTAAATAAACAAATTTTGGTTCTGATTTTCAGTGAAGGTTTTTCCTATATTTTTCAGCATGAATATGTTGCACCTTCTCAGAATTTCACAAAACCAAACATTTCAGAAAACACAACATTTTACAAAAGTAATTAAATAAAATAATTTTAAAAATTCTGGAAACACAATGACATTTCACAAAATAGTGTGTGATTGTTTTGTGAATTTTTAACCCAAAAAGCCAAGTAGGATGCCTGCCTGTTTTTCCAAACCAAGCACTTCGTCTTCAATTTATTTATTTTTTTTTCCGAAGAAGTAATAATTAATTAATTTGGAAAGTTGGGTCAGACTCGGTTGGCATTGTTTGACTTTGACTCATGCCTGTGCAGAATTTGGCAGTTTTAACATTGAGTGAATATAGTCTTCAATTACAGGGAGGGAGTGTTCTCACAATAGAAGCTGAATTTAGTTAAAGAAGAGGAAGCTGAGGTGGCCTGGTGATTGAGATTATTAGTAACAGGAAATAACTCATGAAAAATGAAAGTGACACACAAGAGAAAATACGTGTGTTTTCTATTAACAGAACAATAAGAAAAGTTCTAAAATTATTATATTTTGATCACTTGTAACTGTCATTGATGGTCTGAAGATCTTCTCAACTAAGTAATTTCTTCAGTTTGGTGCTCTTTGGTGCCATCTTTTGGTGCAACTGAGAAGAGAAATGAGAGTGACGGGTAATTTTCCATTCAGAGACAGACACTTGCCGAGCATTGAGCTCTGAGCATAACAGCATGAGCAGAAACTTGTAGTTAGAAAGCTTTAACAAGTTTGGAACTTTGAACAAAAATAGGAAAGTAGCAAGGCTACAACCGAGGAGATTTTGACCAGTTATATGACCGCAACGCTATATGACCGCAACGGAGCTGCCAATCTATGGGGAGCCGTTTGTAAAGTTGGTCATGCTGAAAATAACAGCAACATTTTGTCACATTTAGCTTCAAATCATGTTTTAAAAAGTGGTGTGAATTTTTGAAAGTCACTTTTTAGCACATTTAACAAAATATTTGTTAACTTTGAAAATGTATTAAATAATTAAAACAAAATGTAAATGTTAAATCTAAATGTTTAATCTTAAAGTTAAATCTAAATCTAAATGTCAAATCTAAATGTTACGCCTAAATGTTAAATCTAAGTCTAAACCTAGGGACTTATAACCCGTAGCCACTACAGTCAGTCACTAGTCGAAAATGTGCGAATGGCCACCAAAACAGCTCTCCCGATGTTTTCGGCTAAGGCTGATTTGGCCATGCTAGCAGGGCATGTATGACCAACAGCAGACTGCATCAGGCGAAGACAGGCAGGGGTAGAGCAGTCAAAGTGCGCCCCCTTGTGGCTGACTGTAGCGGGTTATAAATCCCTCAAAAAAGTGACACTAAAAACTCAAGGTACTCGTAAACTATAGTTTCTCCAAACGGGTTTGTTATTTTGGGTAGTTATTATCACTGTAATCTATGTCCAAGAGTCAACTCCTTTTTACATATTGACCCATTGTGTGTTCAGTTAACTTTGGGTGTTCACGATGCCTTGCCTTACTCGTTCCCCTTCTCTCTCTCTCTCTCTCTCTCTCTCTCTCTCTCTTGCTTAATAATAAATGTGTTTTTGGACAAATGCTAGAATTCTGTGTTCTATCATGTACCATGTAAGTTGTAACAAATTTGAAATTTAAGTCCTTTTAACTTGAAATAGTAAGTTATTTTAACTCAAAACTGAGTTACAATAATGCAGAAACGTGTGTTTGTTCAACTAGCTAAGGAAAGTTCTTGTATTGGTGATGTTTAATATTTATCTGGTTTAACTCACATTATCAAGTTGAAACAAAGATAATCCTCAAGTTGGGTTAAATTGTGTTTTTAAGGCAGCACGGGAACTTTCATTTGCAAGTTTAACAGACTTGAAATGTTTTGCAGTGCAGAACTTCCACTGTGAGCCAAAACCAGCTGCAATCTATTTTAAGTCTGTGTGGTGTCATTTGCTAACAACGTTTCTGAAATAGTTTTATTCAAATGTAACAGATAATACAAAACGTACAAGTTTCATTTGTTCATTTATGATTTCTTTCTGAACGATTATGTCTACATTGTATGTAAGGTGACACTGGCTTAGTTAGTTAAAGTGCCTGTCTTGTAAATAGAAGATCCTGGGATATAATCTAAGCAATTGTAGCCCAGATGGAGAGAAAAAAAACAAAAAAAACTAACAAAACACAATTAGACTAGACTAAAAGAAGAAAGAGAATATTTATTTTCTTTATTTTATGTTTACATCGGCAAAGTGTTAAATGTCTTATTGCAATTGAATGCACCGCTCAGTTCACCCACATGGGGTACCTGCCCTCAACAGCCAATTAGAGTCTGTGTAGGCACGTTGTTCTTCCGGTCTTCTCTCATCCCAGCCGCGGGAGTGAAGGCAGCTACTGCTAACAAGGACAGAGAAACACGGAGAAAAAGGAGAAAAGAGAAAGCCAGCGCACTGGGAGTCCGGAGCCAAGTGATTGAACGAAGGAGAGAAGTAACGTAACGTCGGCTAACCACTTACCTTCCACCCGGAGGGCCACTGCAGCTCCGACATCGGCGTGTTCAGTTTGGTACGCAGAGTAGTGCCCTGCACGGGCCTATTATCTGGGCCCGTGTACAGCCCTGGCCCGAGGTGGTGGAGCCCGAGCCCGGCCCGGCCTGACAGGTTTTCAGAATTCTCAGGCCCGAGCCCGATCAAGCCCGACTTTTTTTTCTTTTTTTTTAAACCTCCCATAACAACCTGTAGGCTGTTAATGTTGCAGACGTTAAAATAGTTTAATTGTGGGGTTGGTATTAAGCTATATTCATTAGAATTTTTGATTAAAGGATAAAGTTAAATATGAATTTATTTAACTTAATGACTGTTCTCCTATTTAATGACAAATGGTGCATAGGTGCAGTCATAGGCGGCGGATGAGACTGAAGATAGGGAAGGCTAATATGAATGAAGAGAGAAAAATCTCAAGAAGAATCCATCAGAAAACTCACACCAAGATAGTGGATGCGTTTTATAGCTTTGCTTTTTAGCTGAGTAACTTTATTGATCCGACTGTCTGACACCGCACCGCACACCGTGCCTGTCTCCTGACGCACCCACAGTGTCTGAATGCGAGCGGATTATTGGATTTTTCGGGGCTCAAACCTTGACTTTGAAAGCACCAAACTACATACCTTAACGAATTTCATTAGTTTATAATTTGAAGAATTGTAAAATATCACTTTGAGGCTGTTGAGTCAGACTGAGACAGATCGGAGATGAACTTTTAGTTCACAGATGCGGCAAAGTTCAGGCTGCTGCATGATTTATATTCTGCTCATTCTAAAGTTGATTAACATCAATTGCATTCCTCTGCCTCAACAATTATTAATACCAATAGCCCTATTAACAAATAAACACTCCAAACGTATACAAAAACAAACAAAACACTTAAACCTTATCACTGTGTTTATTATTAGGATAAACGTAGCAAAAGCCTATCAAAAAATATTTTCTTCCTCATCTTAACAAAGACAAGAACTATTAATCAAAACAAGTCTTCACCTGAACGGCGACACAATTATAAGAACAGTTATTGTAGCCTTAGCCAAAGTCCTCTGTTCTTTGAACACCACAAGAAGAACAGTCTACTCTGTTTACTTGGCATCTGCATGATGATCATGCAGAAAAAGAATAGCATCCACAGTTTCAGGGGCAAGTCCAGTCCTCCTTTCTTCAACCACTCTTCCAGCTGCGCTGAAAGCGCGCTTGCTGCTGCTACTGCTGGCCGGGACACTTAACACCATGCGGGCCAGACGTGCCAGTAACGGTAGCGTGGTCTCGTGTTGCTTCCACCAGCTCAGTACATCTCTTCCATCAGCTTCCATGGTGGGGTTAAGGCGGAGGTACACCTGGATTTCATCATCAGTGTTCTCATTCTCCTCTCTGACACTTTTCCATGCTTCTTCAAACTCTGCCAGTGCTCTCCTCTTTGGTGCGGGACCAGCAGCAGCCGGTGTCACTGCGTAAATCATAATACAATTATTTATTAGGGCAAGGCTATAACCTATAGCTACATTTATAGGCTACAGGGAAAGAGGTTTGGCGGTTGTAAAGTAGCCTAAATAGACAATTATGCCTTATAGGCCAAATGTACCTAATTAAAAAAAAAAAAAAAAAAACCTGATTGTGCAGGCTCCTCCTGCCGATGCGCATCCTCCTCCCCCTCTCTGAAGCGGGTCATCTGGATTCTCACCTGTTGCTGGATGTCGGCCCTCTCATCGGGAGTAAACATTCTTAATTGGTTGAACTTTGGCCATAAGAAAATGGCTATTTTGTGAAGTGGCTGGATTTCGATTTTTTTCATTATCCACTCAAGGTGTCGTTGGCGGATGATAGCCTGGGAAGGAGTATCAGCCACGTTGGGTTGGCAGTGGCTTTTCAGCTTGTTGGCCCAAAGAGCGACAAGGTGCAGTGTTGGGTATTTGTCCCCTTCTAGCTCCTTTTGCGCGTCGCTAAATGGGTGCAGAAAGTCCACCAGGAAGGCCAGAACATCTGGGGAGACATCGCGTAATCTTGCACTCTCACCACGGCTCTGAAGAAGTTCCTGCAGCTCTGCGTGGACTGACTGAATTGACTCAAGTGTGAGGAAGACTGTGCTGTACCTGGTCTCTGCCATTTGTTTAACTGTTTTTGGCAGCTGACTGACCTGGCCTGACTGCTTTATGTAGCGGACTAAAGCCTTGGCCGCCAACAGGGTCTCTGCTACTTCTGGGACAGCTTCAGCCAGCTCCTCTGTGTTTAAGGCATGTCGGAGGACTGTGTTATACAGGTGATCTTGACAGGCCAGGTGCCAGTATGGGCGGAGAGCGGCCACCACGTTTGCTCCCTGGTCGGTTACCCAGACAACATTGTTCATTACTGATGCATCAAACCCGAGGACTGTGACTAATTGCTGCTGAAGCTCTTTTCGGATGTTATCTCCTGTTTTTGCATGGTTTGGGAAGCAGGTTGTGGTGAGTAGTTTGCTCTTCATCTCATATTTTGGTGTAATATAGTGACATGTGATGGCCATGTAGCTCATCTTCCGGAAATCATCTGTCCACATGTCTGTAGTCATGCCAATATTTATCAAAGACATCACCTCCTTTATCTCCTCAACTGCCCCCGCTCTCTTTTCACTCGCCATGATTTTGCATCTTCGGGAGATTGTGGTGGGGTCGGGGAGTAGTTCGCTGGCTGAAACGCGGCCGTATGTTGCACCGACATTTATTAATTCTTGTGCTAACTGTCTGAAACCGGTCCCTGCAATTGTTTCAAATGGCCGAATGTCCATGCAACAGAGGTTTACACATTTTGTTGTGACCTCTGACTTCACAGTTTCTGGTGGTGGTTTTGGGATGTAATCGCTCACACTCAGCCACCACAGGAACGATCAAAATGTCTCTGGAGATGTGATGAACCAGTTTTTTTGCTGTCATATGCCAGAACGACATTGCAAACGCTGCACTGAACAAACCCGGTTGGCTCATCTTGAAGGGTTGTAATGAGTTTAAACTTTGTCCAATATGTAGCTTTTCCCCTGGTGTTGTTCACTGTCTTTAGTTCGCCATTCTCAATCTTTTTCTTCATGTTGTCCATGTTTGTGGCGGGAGTTGGGACCATAGTCTGCCGGGACGCATGACTGGGATGTGAGTGACGTAGGCGGGAGGGAGGGGGCAGAGCGGGTGCTGCATTCAAGCATTGCCATTTAAATTCGTTAAACACAAACACAACACATCTCTCTAATTGTCAGGTTAAAAAAAGAGAGCCCGAACCCGGCCCGTGTCCGAGGTAATGCTACGGTCACTGGCCCGAAGCCCGGCCCTCAGGCTGTCGGGCTGTCGGGCCCCTCGGGCCTCGGGCTCCAGTGCAGGGCTCTAACGCAGAGCAACGGTGAGAAACGTGTCTCGTTAGCTGCACTGATGCTAATTTTCCGTTTCTCCGTGTGCTAAAGAAAGCAGTGGTGATATTAGGTTATGAGGGTGGAGTGAAGTGAATAATGGTGCAATATTTCTGAACATGTGTATACATGGTGTCTATTATTTTAAGCTGATGTACATGTTAAAAGGGAAGATGTTTTGGTCTCCTGTTGCCAATTTAAAGATGAGTGATTTTATAAATCATATGATGATAGTCAAATAATATTTTATTTTGTGAAATGGAAATTATTGAAGGAACTTAATTCATTTCAACACTGAGTTCGAGGTAAACTAGAGGGTAATTTTTGGTGCAGTTTCTCTCTCATGAATAGGCCTACAGTGTAAGAGTAACTTAAGCACACTTCTTTGAATACCTCTAAAACGAACTCAATATGTGCATTTACTGTTATTTTATTTGCACATGACTTTGATATGGTTATTATATGTGATATTTTGTATGTTAATGGTTACTTACCATGAGTATTACTGAATTACCATTCACATGAACAGAGGAATAAGTGAGCACATGAATGTTTAGTTCTCATATTTGATACACTGGAAAGTTAAAGGTTGTACAACTAAAGAAACTGAAGATTTGAGATTTGATAAGATTTACATATGAGGTTGCTATAATGTTTTGATTTTTGACATTTAAACCTCTAATGATGCATCTGAAAGTACAATGTAAATTATATGACCTTGTCTATAGGTCAGGTTTTTTTGAGAGAACGGGAAGATCCGAGGACCAGGACGAGATTCCGGTGGTGACAGATGGCGAGCCAACCCCTTTGAGGAAAAATCATCACAAAGGAGATACCCACGTACACACACTCACATACATTCACACTACACTTACATAGACCTTTAAAAACAGGTGCACCTGCTGCAACAACTCTTATTTTTTTCCAAAGGGCCCCAACGGACATTTATATTTGATTTAAGTGTGCACACTATTACTATTTTGTTTTATTTCTGATAGTCTGGGTCATTATTTTATGTTTGTACAAGTTGAACATTTTCCTTATCCACTGTAATAATACAAGAGTGGTTACACAATAGTTATTCCTGTGTTTGATTCATTGTTGCTGCTCAACACTTTGGCTCTTTACGAATTTGGTGTTTTCTGATTCTGGCCAGGGTCTTATTACAAGTCCAACCTATTATTATACTGTAATTCACTTTTATATTACTAAAACTGGTTACACAATGCCTTTTGTAATTGCAGGGAAGTTAAGTTTGTCATTTCATTCACTGGTGCGTGTGTCTGTGTAGCATTGTCTTTTAACAATGAAACGTCACAATGGAAACCGTAATCTCAAATAGTATTTAAGTATCTAATTTCATGTCACAAGTGAATTTCTGTAACTCCACAAGGGTCATCTCGGTTTGGTTCGTATCTTTAAAAACGAAAAACGTTTCAGAAATTATAAAGAAAATCTATTGCTGCAAATAATGTTTGAACCTGAAAATCCAGTTAGGTTTAAAACAAAATTAAAGTTAAATTAAACTATTAAACAATTAAACAGTTTCTGTCACCACGTCTTTCATCTGAAAGCTGTATATATAAAAAACCAGCTGATGTTCATTTGAGATGTAGTTGTTGAGATGTCCAGTCTGAGCTGTTGTATGGAGTGTGTTTGCTGTGTTTGTTTGTGTTTGTCTCCACAGTCTCCGACAGTTGGAGTCAAAGCTCAGTGCACCAAGCTAGACAACAATATTATCAGTGTTTAAGCAGAAGCCATCAGTGACTATAGCCCCACCCTGCTAAAATGTTGTTGGCTGCCACTGGTTAAGGGTCAAACATAACAAATATGTCCACTTCCGATTGATTGTCCAATTGTTAGACCTAATCATAGACCTAATGATACCCTTTCTCTTCAAAGAGTGAAGTAGAGTGGCTAAAGGTCTGTTTCTCTTGAACGACAGGGTAAAATTGAAAATTGAAAATACACATCAAAAACACATCTTTTCCGTCTGGGTGCTGACTGTATTATCATTTTCATGACAAAATAGCTGCTCCTGGATTAAATATATTGTAGCTGACTGGTACATAATTTAATAAATAAACATTTCCAATTTATCTACTCTTAAAACATATGTTACTAGATATTGTAGCAAACCTGTTCATGTGTTGTGAGATTGTTCTGTTTGGATGTTGCGATTTTATTCTTACTGTCAGTTATAGTTGACTGGTAAATGTTCACATTGGTTACTGTTATTAATTATTGCAAATCAGCTCAGAGTGCTGTGTGTTATTATGGTTGACAAGAAGGACAGAGAGACATGTCCAGGGGGATGTGTAGGAGGTCACTGGCATTTTCTGGTGTTGTGGTTCCGGGTGGGTTGTTAAGTGGATTTCCTGAACATGGTTACAGCCGACAACAATCGAATTACCTGAATAAACGCACCATTTGCAAGATAATTTCCTTTCAAGGAGTTTCATCACAGCAGTCCTTAGCAGGACACTACAGTATAAAAATAGGCACTCTTCGGGAAAACCACTCTACAGCTCCCGCTGCAGTCCATCAGCCTGGGGTATAAAAAAGAGAAGGTGAGACTCCTCTTTGAGCTGAGAGACTCACCGGACCCAGCTATCCAATCTGCCAACCCTCAGAGTTGCACAGGACGCAAATGGAATGCAACCAAAGCAGTAGACCAGGCCATTGTTCAGCTAAAGCACCAGGAGATCATTGGCTTCACACAGCAAGGCAGAGCTGGCCTAGGATGGGGAGCAGCGTCAAAGAGATGGTCTAAAGCCACCAAGAAGGAGAGGAAAGATCTTGTAATCTCTGAAGTTGTCAGAATGGACGAGGAAAACTACAAGATCATAGGGTTGCGCCAGCAACAGCAAGGCAGATGGACCACTTGGGAGGCCGTGATCAACAGGACCATCACTTGGGCCTACATGTGGAGTATTTTTTTTTTTTGTTGAGGAACTACCTACATATTCTGTGAGATCTTGGCATAGTGCATCTGTGTTTAGGATGAAGGTTGGAGTGGCTCCCTTCAGTGTTTTGCCATTGACTGTTTGATTGGAAGCGAACATCAGCAGCGTCGAGATCATAAACAAAGGAGAGGGAAGCGCAGAGGTCTACGGACTAAGCTCCGGCTAACCCCGCACCGGCTTCCGCTACCCAGTATCATCCTCGCCAATGTTCGGTCTTTGGCAAAGAAAATAGATGAACTATGACTGGGATCACATCACAGAGGATGTTTATTATGGCAAGCCAACTCTGCCAGAAATACACCACATTCAGTCATGTTTCTACGGTGGCCGATGAGGGCAAACACACTGCAAACGGCAGAACGCTGCAAACACAGGAATGATGCAAAGCCAAAAACACACAAACACATAAAACAAATGCAACAGAAAAACGCTGCAAGAGAAAAATGCTGCGATCACAGAAACGAAGCAGAAGCAAAAACTTACAAACACACAAAACAAATGCGAAAGAAAAACGCTGCAAATATCAAAACACACAAAACCGCAAAACAACTGCAAGAGAGAAACGCTGCAAATTCACTCGACAGAACGGAAGCGCGCCAGGCCACTAGGGGGACTTGACCTGAGGGATGGACCGGTCCTGTGGGACCGTGGGACCAGACCCTCTTGAAAGACATGAAGAAGAAGAAAGTTGGCTAAGTTTTGGAGAGGAGAGTGAAAAAGGTACGTTTTCCTTTGTGTATTTTTTTAAACACTTGGCCGTAACCTTTTGCAATTTCATAGAAGAGCAACATTGTTACGTAGCTAATGTTAGCGTGTTTTAATTTAATTTAGCTTTAGTTTTCACTCGGCGACTTCTATAAAATTGCAAAAGGCTACGGCCAAGTGTTGGAGTGGAAAACGTACCTTTTCACTCTCCTCTCCAAAACTTAGCCAACTTTCTTCTTCTTCATGTCTATCAAGAGGGTCTGGTCCCACGGTCCCACAGGACCAGTCCATCCCTCATGTCGAGTCCCCCTAATGGCCTGGCGCACTTCCGAATTTGCAGCGTTTCTCTCTTGCAGTTGTTTTGCGGTTTTGTGTGTTTGATATTTGCAGCGTTTTTCTTTCGCATTTGTTTTGTGTGTTTGTAAGCTTTTGCTTCTGCTTCGTTTCTGTGATCGCAGCATTTTTCTCTTGCAGCATTTTTCTGTTGCATTTGTTTTATGTGTTTGTGTGTTTTTGGCTTTGCATCATTCCTGTGTTTGCAGCGTTTTGCCATTTGCGGCACGTTTGCCCTCGTTGGCCACCGGCCACAGCATTTTTTTCACCGTAATAAAGTTGAAATGTGACTGAATGTGTTGTATTTCTGGCAGAGTTGGCTTGCCATAATAAACATCCTCTTTTGTGCATCAAAACGCGCGTAAAATACGCACATTTGTGCACATCACCATGCGTATAAAAAAGGCCGTCTTTCTAGTATGATAATAATCTTCACCTTTCTTTTCTCTCAGTCACTACATTTGAAGTGTCTGCGCCCAATCGCTGATCAAGACAAGCAGACCAAATGAGTTCAGCACAGATCTCCTTTGTGGCAAAGTTTGTCCTAACTTACCTTATAGTTTCTTGTCGGTTAATACTTTCGGTGATAGGCAGGAAAATATCCCATAAATTAACTTTGTCGTTGTTACAATGTGGTGGAAAAAGGGAAGCAACATAAACCAGTTGTAACTGGTTAAAGCAAAGTTATTTATTTTAAAGGTAAGGAAAATGATATGTACAAACAAAAACCAGAGACAACTCTAAAGGAAATGGGCCCACGAGTGCTGAAGAATCAAAAAAACAATCAAAACCAAAAGAAGACTCTCTGGAACTACATTAATTAACAAAAAACATCCAAAAACAAAACCCTCTCTGCTTAACTAAAGTAACAGCAGATCAGCACCCCTTCTTCCTAGTGTGCTCTAAACAAAACATCCACTACCTCTGTGTCACTATTTACATCAGTGGTTGAAGCTGGCCCTGGCCCAGTCCTCACAATACGGCCACACAAAATGACACGTCTGGCGTGCTGCTCTTCAGCCGCCCAGAGTGCCGGTCCACTCGAGTCTTTCAGCATTCCACGCCTAGTGATTGTGGAACGGCCCCGACACTGCACCAATCCAGCGAGCGGACCTCTGAAGGTGGGAGGTGGGAGGCGGAGGGAGATCACACCTCCAGGACGAGCCAATCCCGCACTGAGGTCCGCTCGGCTTGCTCTGCACATACACTCCTCCGATGCATGGCGGTGGCTGTAACAGTCGTTATATTAAATTCCGTGCATTGTTTCCTATTTATTTATTCATTTTTTTTTGTTAATACTTCTATCTCACATGTTAATTTTGACTGGTTTAGTCCCTGGGGAATGAAATGAAGTAGTGGTACAGTGGGTAGAGCTCCCCCCTTCTAATCAGAGACCTTTTACCTTGCAGGTTTGAATCCCGTGAGTGACATTTTTCACACACGCAAGACACACGCACACACCCAAAACGGTGGCAGCCGTAACACATACATTGAGCTCTAATGATATTATGTGACAGCATGTATAGTGAATATAGTAATGGACCAAGGCAGCTAATTTGTGCAACCCCAAAAGGAGATGTCATGTTTCTCAGACACATGATCTCCAAGGCTGACAAAAAATTTTCTCCCTTTGAAATATGTTTTAAACGAGTTTAACACACAGTCAGAAAGTCCAGCCAAGTGTTCAATACAATTGATATGAAAATATCATGGTCATCATATCAAACACTCACTTTAGGTCTAAGAGGGCAAGAATTGAAATCTTATTTTAATCAGAATTTAGTCAGTTTCAGAGCTGTGATATGTTCTCAAAATGAAGTTCTGTCTCAACCTACAAATACAAATTCTGCTTGTTCTTTTTAGCCATTCTCTCTTTTGGTCTAAGTCCATAGCTTGTTGCCGTTTGTCTTTTTCTAAAAGATTGGATTTGGATTGAATGTGTCATTGCAGGTTTAATCCAAAGAAGTAAGTCCAAACAGGAAAAGAAATCCAAAGAAATAGATCAGAATCCAAAAGTCCAAAAAAAGTGAGGTCCAAGGAAAAACAAAGCAAAAGTCCAAAACCACTGAAACACTTGACTGGAGCTCTTGACACACAAGTTACAAGGATTAACTGGCACAGACTAAGGGGACACACAGGCTTAAATACCCTGGGGAGGGAATAAATACAGGACAGGTGAAAAAAATCAACATTTATAATGGCTGGAAAACACAGGAACTAAAGAAAAAGATAAACATGAGGACAACTTTCACCATAAAACTGGAGATAACAAAACTAACACCAATGACAAAACTGTCAAAATTATAGTAATAGACTTGTATGAAAAGACCCTTAACTTCTGTCCTGGGGCTGCAGATGTTCAACTAGTTTAATAAATAGTCAGTGTATGGACATTTTGCAACATACACTTTTTACAGCACACTATTTTTGTAGTATGCACATTTAATCAAGTCGAAGTAATCCATCTTACCAGGAGTCAAGTTCTGCATTTGTGGACAAACCACAGTTGTGTTGGACCAATAAGCATCCTATGAGGAACTAATGACAGCTATGATCGGGCATCGTTTATTTACAACATTAAGGTTAGTGTAGATGCTGCTGTACCATCAGTTACATCAGAACTGCATTGAGTATTTCCTCATGGAAAGATGAGCAAAGAGCAACACTGAGGGCTTTTCTCCATGGAAAAGATGTTTTTGCTCTTGTCTCAACTGGTTTTGGCAAGAGTCCAACTACAACATCATATGGTTTGTTGTTCGACTGTTCATTCAGTCAACTGCCTCTTTTCCAAACCATTTCGAAGGACTACCACCCAGATAGTTCTGCAAAACAAATCATCTGACGTGTCAGGTTACTGGTAAGTAAAAGTTATCATCAATCATACAGCATTTAGTCTGTTACCAAAGCAAAAGAAATATAAACTGTTGCATTATGTAGCAGTTGCCAGTGATCAATTCTACATATGCCTGGTTCAATTTGAATGACCCTACTGCTTTTGTTCCCTGCAAGAGCTTAGTACATGATGGGAAATGTCCAGCTGTTCCCTGGTCTAAAAGCTGGTTGGTTTAGAAGTTGGATCAACAATGTGATGTTGATGACAACATGCAACAATATTGTTGGTCAAACATTGGCTCAAATGTTTGGCCAATAATATGATTTTACAGGAACTTTCAACTTTTTGTAATTGTTAAGTTTCATTCTGTTAACAAAATAAATGTGTAGTTGATGACAGTTTTTATCAGCTAGAAAATATATATAAATATACAAGATAAAAATTCAGTAGCCTAACACACATTTGGTTAGGGTCAGACAAAGATCATGTTTTGGCTTTAAATACAGAGTTTAGTCGCCACAAACATGACTGGAAAAAATCCCGATGTCTTGTTAAAAATACCTAACTACAAACACAGCATGAACTGATTGGTAGTTATCTGGCCTAGCTGTAATGCCCCCACCATCCCCTCCTCCTCTGGATGAGAACAACTCAGCTCATAGACATATATCAGTAACTAAGTCACTTTGATACCTATGTAGGGGAATCAGTTTATTAAACCTCTAAGTTAATGTTGCATTTGTTAATAAAATACGGGGCACCAACCTGCCTAAGAAGGATTTCATTTATCATTTCTTTTAATGCTGATGTAATGATAACGAATGAACCAACAGTAGACCAATCTGATAATCTGAAGCATAAATTCTTGATACAGGGATTGCTTATATCCAGCTCAAAAGGACACCGTCTGACCACTACTTGTATGAAAAGTATTATTAATTAAGCACAATAATGGGAATGAGTATGAATAATGGATAATACGACAAATGATATAGACGATATGAAGTAACACCAACAACTGCAGAGAGAAACTTATGACAAAACAATGGCAGAATAAGTTTGGCAATAGTGAGAAGTAGTTTTAAGGGAAAAATGGGGATGCAAACGTAAAGTTAATTTCTTGAATGAATGGTTGAGAGAATTTAAGCAAACTGACAGTATCATAACCTCACAGACCAACTCTTATTCAAACCCACTTAAGTATGCCTACTTTGCCAGCAACGCTCCTGTGGATGTCTGCTCCGAACTGACACGAAGGGGCTCCAAGCTGCCATCCGTGGCTCTGATCTGTGTCTGCCGGACGAATCAAGCAAGCCATGGTTGAGAGCTGATGTTGGACAGGGATGTTTCAGGAGCTGAAGATCTCCGGTTTCTGTTGCAGACGAGGAACGGCTTCTGATGGCTATTTAACCCAATTTAACCCAAACCAGCGGGTCAATAGCTGGCTGCGGGTTGAGTTGGCGACCGTATGGCAAGACTTTAGATTAATAATAACAAGATTGAGAGTTGGCTGGTCAAAAATGTCTCCAAAATTAGTATAATGTGACTAGAATCTCATCACAAAAACAAAAACAAATCATGCGGCTTAACGTGGCAAGCAAAAATTAAAGTTTGAAAAAATTAAAAAAAACTGGAAAAAAACATTGTTGTGAATAAAGAAGTCAAGCTACTGCACGATGAAGAAGAAGAAGAAGAATCGGGGGGAGACATTCCCCACACATCATGCACATGCAGGACACTGCACACGAAGGTGAAATTTGTCCTCCGCATTTCACCCATCCTGGTTGTCCTTCCTCCGCGGCAGACCAGGAGCGGTGGGCAGCCAAACCGGCGCCTGGGGACCCAGCTCGTTGTCACCATTGTTCAGGTGGTGATTTTCTTGCATGTTTTTAGTGGGGGTACATTTTACAGAGGATACCCCAGGTGAACACGGGGAGAACATGCAAACTCCACACAGAAAGGCCCTTTTTTCCTCGAGCAGCAGGCACTGAAGGCAGCGAGAATCAAACCCAGGACCTTCTTGCTGTGAGGCGACAGTGTTGCCACCGTGCCACCGTGCCAGATGACAACGAAGACAAAAACAAGAGACAGACTAAACACTAAGAGAAGACAAAGACGACTTGAAAAGAACTGAAAAGACAAAAACTCACCGAGCATCCGCTGCACGCTGCAGAATAGACTGTCACGCATGTGGGATGGCTTTCAGGAGAGCAATGTGATCTCACCTTATAGAGCAAGAATTAACTAATGATTCCTACAAGTGACTCATCTGCTTCTCACTATGGTCAATCACTAAACTTCTAAATGATACCAATTTTCAAAGACATTTCAACATTGTTCACAACATGCGTCAGACACCTTGGATGAGCAATGACAGCATTCAGCAATAATCATGATAACATTTTCTAATACTCATCCTAATATACATGATGACTAAGGGTATAACTAACTTAATATGACAAAGAAATAAGGAAAGGCAAATTATATTTGCCAAAATTAATAGCAGTATCATTGTTACTACTAATAGCTGTCTCATGTCAAGCGTATATAACCTAACTGCTACGACCCTCTAGATGGTAGTATGGTTCCATGGTAGAAACTCAGACAAACTTTTTAGGAGAATTAACATCACAGTTTTGTCATTTTATAAGGTAGAAACACTGGAAAAACATTGATAGCATACAGATTATGGGTTTAATACTGTAAGAAGATCCAAAGTTAACTCATAGATTTCATTATCCTGGTGTCATGGGAAAAGAGGCACACAGTTACACAAAAACAGTTTGCTTCAGGAATGTCTAATTTACAACCTACCAGCATTATCTGATTTTAGAGGTTCTTCTGGGGCCTGGCACTTCTCCATTCAGATGGTTTTATTGTGTGTATCTGTTGTGGAGCTGTAAAGAAGAATTAGCATCTCCATGGGAGACACTCTAGGTGAAAGGTAACCTTTGAAGTTGAACTGGTTGTATCTTCTGCTCCCCTGAAAGAACATGGAAGAGGTGTTTCTAGGTCAGACATCCTGTCTCTCTCCGAAATCACACCTCCCTGTAAACAGTCCAAGTGGTTAATAACTCTTAAAAGTTGGGATGTCTTATGACTCCATTTCTCCTGAAGGAATGCAAAAAGGGGGGAAGAAGGTCAGTTACAGGTCAGTTCTGCTACACCTATTAAACCAGCTAAAAGCCCACAGATACTTCGTAATGCTACAGTCAACGGTAAATAAGAGTCTGAGACAAGAGTTCACCCAAAAATTACAAAATGTATTTCCACAGTAAAATAGAAACATAAAAACAAGACATTTATTAGAGCTATATTAATAGCAATATCATAAAAAAATACTCAACTTGCTCCTGTGCATTACACACAGGCACATACACCATAAAGCAAAATAACAGGGAGAAAAATATAAATGTGAAGGAAGACAAAACTAGTTTTGTCTTGGGGGTGGTGTCTATAGGGGTGAGAAGCACAGGTGAGAAACTCTACCACCAAACCCTCCACTGTCTGGACAGCCACACTGCCACCAGTCCTACAGCACTTGCACCAAAACACGAAAACCTAGGTCAAACTCATAAAATTGGTACAATGTGCAGCTACAATGATTTGTATTTTAAATTTCTTGAGGAAGTTAAGTAATGAAGTACAACCACGGAAGGCTGACAAAATTTCTAACAATAAGACCAGGGCCTAAATGACACAAACAGAAACAAAGCGGAAACAACTAATGCTATAATCAGCAACAAAACTAAAACAAAAGAACAGTGCACTAAAAAAAAACATAACAGCAGTGGAAGTCAGTGCCCACAAAAGAAACAAAACACATTAACACGCTGCCAAACAAATAAATAGAAACCACACATCAATTTGGCATTACCTACATCTAATTATTGCACAATACCCTCATCAGACAGCTTGACACATAGGGTGAGGGTCACCGTGATGCAAATAAAACAGACAGTAAGACACACAGCAGCTATTTGGTGCATCACCTGGTTCATCTCCTGCCTTTATACAAGCCACTTGTTAAAAGGCAACCAGCTGTGTCCCGCACACTGAAGAGGTGGTCTGACGAGGCTGAAGAGGCTGTGAAGGACTGCTTTGATACAACAGTGTGGGAAATATTCTGTGACTGTCATGAGGAGGACATTGACAGTTTGACAGACAGCATCATGGACTACATAAATTTCTGTGTGGAGAACATCGTACCCACCAGGACTGTACGGCATCACTCTAACAACGAACCCTGGATTAATCCTGACATTAAGGCTCTTTGAAAGGAGAAAAAGAGGGCCTTCGAGTCAGGAAACAAAGAGGAGCTGAACAGTGTTCAGAGAGAGCTAAGAAGGAAAATCAGGGAGGGGAAGGACAGATACAGGAAGAGAATGGAGGAACAGCTGCAGGAGAACAACACCAGGGGTGTCTGGAGAGGCCTGAAAACCATCTCAGGCCACCAGGAGCCAAACTCCTAGGCAGCTGGGGATCCAAAGTGGGCAGATGAGCTGAAAACCTATTTCCGCAGGTTTGAGGAAGCATCTGCCCCTCCCCCAGCTGTACCAGCCCTGCAGCAGCCCCCCCCCCCCCACAGTATTCAGCTCAACGCCACCAATGCCACCCCCACTGCTCCTCCCAGCCCCCCATCTACATCACAAGACACTCAGCCCCCCTGCTCCAACTTGTCCCTCACACCTCTCCAGGTGAGGAATCAGCTCAGGAGGATAAAGACCAGCAAGGCTGCAGGACCGGACAGCCTCAGTCCCAGGCTCCTCAGATCCTGCTCTGATCAGCTGAGCAGGATCATTGGACATCTGTTCAACCTGAGCCTGAGACTGGGAAGGGTGCCACGCCTCTGGAAGACGTCCTGCGTGGTACCTGTGCCAAAGTCCCCACATCCCAAGGACCCTAGCTGCTACAGGCCGGTGGCCCTAACATCCCACCTGGAGTGGCTGGTCCTTGCCCACCTGTGCCCCCTGGTGAGCTCGTCCATGGACCCGCTGCTCTTCGCATACCAACCTGGCATCGGAGTGGACGATGCTGACATCTTCCTCCTCCATCGAGGTCTGTCTCACCTGGAGTTGCCTGGGAACTCTGTTCAGGTCCTTTTCCTGGACCTCAGCAGTGCTTTCAACACCATCAGGCCAGCCACCCTGAGAAAAAAGCTGGAGCTTTTGGGGGTGGACCAACACCTCACATGCTGGAGAGTGGACTACCTCTCCAACTGCCCACAGTATGTGAGGACATGGGGCTGTGTGTCAGGGACTTTCCTCTGCAGTGTAGGGCCCCCCCAGGGAATGGTGCTGGCACCATTCCTCTTCATCCTCTATACGGCTGACTTTTCACACCTGTCACCCACCTGCCACCTGCAGAAGTTCTCTGATAACTCTGCCATTGTCGGCCTCATCACAGATGGGGACGACAGGTCATACAGAGGACTCATCCAGGATTTTGTGGACTGGTGCCAGCAGAGCCACCTGATTAATGCTGGAAAAACCAAGGAGCTGGTTGTGGACTTCCGTCGGTGCCTGTACTCTTCCCCATCACCAGTGAACATCCAGGGAAAGGACATTGAGATGGTGACATCTTATAAGTACCTGGGTGTTTATCTGAACAACAAACTGGACTGGACTCATAACACCACTGCTCTTTATAAAAAAGGACAGAGCAGACTCTATCTGCTCAGGAGGCTGAGGTCTTTTGGGGTGCGTGGGGCACTCCTGAAGACCTTCTATGATGTGTGGCCTGTTGTGGCCTCTGCCATTTTCTACGGTGTAGTCTGCTGGGAGAGCAGCATCACAACAGCTGACAGGAAGAGGCTGAACAAACTCATCAGGAAGACCAGTTCTGTCCTGGAATGCCCTCTGGAACTGGTGGAGGTGGTGGGGGAGAGCAGGATGACAGCCAAGCTGTCCTCCATGACAGTCAACGACTCCCACCCCCTCCAACACACTCACTGGACTGAGGAGCTCCATCAGTGACAGGATGCTACATCCAAAGTGTGTGAAGGAGTGGTATCGCAGGTCATTCCTTCCTGCAGCTGTCAGACTACACAACAAAAACTGCTCCAAGTAATCTGGGAATTATCTGTGCAACAATCTGTGCAATCCAACTTGTACATGACAGTCTGTAAATACTATTTATAATTTCTTAAGATGACATTTTTTTTTTTTCTATTCCACTCTTGTGTATATACTTATTGTTTTTACTCTATCCGCTTTATTGGTGCTGCTGTAAACTGGAATTTCCCCTTGCAAGACTAATAAAGGAATATTGAATTGAATTGAATATTTGTCAACTTTAAAAAATGGCATTGTCACCTACCACAGATAAAAGGGAGAGGGGGAAAGAGCACCACACAACCTGTTGTAACCCGGGATGAAAAGAAGAGCAGCACTGTCAACCTGTCTTATATATTCAGCTCAACAAATTGCCAACAAGGAAGTGGGAGAGGCTAAGGCCTGCCTAGCTCCATAGTAGCCCAGGAGGGACATTTCACTACTGGCAATAGAAGCATGGGGCTACATTTGTTGACATGGCATGGGTAATCTGCACATATGGAAGGCACCATTAATGCTGAATATGTACAACAACAACAACAACATCCTTTTCAGGGAAGGCCATACTTTTTTCAGCAAGACAATGCCAAACTGTATTCTGCACGTATTACAACAACATGGCTCCGTAGTAAAGGAGTCTGGGTGCTAAACTGACCTACCTGCAGCCCCAACTTGTCATTTGTTGATAATTGTTTGACAGCTGTATTGTAGTTTTTACTGGTTGAAATTAATTCAGATTTGTCATGCATGGTTTACCGACGTTGTTGTCAAATTATTTACACTCGTGCAAACACGTAGCTCTCGCAGCTTGCTAGTTAGCACTGGCTAATAAACATGGTCGATTTGTATTGTTGACACTGAATTATTAGCTTCGATTGAACATCAAGTTTGAACTTCAGCTAATGTTACCTATATGTCAGATTATTTTCCATGTCCTTATTATCGCACTTTTAAGTGGCAGTCTTCAAAATTATTACAGCATCTAAGCTTATTTCTCCAATTGAGTATCAGAATCAGAATCAGAATTCCTTTTTTGATCCCCGAGGGGAAATTATTTTGGTGCAGGTGCTCCTTACAAGAATAAAGTTAGAAAAGGAAGAAAAGAAAAAGAATATATATATAGCAACTATAAAAAACTAAATATTTATACTGAGACAAATATTTATACTGAAATTTATATATATATAAAGCAAAATATACAACAAATATAAAACAAAATATACAACAAAATATATATACTGAGTATATACAGAGCGGCACGGTGGCGCAGCAGGTAGTGCGCGTGCCTCACAGCAAGAAGGTTGCTGGTTCGAACCCGGGGTCGGGCAGGGCCTTTCTGTGTGAAGTTTGCATGTTCTTCCCTTGCATGCGTGGGTTCTCTCCGGGCACTCCGGCTTCCTCCCACAGACCAAAAACATGCTCATTAGGTTAATTGGTTTCTAAATTGTCCGTAGGTGTGAGTGTGAGTGTGTGTCTGTGTGTCTGTGTATGTTGCCCTGCGATCGGCTGGCGACCGGTTCAGGGTGTACCCTGCCTCTCGCCCATTGCTAGCTGGGATAGGCTCCAGCCCCCCGCAACCCCGAAATGGGATGCGCGGGTAAAGAAGATGAATGAATGAATGAATGAGTATATACAGAGGATGTGCAAAATTGAATTTGGTCAAATATGTATCAGTATAATATAATATCAGGCAGTGAAAAGTCCAATGGCCATTCAGAGGGAGGAGTTGTACAGGTTGATGGCCACAGGCAGGAATGATTTCCTGTGGCATTCAGTCTTGAGTTTTGGTGGAATGAGTCTCTCACTGAACGTACTCGTGTGCCTGGCCAGCACATCATGAAGTGGGTGTGAGACGCTTTCCAAGATAGTTTGTACCTTAGTCAGCATCCTCCTCTCTGACACCACCGTCAGAGAGTCACACTCCATCCCCACAACGTTACTGGCCTTGCATTGAGTACCTTAAGTTACTGCTTGCTCTGTTACATAGATACGTCTTTCTCTATAGAAGACCTTTGTGCTTTGGTGAAAGTGAAATGAAGTAGGACGGTATATGGAAAACAAAGGTTAAGTCAGACACTGAAGGATGCAAACTCCTTGCAACAATTCCTTTTTATCGTGTTCCTTTTTATCTTTCCAAGATGCACTCGAAAGTGAACAGGCAGACTCTCATTATGTCCCACATGAATCTGAAAATGAAGGTGGGTATTAATATCATTATGTTTACCATGCTTGTATCGAAAAATACAACTGAATGTGCTTCACACATCTACGTTTAGTTTCTTAAATCAAAAATATTATAAACCACAAAACTGTTTTTATTAATGCTGCATTGCACAAAGTGTTATGCCATTTGATTCTGTGGGTGTCTTTGAAAACTCAGTTTAAAACACAAAGGCCATACTTAAGTACAGCACGAGTAAATTAAAAAGGATTAAGTCAGCTTGAGCAAAGGATGCAATCTCTAAACTAAATGTGTTCTTCTATATCTTTTCAAGATTTTCTTGAGAGTGACATCTTCAACGACTGAAGACGGTTATGCTGAAGGACTTCCAAACCTTCTCTGATGGCTATGGTTGATGTCCATCACCAACTGAAATCACACACAAACACGCAGACAGACAGACAGACAGACAGACACACACACACACACACACACATATGCACATAGACAAATGGGTTACAGTTTTGTTTATTATTGAGTATACTTGCATTTTAACTTATATTTGTGATGGGTTTACTGATTTTACATATTAATGGATCTGTAATTTTTTTTTTATAATTAAATTAGTTATTAAGTTCTGTTAAAGAGTATTAACATTTGTCTCTGTCTTTCTGGGTGGTTCATAATGATATTGAAAATAAATGTAAAGATATTTGTAAGGTCCTAACATTTGATATTATCACCAATATTAAGTGTTGAAAAAGCCAGTTTTACATTATTTTCATTGTCTGGTACCATTCACAATGGTAAAGAGTCTGTTGTTACATTATTAACATTTTTAAAAGCTGCACGAATGGATTATCTCAGATAGCATCAGTTATGCTGTTGATTAGAGACTACAGGTAAGTTTGATAAAATGTAGACAAATTGATCTGTTTTGGAGGAAAGTAAACAGTTACTTTCACCTCAGTAACCTGTGGACACATTATTGCCAAAAGGTAGGTCCGAGTTATAATTACAGTAGTATAGTGCAGTTTTCTGGGGGGGAAAAAAAAGAAAAAAAAGATTGTTTTGGTTAAATAATATTACATTTTGAGCTGAGAATAGACATAAGCTCCGACTTCCCTGAATGGATTCAGATTAATGGATACATGTCAGTGTTGGATAAATATATTAGCTTTTAGCCTGTGGATTCTGCTGATTTATATGTAAAATAATAGATAAATCTTTGATTAGGCCAACGTGATATGAGAAACAGGTAGGGCAGCTTCTTATTGATCGTTTAGTGGAACATGAACAGGTAATTCTGTTATAGTTTTCACCTAATGTTTTAGAGAGGACCCAAAGATGCAGACCAGAGAGAAGATAATAAAAAGAAAACAATTTATTGAAAACACAAAGCGCACTCAAAAGGAGTGGAAAATAACTGAGAACAAAAAGCGCACTCTAACAGAGTGGAGAAAACTAAAGGAGCTCTGTAGCAACGGGTCTGAGACAAGGCACATGCGAACGCGGCAGGCAGGCAACTGTAACAGAGAAACACACCTTAAGTGGGGGTACATAAGAGGAACATTAGCACACTCACGAGCAGAGGAAAAAGCACGATTTCATGTCCTACCACGGCGTGTTACGAACGAAGCTCCTTCCCCAGAGTCTCTGTGCTTTGTCGTCTTGCAGGTTCCCATGGATAGTGGCTGAACCTGGATTGTGGATTACAGCTGCATCTCCTGAATTGAATTGAATTGAATTGAAAAGAGAATAAGTACTCACACTACTGAACACACGATCACGCCAGGAACCAGAACTCGGGAGGAAGGAGTCTGTAAAAATCCGGCCACAGGCAGGAGAGAGCTTTCCCCTTTTAACCTGTGCCTAATCAGTGTCATGCACATCAGGTGCACTCCGGGGAAGGCGGAGCTGGCCAGGTGTAGAGACACATACAAGTACTGTGTCACTTAACATTGTTATTATTGTCAATGCTGTGCACATCACTTTCCTTTCTCTCTCTCTTTAAAACCAACTGGTTGAGGCTGACGACCACCCATCCTGAGCCTGATTCTGTTCAAGTTTTTTGCCTGTTAAAAGGACCCTTTTCCTTGCTGTCACTAAGTGCTTACTCACGGGGAATTGTTAGGTGTCTGTACATTAAGGAGTATGGTCTAGACCTTCTCTGTATGGATATTGTCATGCAACAACTTTTGCTGTGATTTGAATTGAAATTGAATATTTAATTTTGTATGCTTTTTATTTCTGCATACAAAGACACGTGTGAAACTGGTGAAGAAAATAAGTCCAATCCTATTCTAGACCAAGGGCATGTATCATGAAGCAAGCTTTGCTCAGTCTGATTTTCTGTGGGTCATTTGGCTTCACAAAGCTTATCAGTCCAGCTGTTCACATGCAACAGGTGGAGTTTGTGATTACAAGCCAATTGCATGCAGGAATGAAAGACAAATGCAAACCTCAAATCACACAAATAGAATGGAGTAAGAAACACGAAATATGTAGAAATAATATAATTAGCCTTTACTTAATAGGCTATGAAAAAAATGTTATTATTATGTTGATAGTTATTATATAGACATTATTAGAAACTGGGTGACATTTTCAGTCTTTTAATTTGTCTGTTATTGTTTGTATCTTAGAAAGAAAATTGATTACTGAAAACTGTCCCCTTACTGCCTTACATTTCAAAAACCCCCTATTAAAGTCAATAAATACAAACAATACAGGACATTATAACAAGTAAATGAACTTTTCTGCTGCTGTAATTTGAAAGGAAAACTGCACAGTGAATGCCATTGGGAATGAAGGGTGTATTATGTGCAAAAGTAAAATTAATTAATTATTCTTAACTATGGTCAGTTAGCTTCTTGTTGTTTGTCATGTTTTAAAGCCAGAATAGACTAATCTTAGTGACACTATTGTTTCCCTGTATTATGTACAATACACTATGGTTACCATAATGTTATACCCTGGTTAAAAGTGGTTTAAGCCCTATGCCTACTGGCTAACAGACTAATCTCACAATCCCACTATTTCTGTGAGACAGGACCCAAAATGTCTCTATTGAGATTGTGTTATTGCAGTGGTTTCTGCCTATTCGGTGGAGGGGCACCAGAGTTCAGACTTCCTTCTTGTATCTATTTGTTTTGTCTTCCTGGTCAAACACAAATTTGTGTCTCTTCTAAGAGAATGTTATCAAGGCTCTGGGAGTGCCCAGCTGTATACAATCACAAACACTGACTCATAGGCCCTCATGGGTGGAGTAAAATGGTCAAAAGAGACGGTGAGTCACTCTCCTCTGCAGGTAGGAAGAAGGGGTAGGGTGGAGGGAAGTCAGCACTTGATGTACAGGGTTCTAAATTAACTTTTTTGATCACCAGCCAATGTGGCTGGTGACCTTCTAAAGTTACCAGCCAATCAGAATTTCCACTAGCCAAATTTTTTCCCGGTGAAAATAAGAGAGATTATGAGTGCCACTGAATGCATTTGATCATTTTTGAAAAATGCACAGAAAGTACAACACATGAAACAAAATATACACAGAAAGTGCAAACATTTAATTTATACAAATAAAAAATGCTGTCAGATTTATTATTTTATAAAAGACATTTTTCTAGTAAGTATTTAGTATCATTACATTCCTAATAAAATGTATTTTTCCTTTCAACTTAAAGTGTTTTTGCTTTCCTTCTTTAATAAGAAATATATATAAGTAACAGCCATGACTTAAACACTTGCAAAAAAATTGCATTGGTAATAAATTGATATATGTATGTACAACTAGAAAACACAAATAGTGCAGCAGTCAGTATTGCAGACTCCTTAGGCTCTCCTGATGACTTCGGGCACTCTCATGGTCCTTTACTGCCTCGACTTTAAAATTATTAGTCCCCACCACAAAATTATTCGTCTTGTTTTTTTCTTTCGTGTACATGCGGCAATCGTTACAAAACATGACGGCATTTTCGTGATCAAACACAAGTCATTCACGACCTGTCAGCCATTTAGCGTTAAACTTTCTTTTCTTCGTTTCGCACGCTTTGTCGACATTCTCATCCCCTGCCTCCTTCCTCTTCTCCCCCCAGACGTCTGTCCCAACCACGCATTTAGTTTAACTTTACTTTTTACTTTTAGCTAGCTCAGTCTCCTATTACACGCCGCCGTTCATTCTTCTTCTTCTTCTTTGTGTTTCCGTGGTTTCTCGCGCCGGTTGCACTACAAACTATAGTGTGCCTGCGCACAGCCAATGGGCGTCTTGGACGTCATCACGTAGCATTACGACCGTGTTCATGGGAAATGTAGGACGGACTGTCCGGGAGACAAATGACCAAGAACTGTAGAGCGGCTCTGACTGACATGATTGCCTAATGCATTACCGGCCAAATTGGCTAGTAAGTTTTTATTTACACCCGCCAATATGAATTTTAACCCGCATTTGGCGGGTTGGCGGGTGTTAATTTAGAACCCTGTTGATGTATAACTAAAGGCAGCAGCAACTGTGAAGACCAGAAAGTAAAGTGCAACAAAGCATTTATGGAGGAATGTCAATGATGGGGAGCAATGCGAATAAAAATGAAAGTAAACATCTAGCTATTTACATAAGACACAGGGCAGGCTTGTGTTTCACTTGCACTAAAGCATATTTTAGTTTCAGTTTTATTCCATTCCACACAATAGATTTTGTGTTGGGCTTTGAGTACTGTCAAAACTGCACTCTGATCTACACTAGTACTGTGCCTGAATAGGAAATACAATGCAAAAGCATTTATATAGCGTTTTTCTCGTCATACCCAACACTGAAAAGGCTTTACAACACAAGTCAGAGTTTACCATGCAAGGTGCCACCTGCTCATCAGAAGTAACAGCCATTTACAGACACTTTCACACAATGGCACAGCATCAGGGGCAATTTTGGGTTTAGTGTCTTTCAAGGACACTTTGACCCTGCACCTGCAAGGGCCAGGAATTGAACCGCCAACCTTTGGATTAGGGGATGACCTAGTGAGCCAAAGCTGCCCCAAGTGCATCCTGTGAAGACACAGATGAAGGACTGAAGTCGCTGCTGCTCTGCTAAACCTCCTGTGCTGTAAAGTGGTGCTTTGAGATAAATGCTAGTGTAAGGATACTAACACAATAACAATGTTAACATGCTTTATGTTGTCATCTTCGTGTTTAACACAAAGTACAGCTGAGGCTGGTGGGAATGTTGTCCAGGTATTTGGGCATAAACTAAATTATTGGAAAAACTTTAATATGATGGTGGTTGAGGATTGTATTTCTGCCTCATGGGACAACTGACAGTGAGGAGAGACAAAAGAAAAGATGTGCACCTAATAGAGACTCCCTCACCAGAAAAACAACAGCACTGGTCTCAGGGTCAACTAATGTTTGTGGAAGTTTACCTGACAAGTGGCCTTTAGTGGTCATGTGAGGACTGACTGTCGTTCCTTGGAAGCACAGGATGATGGTAAATGGTAAATGAACTGCATTTATATAGGGCTTTTCTAGTCTGACAAACACTCAAAGTGCTTTTACAACACAAGCCTGCAGAGGCTAGGGACTGAACTTCCTACCTCCTGATAAGTGGATGACCGCTCTATCTACCTCCTGAGCCCCTGATGTATTGTGATGTTTTTATAGGATCAGAAAGACCCCTTAAATAGAAAGATGGGGAGAATATTTTGGCCTTGAAAGACTGAAATCTATAAGTATGAATTCCAGGACCACTTCATCACCTAATATGTCCAGGGAGAGGCAGTTCATAGACCTGTGGTCATAGGAGGAAGGTGTGGCTTGGTGGGGCAAAAGGGGGAAATGACAGTGATTGTTGTCTTTCTACATGTTGAGGCATCTGGGAGCCCATAGTTGTGGGAGGAATCAGATGGTAATGATGTCCCCGGGGCTGGCAAGGCACTGTGGCTGCAACCCCCTTGATACCAAAATCCATTGCTTGCATCCCATCTCTAACCAACAGTCAATGCTGATTTATGTTAACCATGGCCACCATCTTTCTCTGACCAACAAGTTGAAGTTGCCTAAATCTAACTAGACTTTAACCACAAAGATGGCAGATCAGAAAATGCGTATATGGATCATTTTTGAGTTGTGTCATTTGTAACAGATTTGGAAGATGCTGAAAAATTATTATCCAGGTGACAGGGTCACCAGATACAGAAAGTCTAAGTTGGATCTTGTGGACCTTTTAAGCACTAAGGAGCACTAAGAACTAAAGTCATTTATTTTTGCTTTGCACTCTCTGAAGAACCCCTAAGGGAGAGTCCAGAGTTCAGAAAAGCTTCCTGGAAATGTTTGTGAGGTCTAAAAGAGATCAAGTTTTACATGAATAATATCAATAAAACATATCAGAACCTCCAAGCAAATACGGTGGATACAGACAGTATCCCATGCCAAGATGCTAAGAGTCCAGTGTGTGTTATCTGTGAAATCACTGCAGTGTTCATCTTGATTTACAGTATGCTGGTTACACTGTTGGAGAGCAGGTATGTGAAGTGTTCCAGACTCGTGTTTCTGTGTGTTTGGTTTTATGCAGAGTCAGTGGAAGAATTAAAGGTTATGTAACTGTGCATGTGTAGATGTTTTATTAAAGCATGTCCACTCATGAATGCAGCATAACAATTTTCTGTCTGTTTCACCATAGCCTCACCCAATTACTCACTCTAACCACAGGCAGGTAAACACAGGCCAAATAGTACAGTTTTCCACTTGTTTTCCCTTTAAATTCCAGTTGAGTGGTTTACCATCAAGATCATGTCGTACATCCTGTTTCTTACTCACTGAACTATGTCATGACTGTTCAAAGTGATGGAAATATTATGTAACAAAGGTAGTTTAGGTTGTTATTGTAGGCTTGCAGTAAATAACAATGTGCAACTGGAAAAAAAAAAAAAAAACTTGGAATGCTGTGTAAAATGTAAGTAAAAACAAAATTCAATCATTTGCAAACAAACAGTGTTTACTGACAATGGTTTTATGAAGAGTGCCTTAGCCAACCTAGTTATATCCTTTAAACAATCGTGTTTCATAAAGTGGTGAACCTCGCCTCATCCTCAACTGAATCATGATACTATCACCTGCTACAGATTAACCATGGAATTTTCCAAACACACATTTTTTAAGCATTCCACAACTTTCTCAATCATTTTTCCCAGTTTCAAAACTTGTTGAGATGTGTTGCTGGCATCAAATTCAGAATAAACATACAGTATATTTACAAATATCAATGAAGTTGAAAAGCTAAAATATTAAATATATTGTCTTTGTACTGCAGCCAGTTACCAGTATATGTCAAAAAGGATTAGCAAGTTCTTACATTCTCTTTTATTTATGTTTTACACAACTTTTTTTTGGAGTTGGGTTGTACAACTATGAAGACACAGTAACATGTGCCTTGAGTGGATTGGTTGGGTTGTGCCACGAGGTGTCATTAAGTGACATCAACGTTGCACAGAAGCCATAGCCCTATATAAGCTATATTATACTTACTTTTTTTTTTTATCAGCCGTTAAGTTGGGTACCCTGGTTTCTGTTTTGTCTGGTTTTCTGTGTCCTAATGTGGCATGTGAAATAACTGTGCAATAACACTATTTATTATCCCTATTGACAACAGTGTCTTTATAAACTGTACATATTGTGCACATACAAAGACTTAGTATAGTAGTTCTCAAGTGCAATACAACTTATGACACAAGTAGTTTTCTCCTAAGAATATTGGCAATAGTACTTTTTATGGCAGTAAGGGTTTTTTTGCATTTATTATTTTTATTATCTGTACAAATGTACATGTATAGTTGTTTTTCTATTCAGTATCCTGTACACTTTTTTCTTCTTTTTTTTTTTTATCTGTGATCCTTTTAGGCCAGTTTTTGCTTTTTGTAATACTTGCTTATCTTATCTTATCTTATCTTATCTTATCTTATCTTATGTCCCCAAGGTTGAATACCAGATATTGAGATATTGATGTTTCCCCTGAAAAGAGAGATGCCTTTGCCAAACCTCAGTAATGCTGCTAACATATTTGTTACAATAAGTGTGGACAACATGGAGTGAAAAATTTGTAAATGAAATCTGTAAATTAAAAATTAAAAGGCTAGTTAATGATTATGATGAATTAAGATGCGATGATGCCTCCATTTCAAAGAGCAGAGCAGCATTCAACAGGTGGCGTATGGTGCGAAGACAGTCCTTACACCACGTCTATACAGGATTTAGAATTACACACATGTGACCTCCCTGCTGATGTTTACATGGGCTGCATTAGTCACAGACATGTTTTTACTTCAAATACCGTGTGAAATGCCTGTCACACATTGGGGAGATGCATATTGATAGACCACTGGAAGGTAGCAACTGTATATCGTAATGGTCTTCTGCCAATCAGACAGTGTTAACTGGCAGATGGGTGTGAAGTCTCTGCTACACATGATTTAATTCAAGAAGTAACCTGTCTTTTCTTGAAATAGTTGTCTGCCCTGGAATAACCATGGCAAAGTATGGCAGATACAGATAATAAAATAGTTTGGGGGATAGTATGGGGACTAACTGCATGGCCCAATCAGCTGAAAGGGTGTCAAAGAGGGGGAAGAATTTTTGTAATTATTTCCCAGACCCATCTACTTTTAAAATTCTGTCCAATGTGTCCCTTACACCCCCTTCCTCATACTGCACTTAAAACTTGATGCTGAGACTAGAGTAGACTACTAACTGTACTAGGATACACTGCTGGTCTTTCAAAATGGCGGCGTGTGCAGATGCAGCGGCAGACGCAGCAGCTCGTGGCTCCCGTGTTTACGTTTTTTACTCATTTCTACGTTCACCACTCTTCTGGAAGCTCTCACACAGTACAGCAGGTCCTAACTGTGGAAATTTGGGGTACAGTTCGGACTCCACACACCCCCTAAACTGGACTTTATTCCACCGGAGCTGCTACGGACTCCAGAGCCCACCACCATCCCCCCACTGCTGCCTAGGAGATGGAGGAGGCACCGTAAACAAAAGAGGGGCAAGAGAGCCGGCTTGCGTGCTAGGCTACAAGCTAACCCTCACAGACCGGCGCTCCCCAGTCTCTTCCTCACTAACGCCAGGTCTCTCACCAACAAAATCGACAAGGTCCGTCTAAGGATTGTCTCTCGCCGGATGGACAGCTGTGTGACCGTTGTCACAGAGACCTGGCTGGACGATAACATCCCGGACGAAGCGGTGGAGCTAGCAGGGCGCTCTCTGTATCGGGCGGACAGGTCTGCAGCTTCGGGTAAGAGCAGAGGCGGAGGTTTGGCACTGTACGTACACAATGCCTGGTGTACAGCTACACACACCGTCGGCACATTCTGCTCTTCTGATTTGGAATACCTGGCGGTGAAATGCCGACCGTTCAAGCTGGTTAGAGAACTCTTGTCCATTGTTATTGTGGCCGCCTACATCCCACCACGGGCTAATGCTAAGCTAGCATTAGAGGAGCTGTACTGCTTAATCAGCGGGCAGATGAACGACAACCCGGAAGCGGCTGTGATTGCGGCGGGAGACTTTAATCATGTCGAACTGAAGGCAGTGTTTCCCAAATTTCACAAGTACATAGACTTTCCTACCAGAGACAATAACATTTTGGATCAGGTCTACTGCAACATCCCTGCTGCTTACAAGGCTGCAGCAGCTCCACACCTGGGCATGTCAGACCACATCTCAGTGGAACTGATTCCTGCATACAAGCCTCTGGCCTGCAGAACAAAGCTGACCACCAGGACAGTGCAGGTATGGACTGAGGAGGCCTCCTCTGCACTTCAGGACTGCTTTGAGCACACAGACTGGAGTGTGTTCAGTGAAGGCACAGACCTGGAGGAGTATACATTATCTGTATTGTCCTACGTTCAGTTCTGCACTGATGCTGTCCTCCCTGTTAAGACCATCACAGTGTTTCCCAACCAGAAACCATGGCTGGACGGCACAGTACGGTCCCTGCTGAAAACCCGGGACACTGCCTACAGATCTGGAGATAGGCTGGCTTATAGCAGGGCTTGAGCAGAGCTGAAGAAAGGAATTAAGCAGGCCAAGCTCCAGTATAAACAGAAAATTGAAGACCACTTCAATAACAACAGCCCCCGGAACATGTGGAGAGGCATCATAACCATGACGGACTAAGTCCAGCACTCAGCCGCCAGCCACGACTCCACTCAGCCTGACACCTTAAACAGCTTCTTTGCCCGCTTTGACACGTCAGGCAGCAGAGAAGCTACACATCTACCCCGGCTGGAGGAGCAGCACCAGCCCCTCGTCCTACAGCAGCACCAGGTGACATCCACCCTGAGGAGGATCAACACCCGCAAAGCTACAGGACCGGATAAGGTGTTAAACCAGACTTTGAGAACATGCGCTGACCAGCTAGCAGGAGTGTTCCTGGACATTTTCAATCTGTCCCTGCAGCTGTCCATGGTTCCTGAGTGCCTCAAGTCCTCCACCATCATACCGGTGCCTAAGAAGACGTCCGCCACCTGCCTGAATGATTACCGGCCTGTTGCTCTAACCCCGGTAATCATGAAGTGCTTTGAATGGATTCTTCTCAGGTACATCAGAGACTTCATCCCCTCGGACCTAGACAGCCTTCAGTTTGCCTACAGAGGGAATTGGTCTACAGAGGATGCTGTCTCCATCACCCTGCACACAGCCCTGACCCATCTGCAGCAGCCAAACACCTATGTCAGGATGCTATTTGTTGACTTCAGCTCAGCTTTTAACACCGTCATCCCAGACAAGCTGGCGCTGAAGCTACACGCGGTGGGTCTGCCTGCGTCACTGTGCCACTGGATTAGAGACTTTCTCACCAACAGGCCTCAGGTGGTGAGAATAGGGAACGCAACATCATCCCCTCTGGTCCTCAGCACGGGCACGCCACAGGGTTGTTTGCTCAGCCCAGCCCTTTTCACCCTGTTCACACATGACTGTGCTGCCATCCACCCCACGAACACAGTCGTGAAGTTCGCGGACACTACTGATGTGCGTGTGGGTCTCATCTCAGACGACAACGAGACCCACTACAGAGAGGAGATTTACCAGCTCACCCAGTGGTGTTCAGCCAACTACCTGGTTCTGAACACAGGGAAGACCAAGGAGGTCATTGTGGACTTTAGGAGGTCCAGGAACAGACACGCACATCTACACACACACACACACACACACACACACCCCTTCCCCCGCCGCCTCACACCCACACCCCCTCCCCCCCGCTGCCGAACACACATTCCCCCCCATATAGCCACACACAGTCACTCCCACCTATTGGAGGGAGAGACTGTGAGGACACTTCTTTTTGCACACTATTTTCATTGTATTTTATGTATATTGTATATACGTTTTGAATGCTGACTTTTTATGCCTGTGAGTTTATTTTATCTTATTTATTATCTTTCTTCTACACGGGGGTTGCAATGCAAATTTCATTGACATGTCCATGCTCAATGACAATAAAGGCAATCTTGAATCTCGGTGGTTGACATTTGCTGTGTGCCATGTTGCTGTTGTGACATAAATCTGTTATCTCTTACCATTTATTTTGTGACCCTCCACTTCATTTGCTCCTGCCACTCCTGTAACAACCATGTATGAATAGCAGGTTACTTATTTTCCATGCAAATTTCATATGATGCACAGGAGATTATTTCATAACTGGGATAAAGATAATACTGTATGTACACAGATATATTCTCAATTTCTAATCAACCGTGTAGCAGTCTCACACTTTTAAGTGGCTGTTGTTGGTTGAAAACTTCAGCATTTTGTTAATGCTGAGGTTAATGAGTGCCTGTCTAAATCTAGACCAAACATTCCTGCCACAACAGATCCACACTAACATCCTCTTTCTATGGATATTATTGAGAATGTTAGACAGGATACTATTTTGATTTGATTTTGATTAACAAACTGATTTTTTTTCCTTCAGTTTCTATTAAGACTGATATACTTGGATTTCATTATCTATTGAAAACATAATTTTGTCACATAATGGTAAACCTCAATGGTTTACTCTGCAGCATGAACAGTTCAACAATGTGCTCGAGTCATTCTTGGACATAGAAATGATCTGTCACTTATCAAGAATGAGTATGTTCTTATTATAAATAAGCCCCTGGTGTACTTTGTTTCCCTCTTTCAGTTGTCAGTTTGTCTGTTTGTTGTGTTATGACCCTGTGGGTCATTTGTGAGTGTGTATGTGTTTTTTTTTCTCTTTGCTGCAGTGTCTCCTCCTCCGGTGTGTGTGTGTTTCTTTTCCCTCTCTCTCTCCAGCAGGAATGGAGCATGATGATGGCTGCTGCAGCGCAATTGGTCAGGGGGTGGATCCCCAGTCTATTTGAACCAGCAGCGTGCACTCCCCCAGCCTCTCTCCAGCATTTCCACCACAAAGACACCAGCAGTATGTGTAGATTGTTTGAATTAGCAGCTTCTGAGACTGTGAAAATCCAGCATGTACTTTTGTATTAAAACCAAGTTCTGAACTTTTGTAAATATTGTAAATAGGTGTAAATAGTTAGGGCAGTGAAGTAGGGGGAAGAAGCCTTTTGTTTTGCACCCGTTTTCTCCTGTGTTTTATGTCAGGAGTTTAGGTTACAACTTTGTCATTTATTTTTCCTTTTGTTTGTTAAGAACGTGTAGGGTGATTTCAGTTTGTTCTGTTTGTTATGTTGGCCTGTTCTTCCCCTGAAGATAAATAAAACTGCACATTGTTTGAATTTGGTTTATCCAGTTGCTGGCCTTCTTTGGAGTGGGAAGCCTGGAGGGAGCGCATCTGTTATGCCAAGGGTTCCCCTAAACCGGGGGCATAACAGTTTTTTGAATCCCTTGTCAGTATTCCTACTTGTATTCAGTGTTCCTGTGCTGTAGCAATTACCAGTTCCCAAGCTGCAGGGGTCACCAGTCCTGAGCTATATCTGCCCCCTTTTCCTGAGCAGCAGCTGTAACCTGCTGAGCTTGAGCTGCAGCAGTTTTCAGTTCCTGTGATGGCAGCAGTAACCCATGGTTGGGTGTCAGCAGCCTCCTGACACCCATCCTGTTTCCCATCCGCCAGCCTCCAGTCCTGCAGCCCTTTTGCTGTTCTCCTGTAATGCTGTCAAGTTTCCAACCTCTGGTCCTGATGCCCTGTCACTGGCCTGTAGCTCAGATCTCTAGCCACTAGTCTCCCATTCCACACCTCCAGCTGTCAGACTTCGGTCCCGATTTCCAGCAACATCTCCGACCTCCAGAGCAGTCCCACCTATGTCCCAAAGCAATCACACCTATGTTGCCAGCCTCCAGAGCAACCGAACCACCTGGTTATCCAACCTCCACCCATCTGTCCTGTTTCCTGGTCACCCTTCTAAGCTTTTCCATCTATCTGGTCATCGTTCTGTCCATCCTACAGAGCAGCTCCAGCCTTTGTACCTGCGTCCTGGTTGCCCTCTAAACCTCCTCTGCCCTGGCTGTGGTTCTGCCCCAGGGTGTCCACCTGAGGTCTCCAGCTCTGCTGAAGTTCCTATTCTTCAGGTTGCGGGCCACATACCCCTGAGCCTCAGCCTGCTCCCTCAGTTTTTTGTTGCCTGCCTCTTTTGTTGACAGGAATTGGCTTTCTATTATCTTTCATTTCTTCAGTCTGCCCACTTGTTGTCCTGCATGTGGGTCCTCCCCCTTGCTTTCCTGTACACCCACTGTTACGGCCCTGGCCGTATTGTGCTATGTGTTTGTTCCTGTGTGGTCTTGTGGCGTCCTTTTGTCCGGTTCATGTTTTTGTGTGTGAGTGTGTGCTCTTCTTTTTTTTTGAGCAGCTGTGCTGGTCCTGCCCTCCTCCATAAGCCAAGTGGTGTCGCTCTCCGATTGGTCCCTGCTGCAGCATCCAGCGTCTCTTAAACCAGGGATTTCTCATTCGCCGGGGGACTCGGCTTGACAGCAGTGGCTCCTATGTTTCTGGCGTTTTGAACTAAAGAACTTTGTCCCCAGATCTCGGTTGTGTATTGTGGTAGAGTTAGTTTTGGTAGTGTGGTTTCTGGTGGTGGGTTTTGGATCTTCTTCAGGTTTTGGTTGGTCGTTTGTAACACTGTATATAGTTAGCACTATTTTGTTTTGTTTTGGCTGTGGCCCTTTTTTACCTGTACATCAGGTCTCTTTTTGTTAATACCAATAAATTGATTGTTTACCATTGAACCTGGGTTTGATCGTAGAATATTTGTTGATTTGGAGACAAAGTTTGTTTTTTTGTCGCTCTTTTATGTTGCGTCTTGGCTCCCCTAGACTGGGGCGTAACACCCACATACACAACAAGTGTGGCAAGCCTGTTGGTGAGCTTTACATTTCTGCTTGCAATTGAAAGTAAACTATGGCATACTGGAAGCTACCTAGTTGTAGATGTAATGGCACTCTCAAGCCCTTCTGACTCATCTGCTGCTATAGCAACAGGGGATAACTCTTCCTCCACCACCTCCTCTAGCCACGCCTGTGCCTTGTTGCATATCATCTTATATCCGTAGCTAGCTAGCCTACCACCAGATGCCAGACAAGATCTGTAACTGGTATGCTCTCTCCCTCTTTTTCTCTGACTAGCTTGTCTTGACATGACATGGAAATCACTGTCATCAACACGTTGGAGTTGTCATGCAGATGCATTTAAAGCACTTTGTGGCAATTATACAATACACTGAAAAACGCAATACTTGCAATGAGGCAGTAGCACTATGTTCAAAATTGGACTGTCCTGATTTGTCATACATGGAAAAATTTTGGACTGTCTTGAGCAGATTTAAAGTGACAAATTAAAATCATTACCAAATGCCGACATGGATTTAATTACTGCTATGCATCTCTCTGAGTCTTTGTGACCATGGGTTAAATCACTTTGAGACCAATTTGATCGTTTTGAAAGATCTGCAAATTGTGTTCCCAATGTGTCCCAGTCATACAACCAGGGTTCTAAATTAACACCCGCCAACCCGCCAAATGCGGGTTAAAATTCATATTGGCGGGTGTAAATAAAAACTTACTAGCCAATTTGGCCGGTAATGTATTAGGCAATCATGTCAGAGCCGCTCTACAGTTCTCGGTCATTTGTCCCCCTGACAGTCCGTCCTACATTTCCCATGAACACTGTCGTAATGCTACGTGATGACGTCCACGACGCCCATTGGCTGTGCGCAGGCACACTACAGTCTGTAGTGCAACCGGCGCGAGAAACCACGGAAACGCAAACACAAAGAAAAAGAAGAAGAATGAACGGCGGCGTATAAACTGTAAAAAAGGAGACTGAGCTAGCTAAAAGTAAAAAGTAAAGTTAAACTAAATGCTGCGGTGGTTGGGACAGACGTCTGGGGGCGAGAAGAGGAAGGAGGCAGGGGATGAGAATGTCGACAAAGCGTGCGAAACGAAGAAAAGAAAGTTTAACGCTAAATGGCTGACAGGTCGTGAATGGCTTGTGTTTGATCACGAAAATGCCGTCATGTTTTGTAAGGATTGCCGCATGTACACGAAAGAAAAAAACAAGACGAATAATTTTGTGGTGGGGACTAATAATTTTAAAGTCGAGGCAGTAAAGGACCATGAGAGTGCCCGAAGTCATCAGGAGAGCCTAAGGAGTCTGCAATACTGACTGCTGCACTATTTGTGTTTTCTAGTTGTACATACATAATTCAATTTATTACCAATGCAATTTTTTGCAAGTGTTTAAGTCATGGCTGTTACTTATATATATTTCTTATTAAAGAAGGAAAGCAGGAACACTTTAAGTTGAAAGGAAAAATACATTTTATTAGGAATGTAATGATACTAAATACTTACTGGAAAATGTCTTAGAAAATAATAAATCTGACAGCATTTTTTGTTTGTATAAATTAAATGTTTGCACTTTCTGTGTATGTTTTGTTTCATGTGTTGTACTTTCTGTGCATTTTTCATGCCAACAATGTAAATAAAATGATCAAATGTATTCAGTGGCACTCATAATCTCTTATTTTCACCGGAAAAAAATTTGGCTAGTGGAAATTCTGATTGGCTGGTAACTTTAGAAGGTCACCAGCCACATTGGCTGGTGATCAAAAAAGTTAATTTAGAACCCTGCATACAACTGCAGCAGACCAAGAAGTGCAATGCATTTTCAGATGAATCTACCAAGCACAAAGTAACACTGACAGCCTAGCATAGATACCAGGTCGAAATTTTCAATGTTCAGTGGAGAAAGATAATTTTCACAGATGGTAGGAATAAAAAATGAATTCAGAATGCAAACATAACAGCACCTCAGAGCATTGTCACTGATTGAGTACTTGCCTTCTATAAATCATTAAATTTGAAGGTGAAGACTTGGGTTAAGGTTAGGGTAAGTTTAGGTTAAGGTTTGACAAAGGGTTAGGATTAGGCACGTAGTGGTTATAGTTATGGTTAGGCTAAATCTCCACAAATTAATGCAAGTCTATGTACGGTCCGGAAAAGTGATGGTGTCTGTGTGGGTTCAGACTTTGTTTTAAGGGTTAGGGCTACAATTAGGTTAAGGTTTGGATTAGGGTTGGGGTTACGCATTTAGTTATGATGATTAAGGTTAGGGTAAGAGACTAGGGAATGCATTATGAGTGTCTTCACAAGGACAGAAGTACAAATATGTGTGTGCATGGGTTTGTGTGTGTGAGGACAATTTAAACACAGTATTGCATAGTATTTCCATTGTAGTACAGTACTGTTGTCTGATTTGTTAAAGAAAGAAAAAAAGCTTGACCACTAAACCAAACTGGCAAGGGCCCCATCAATCCTGTGGGACCAAGGGCCTGTATAACTTGATGACTCGGGCCTGGCAGTATCAATGTGTAACCGGATGGATGTTTATATTGTCAATATATTGCATTTCTCTTCTGTGTCCCTCAGTCTATCTTTATTTTGTAGCAGGCAGCAGGTGTGTGGCATGCCCCTTACTTGCACCTGTAGTGCAGTGGCGTCATTGGCCGCTAATGCGGACCTGTTCATATACCTCCGCTGTTTGGCCTCTTGCAAAGTGAGTGGTGGTCGGTGTACAGCTTCGCCAAGCCATGCTATCCCAGCATGGTATGTGCCATGTGTTCGTTCTCTAGGTTGGCGTGTTGGGCCTAGATGGCGTGTGTGTGTGTGTGTGTGCGTGTGTGTGTGTGTGTGTGTGTGTGTGTGTGTGTGTGTGTCCCCTTCCGGTTAGCCGCTGCTGGCACCGTAGCTGCTAACAGCTAGTGTATTGAAGTGTACAGGCTACAGCTAACAACACAGGTAAACAGTGCCGCAAGCTTAGTACTTAATTTATCTGCTAGTGCTATATTATCACTAATGGCAGGCTTTGTTTCTTTTAAAGCTTGCCTGGTGTTAGGCTGCTGTTTGCCCTGCCTTGGCTTTCTTCTCTCTTGTCTCTTACCTCTTGTCTCCTTTCTCTTTTCTTTTGTCTCCTTAATTTATGCCTAGTAGTTGAGTAGCTGCTCTGCCTTCATCATTTAGACACTCTTTTAACATAGTGTAGTAGTTCAAGTGTGTTCAGCCCCAATCAGACTGTGACTTGTTAGGTGGGAGTGGGGGTCTATTACAGCAGTTAAGGCGAGGACCTGCCAAACTCATGCATGGGTGAATGTTTTTTTTTTGTTTTTTTTTTCTATTTATTTTTATTTTTTTCTTTCATTTTGATTTGAGTTAGCAGTTAATTTGTATATAGATATTTTGGTTTCTTTTTTTGTGTGATTATTTGAGTGTGCAGGGACCTCTGCCATAGCTAGTTGTGGTTTGCCTCTCTTCCTAGCTGAACCACTGTGGGTTATTGTGATAACTGAACATTATATTTGGAAATAAAAGGAACTATATAAATCTTTTTTTTTTTTTTTTTTTTGAGATTTATGTAGTTCTTTTTAAGAAAAGAGAGACATAATTTAATAACAGAATTATTTTATTGGGAGTAATAAATAAAGGTTGTTAAAAGTCCTTACATCGTGCATGTATTCATTTTTGTGTACTTACCTGTGCATGGGTTGTTTTGGGAAATCCTCTCAGGGAAATTTAAGTTAAAAGGAGTATACTCTTTAGGTGCAAGTCCTAAGGTGGTGTTGTTGGTGTTGGTGTTGTCCCCCCTCTGCTAACGCTGATGCAGCCTGTGATGTTCTCCTCTCTGTCACAAGCAGGCTGCAGAAAGAGCACCCACAGGCCCTCCTTCTTATCTCTGGGGACTTTAATCATGCCTCTCCATCCTCCATTCTGCCCACTTTCACCTAGTACGTTACATGTTGCACTAGAGACAATAAGATGCTGGATTTGTGTTATGCCAACACCAAGGAGGCATACACTTCATCACCCCTCCCTCCCCTGGGAAGATCCGACCACAACCTGGTTCATCTCCTGCCTGTGTACAAACCTCGCGTGCACAGGCAACCAGCTGTGTCCCGCACAGTGAAGAGATGGTCCGACGAGACTGATGAGGCTCTGAAGAACTGTTTTGAGACAACTGTGTGGGAGGAATTCTGTGATTCTCATGGAGAGGACATTGAGAGTCTCACACACTGCATAACTGACTATATTAACTTCTCTGTGGAAAACACTGTACCCACCAGGACTGTACGGTGTTTTTCCAACAACAAACCGTGGATTAATCCCAACATAAAGGCCCTCCTTAAGGAGAAGAAGAGGGCCTTTAAGACAGGAAATAAGGATGAGCTGAAAGCTGTGCAGAAGAAGCTGAGATGGAAGATCCGAGAGGGGAAATACATCTACAGAGGGAAGATGGAGGATCAGCTGCAGCAAAAAAAGTCAGTGGAGTCTGGAGAGGACTCCCAAGCTATTGGCGAATGACCTAAACATCTTCAGCTCACGGCCACCCCCCACTGCTCATCTCATCAACCTAACCCCCCCTCCCACACCCTCCAGCATGCAGCCCCCTGCTCCAACCTCTCCCTCACAACAACTCAGGTGAGAAACCAGCTCCGGAGGATCAAGGCGAGGAAGGCTACAGGACCAGATGGCATCAGCTCCAGGCTCCTCAAGTCCTGCGCAGATCAGCTGTGTGGGATTGTCGAACATATGTTCAATCCGAGCCTGAAGCTGGGGAGAGTGCCACAACTGTGGAAAACATCCTGCGTGGTACCGGTGCCCAAGACTCCGCACCCCAAGGACCTCAGCAGCTACAGGCTGGTGGCACTAACATCCCACCTAATGAAGACCCTGGAGCGGCTGGTCCCAGTTCATCTCTGCCACCTGGTGAACCCATCGCTAGATCCACTTCAGTTTGCCTACCAGCCTGGCATCATCTTCCTCCAACACCGTGCTCTCTCTCACCTGGAGAAACCTGGGAGTACTGTGAGAATCATGTTTTTTGACTTTGACTTCAGCAGCCCACACTGGATTCTGGACTATCTCACCAACCGTCCACGGTACGTGAGGACCCGGGGCTGTGTGTCCAACATGGTCATCTGCAGCACGGGGGCCCTGCAGGGAACGGTCCTAGCTCCATTCCTCTTCACCCTTTACACTGCAGACTTCTCATACAACACACCCACCTGTCACCTGCAGAAGTTCTCTGATGACTCTGCAATCGTCGGCCTCATCAGAGATGGGGATGACAGAGAGTACAGAGAACTGATGCAGGACTTCGTGGACTGGTGCCAGTGGAACTGCCTCCAGATCAACGCTGGTAAAACCAAAGAACTGGTGGTGGATTTCCGCAGATGAACACTCTGCCCCCTGACACCGGTGAACATCCAGGGAACGGACATCGAGATGGTGACATCTTATAAGTACCTGGGTGTTCACCTGAACAATAAACTAGACTGGACACACAACACAACCGCACTTTACAAGAAAGGCCAGAGCACACTTTATCTGCTCAGGAGACTGAGGTCGTTTTGAGTGAGGGGGGCACTCCTGAAGACCTTTTATGGCACTGTATGGCATCAGCCATCCTTTATGGAGTGGTCTGCTGGGGGAGCAGCATCTCAACGGCTGACAGGAAGAGACTTGACAAACTGATCAGGAAGGCCAGCTCTGTCCTGGGATGCCCCCTCGACTCAGTGGAGGTGGTAGGAGAGAGGAGGATGATGGCTAAGCTGTCATCCATGATTGAGAACAACTCCCAGCCTCTGCAGGACACTTAAACAGCACTGGAGAGCTCCTTCAGCGACAGACTGCTTCACCCAAAGTGTGTGAAGGAACGCAGGATCGCAGGTCCTTCCTTCCTGCAGCAGTCAAACTTTACAACCAGCAGTGCTCCCAGTAGACCACACACTCACCAAGACTTTCAATATGACTGCACTATAATACACATCAACTGTGTTCACTCATACTGTAAAAACATTTAGCTCTGGTGACTTTGAATTTAAGGTGCAATATATCAATCTTTCAATCAGTTGTATTATTACTCCTATGTGCAATATATCAATCTTTCAATCAGGTGTATTATTAATCCTATATTATCAATACTCCAGTCAGGAGTACTATCATCCTATTACAACATCAGTTCATGTTTCATTATTCCTTGTTTATATTGTTTATATGGTTTATACTGCTTGTTTGATATTTAATGTCCTTTTTACTGATGCTCTCTATGTTTGCTATCCACTTTGCTGCTGTAATACCTGAAATTTCCCCACTGTGGGACTAATAAAGGTATATCTTATCTTATCTTATATAGATTCCCTAGATCTGCCACTCGCAGTTGGTTAGCAACTGGTATCGCCACACATGTTTTTTGTAAAATTTCTAACCGTTAGCAAGAAGAGATTGCAGCCACGCAATATTTTATTGCTGATATAAATCAAAACTCACCTGTTCAGATTGGTCTGATGAGTCACATATTAAGCCTTTCTCTCTCTTTTTTTTGTATATTTTGAGTGTGTTTTTTCAGGTGTATCCTAATGGTTAGACATTTGACTGAGAACTGAGAACTCAGACATAGAAATGAAATACACTCAAATCTCCAATATCATGCTGTCCAGTGCCAAATGGCAGAACTGAAGGTCAAAAAGTCAGCTCATGAAACTGGGAATTCCCTCTTCTCTTATTGACAGTATACCATGTGCTCACTGCTCTCTCTATGCTTCTTCAACTTTTTCATCCCTGATAATACATTCAATTTTACTTATATAATGCCAAATCACAGCAGAAGTTGTCTCAGGACACTTTCCACATAGACCTGGTACAGACCAAACTCTTAATCTACAGAGACTGAACAATTCCCTCATGAGCAAGCACTCGGTGACAATGGTGAGGGAAAACTTCCTTTTAACAGGCAGAACCAGTATCTGGGTGGGCATTCACCCACCCAGTCTCGACCGGTTGGGTTAGAGAGAGAGAGAGAAGAGAGAGAATGTGAATTTTAACAAAATTACAAATGGCACAAAACAACAATAATTAACAGTAAAAACCAACACAGTCAGCAAAAACCAGGATTCACAGAATCCAGATCATCTCAGTACCCTGCCAAAGATCAGCTCCTCATCCACAACACAGCAAAGCACATCTTTATAACACCACACACTGCAAAATCTTCCTACATCCTTCATCATTCCATAATAGTTAAAATAAATTTTTAAACCACAGACATTCCCCTTTATTGTCACACAACATGCATGGAACACTGCACACGAGGTGAAATTTGTCTTCTGCATTTCAACCGTCCTGGTCGTCCTTCCTCCACGACAGACCAGGAGCGGTGGGCAGCCAGATCGGCACCCGGGGACCCAGCTTGTTGTCACCATTGGTCAGGTGGTGATCTTCTTGCATGTTCTTAGTGGGGGTATATTTTATGGAGGATACCCCAGGTGAACATGCAAACTCCACACAGAACTTCCTTGAGCAGCAGGCATGGTGGAGGGCACACCCCCCCAAGAATCGAACCTGGGACCTTCTTGCTGTGAGGCGACAGCGTTGCCACCGTGCCACCGTGCCACCCTGAGCAAATACTGAGCAATACTGAGCAACAGATGGACGACATGGGTCGATACCACCTCCAGGCAGGATGCCACAGCAGCTGCATTGTCCATGTTTGCACCTGCGAGTTGGATGTTTCATAGTCACCACCTTAGACCTGGAGAACCATCCAAGCAGTCAGCCCCACCTGACAGACTGCACTGAAACGGGCACCATATATGACCAGTTCCTGGAGCAGCAGGAACAAGAGGCTGTGGGATCCCTGCCTCTCTTTTTTTCAACAGTTTCCACACCTTAAACAGTCCATGGGAGAACTCAGGTAATCCAGTGATGTTAAGGTGCTTCAAGTCCATCAGGAACCCTCCTTCATCCCTTGGCAGATACAGCACACTCCGAGGCACCCAGTGCAGTCTATCCCACAAGAAGTCCATGAGCAGAGCCTGGATCTTTGACGGTAGGTCTGGTGGGGGATCGATGCCATGAAGTGGATGATACCTCGATTGCTAAGGAATAAAACATACCAGAGAGAGTGCAGCCTTGTCTAACTCCCCTTTGGATCTGAAAAGGAGCACTGAGACCACCATTCTTTTTCAGCACACTCTGAATGCTACAGTACAAAACCTTGATTTTGTCAATAAAAACAGGAGCAAAACCAAAGGCTCTCAGAGTTTGTCATAAATATTCATGTGTAGGGGAATCAGTTCATTAAACCTCTAAGTTAATGTTGCATGCATTAATAAAAATAGGGGGCACCAACCTTCCTCAGCTCAGAAGGATTTTATTTATTATTTCTTGTACTGCTGATTTAATGATGATTGAACTAAAGGTAGACCAGTCTGATAATCTGAAGTGTAAATTTTTGATACAGGGATTGCTTATATCCAGCTCAAAAGACACCGTCTGACCATGACTTGAATGAAAAGTCTTATTTATTAAACACAATAATGGAAATGAATATGAATAATGAATAATACGACAAATGATATGGATGATATGATGTAATACAAACTACTCTATAGAGAAACTTATTGCAAAATAATGGCAGAATGACTTTGGCGATGGTGAGAAGTAGTTTTGAGGAAAAATGGGGATGCAAACGTAAGATTAATTTCTTGAATGAGTGACGAAGTGAGTCTAATGAAAATTTAGATTATTATTATTATTTACGACACCAACTCTTTGTTCAAACCAGCGTGTAATATGCCTACTTCTGTGCCAGCAGCGCTCCAATGGTGGTCGGTCCCGAACTTAAACTGAGGGGCCCCAGGCTGTCGTTCGTGGCTCCGATCTACACTGCGGTCCAACGGGCGAACCAATCAAACCACGGTTCAGAGCTGATAGTGGACAGGGATGTTTCAGGAGTTGGAAGGCCTCCGGTGTTGGCAACAGACGAGGAACGGCTTCTGATGGTTATTTAAAACAGAAAGATAGGCTAAAGCTGGCTGCAGGTCTTCAGTGCGGAGGGTTGGTGGCCGTATGGCAAAACTTTAGGTTAATAATAAAATTGAGAGTCTCCTTGATGGCCGGTCGAAAAATGTCTCCAAAAACATTATTATGTGACTAGGACTTTGGAAAAGTTATGCGGTTTAACGTGGACAGCAAAAATTAAAGTTTCACGAAGATTGAAAAAAACTAGAAAAAAATGTTTTTCTGAATAAAGAAGTCATGCTACTACATGCAAGAGATGACAACAAAGACAAACAAAAGACAGACTAAAGACTAAGAGAAGACAAAGACGACTGAGAGAAGACTTAAAAAAGATAACTAAAGACTGAGCGTCTGCTGCACGCTGCAGCCAGTATACTTGCTCCAGGGCGTGTCAATAGACTGTTGCGCATGTGGGATGGTTCGCAGGCGAGCGATGTGATCTCACCTTACAGAGCGAGAACTAATGATTCGTACGAGGGACTCATCTGCTTCTCACTATGGCCAATCACATGTATTTTAAATGATCAATTTTCAATGGCATTTCAACATTGTTCACAACATGCATTAGACAATTCTTATGAATAATGACAACATTCAACAATAATCATGATAACATTTTCTAATACTCATCCTGATATACATGATGACTAAGTGTATGACTAACTTAATATGACAAAGAAATAAAGAAAGACAGACTATATTTAACATGACATAACATGATCAAAGCCTTTTTTCAATTGAAATAACTAGCTTTGAGGACAAACAGATTTCTAAAAAGTCTTAAATCAAAAATGATATTATCAGAAATCAATCTGCCGGGTACACAGTAGGTCTGGTCACAGTGGATGGCTTGTTCCATCACTTTGCTCAGCCTGGTTGCTAGCACTTTGGAGAGGAGCTTGTAATCAGTGCAGAACAGAACCTCCAGTTTTTAAGGAGCTGCAGGTCACCTTTCTTAGGCAGCAAGGTCAAGACCACCCTCCTGCAGCTCAGCGGCAGACGCCCTCCAGCGAGACTGTTGCTCAGGAATGCCAGCAGGTCCCCCCCAACCACTGACCAGAAGGACTTGTAAAAGTCAACAGGTAGACCATCAATTCCACAAGCTTTTCCACTCTGCATGTTCTGCAGAGCAGCAGAGAGTTCCTCAGAGGAGAGAACTGCTTCCAGCTCTACCTGACTCTGCTGGTCCACCTGAGGAAGACCAATACAAAAAATGTGAGACCCTGCCTTCTCCCCTCGGTGCTCACACTGAAACAGCTTGCTGTAAAAAACAGCATCCTGACAGACTGCAGCATGGTCAGTCAGCACACAGCCAGTGTCAGACTTCAGGCTGTGAATGAGCCTCTTCTGTCCATTTTTATGCTCTAAACCAAAGAAGTGTGATTGAACATCCATGTGGGCTACATGACGAGAGCCCCCTGAACTGAAGCACCCAGCAGGTTGGTTAAAACAGACTTTTTAACTTGAAGTGACTCAGTCTCCTGTGGCCTCAGCTAAGTCCTGGAGTTCCTCCACCTCAGACTCCAGAGCTTTCACTGAACTCATCAAGGTTTTTGTGACATTCTGTGTGTACTGCTGACACAGTCTAATTTGGACTTTTCCAAAAATCCTACCACTGTTGTATGGACACAAACTCAGATTTCATGTTTTGGTGTTTTTAATTTAAAAAAAAAAGACAAATGTGTCTCCTCCAGTTAGTCTGTATTAAAATGCCAATAGGCACTACTGGCTTTTATATGTTTTATAATAATGGAGACTTTTTCAAGGGAGCAATCAGTAAAACCAACAGGACTGACAGCAGGTTATTTTTTACATGTGTCCAAGTATATTGTCTGTGTTTATCATGAAATCTTCTCCACACGTCACACAACTCACAAGCCTCAATGAGACAAAGCAGACTACTGTGATAGGCAGTGTGAGGCTCTGCATGGTTCCTCTCCAACCGCATGTCCACAGTACAGTTAAAATCTCCAAGAAATAAATATTCCTCACTGTTACATTTCTCAATCACTCCATTGAAAACATCCAGAAAGACCAGTCTCTCTCCTCTTACAACTGGAGCATAAATATCAACAAACACCATTTTCACATTTTCATATACTGCTCTCACTTTTAAAAGACAGCCTTTAATGACCTCTTCATTTTCTACCGACTGAGGAATAAAACTCCTGGAGAAAAGAATTCTAACCCCACAGCTGTTGCTGGTTTTATGACTTAAAAAGGTTTCACCCGTCCATTCTGTTCTCCAGTCAGCCTCATTATCAGCTGTACTGTGTCTCTTGTACAAAAGAACATCAAACTTTTTATAGAGAGCAAAGCTTGAAAAGAGAGGCTCTTTTCCCATCATCCCTTGCTCCATTTAAGTTCAAGCTCCCTATTTTTATGTCCCTCATGGAACAGAAAAAAAGTTGCAACCTAAAAACAAACAGAGAAGGAATGAGCTGGAATATCTATTAGACTTGCTCATTGACCTCTAACTGGTTTTTGACCTTTTGAATAAGTTTTTTTAAACAATAGGCCTCTTGGTCAATGAGGGTTTTCTCTCCCAACCCACCAGGACTTCTCAGGAAAGTATTCACCAAATCAATAAAAGCTGTAACTCACACTTTCCCCACCTTCAAATTTCAAGCTCCTTTGGTGTCCTGCAGGAACGTATAATGCTGGCTGAAGAATAGTCACCCTGTTTGTGAGTCCACGTCTGAGAGGTCGCCAGAGAATCCATATCACTGCCCTCATCACCTCCAGACACCCACTCTGAAGAGAAACGATCTTAACTTTTCTCAAGGACTGGCAAGTGTCATCAGTTTTCCCCTTGTTCTCATTGTCTTTGCAAATGTCCTCATCCACCAACATCCCACTTTCCTCCTCCACAATACACTCTGCCTCTTATTTCAGTTTGTGTGACCACAGTGTCACACTGAGGACTGTCAGTGTGGACAATCTTAAAGATCCCATATTATGGAAAAATTCACTTTTTCTGGAATTTGGAGTGTTATTCTGGGTCTCTGGTGCTGCCACACGCATACAAAGTGTGAAATAAAACCGTCCATGCTTTTTTTGAGTGGGATATGGATTTCTGAAAGCACCCTGACTGCAGCTTCCAAACGAGCCAATCAAATTTGGCATGAACAATGAGCAGCATATTTGCATATTCCCACCCACCAGCCCCCTCCCCATCTTCCCTCCCATCGAGGCAAAAGTACGGTGTCTCTCCACCCACTAGATACAGCACTACCTTCTCACAGATCCGCCATTTTGTTATCAAAAGCACCGTATTAGGAATCATGATGTCGAGGCGCCACACGCAGGGTTTTGTTGTTGGCTGTAAAGAAAAGCACAAGTCACTCCATCGGCTCCCAGCCGCAGAGGACAGAAGAGTGGCATGGATTGAATTCATTTTTGAGGGCAACGTCTCAGCTACAGTTGGCAGAAACCTGTTGGTGTGTGCTAACTACTTTGAGGCTGACTGTTTCTCCAACCTTGGTCAGTACTCGGCAGGATTAGCCGGTGGACTTTTTCTGAAAGATGAGTCACTTCCAACTTGCGTGGGAATACCTGCAGACGAGGGACATGTGAGGATACAAATAATTAGCTGTGTGTTTCTTTTGTAGATTAGCGCGAACTCTTGCGTGTTGTAGCGTTTGTTTTCCCATATAGCACAAGCTAACACTAACCGCTAGCTTCTAGTTAGCAATCAGCATGGTCTCCACATGCGAACTCAGCGACCTGGTCGGTCAAAACATTCACAGACACTCCACCGGGTCTAAGCTTAGTGAATTTGTGAAAATAATGCATTTAGAAATATTTTCTAAACTGGAGTATGTTAACATAGCCCAGAGCAAAACGAGTGTTCGTTTGAGACTGCTACATCACAGCACAATTTACACTCCAAGCCAACCATTCTGTGCAATGAGTTTCTTCTCTTGGAGTTTATGAGTGATTTTTTACACTGCATGTAGCTGTTGGCATAGCTATACATGTAAGATAAAGCTGATGTCACTTCTCTCTTTTGATATAGGCCAGTGCATCATCACAATTACCTGGTGTTGATCAAGTGTAACAGTGAGCGGTTGCATCCTTTAGTGCATGAATTTATAATGTAACAGTGCTGTCACGTTTTACTCCCAAGTATGCCCTGTTATCATAAAAATATATTTTTGTTACAGCTGTCCGGGCTACTGTGTCCTGCAAGGACTAATGTTGTAATGCTCTGCATTACAGCGAGAATGCTGATAGAGGACAGGCCACCACATCATCAGGGGATCCTCTTTTCAAACTGAGCTTTCCAAAGTCCAGGAAGGGAGAGTGCAGAGCCAAACCAGTGAAGACTGAGGCCATATTCTTAGTGTAAACTTCTTTTTCCACTCAAAAAATAAACATTTATATTGTACATGACACAAAGTACCGCAACTCGGTACTTTCAACACAATAAATAAACTAAAAAACACACTTAAATACCTGAGAAACTACAAAATTCCAAGTGCAAGATGTCACTATATTAAAAGTTGTTGAATAATTTAGTACCACTAGTGATACTAGTGATTCACATTTTTGTTTGTGTGTCTGTGTATTGCACAGGGTATATTGACGATTTGATGGACATGATCATGGAGAAGATCTTTACCTCTTTGTCGACCCATCATTGTACAGAGCTGAGATTCTGAAGATAAACATCCCGCCAGATGTGTCTTCACAATATGAGCATCCAGACAAGGAGGAGGTCATCGGCAGCTACGTGTCAACATTCAATGGGGGGGGTTGAAGCCTCCGCATCTCCCAACTCCCAATGTATCTGCAGTATGATGCATGATGGGATGACTACATGTATCTTCAACCCAAGGAGGCCCCAGGACCAGCTCACAAAACTCCAAACTCTTAATGCTTGTAACGACTGAGAAAAATGAACATTATGTTAGTCAACAGATTCCATAATGTCAACATCTGTATTCATATTTTTCCAATTTGGATTCAATGAATCCTTCACTTGTACTCTATTTCCATGTACAAATATTCATGACTGCAGTCAATAATTTTTTATTGTATGCCTGTAAAATGTTTCATGTGAATTCATGAGTAATATACAGTATTTGCTCAGGAAAAACTTGGCTATATGTTCAAGAAAAAATCTGATCTGAATTTGTGGCATTGGCTGACTATATTTAGTTTATTATGGTGTATGAACAGTGAAGTTAAGTAGGTTATTATAGATAAAACTCACTGCTCTATCCCCCATAGTGAATGTTGCATGCGTTCTGCAGTGAGAACACATTTAGGCAAACAGGTTCTCAACCTGGATGGTTGATCATGCATGGAGGCCTTTCATCCAGCTGCTGCAGCCGTCTTGTAACCTATTATGCATAACATAAGGTGAGTATCTGCAGTGGCATGTTATCTGCAATCATACACTGCAATCACAAGTATAGGTAAAGACAATGTGACCTGTGGCACCTCCTGGCAGCATATGTTCTCAGGCTCTGACTGCATTGTTGCATACTTTCCACTGATACAAATAAAAAATTTGATGATTCATGCATGTATAAAGCTAAAGAAACAAAAAACCTCGCATACCAGTGTTTACAACCAATAATAGCACCCACATTTTAGATTTGAACGTGCGTGCTCTTGCACATTCAAATCTTGCTACTTTTTCTCAGCCTGAGGTGAATGGCCAGTAGTGCTGGTCAGCAGGGTCTTCTGTGTGCGCTCTGCCCATTCATGTGTAAATGACAAGGAGCGCTGAAACTAACAGCACAGTTAGACTGGTCAATGTCTCAGCAACCCAGTGGTCGAATTTGATGATCAACACCTCTGTCAGCCAGTTAGAGTTAAGAGAATCGAGGGGCAGCACCCAAGTTCAACATAGAAACACCAATGACGATCCAAAAGGATGTAACTCCAGAGACAGTATATCACATGAAGTGCGCTCCCCCCACTCTAGAAACCCCCTCCTGTTTATGTAAACAACCAGGACCTTCGGACTCTCTTCTTTCATATGATACCAGGCTTGTGAGATGTGCGTGACGTGGTGAAATCAGCAGACGTGCTAAAGCGGACATACTCTATTCTCGTGTTTTCGTTACATGTCCATATAATTCCTTGGGGTATGAATTATGTTTCGTTTGGGTGGCAATGCTGGTACAGGCTTTTAGCTGAGATTCTCCCCGTCATTCTGGTATGCTACAATTTAGGATTGGTGCTTCCTAGCGGTGAACTGCGCGCATCTCAGGGGGGTGCTCGTGTTGAAGAGGTTAAAATATCTGAGTTCCAAAAAAAAAATAGAAAGACATTTTTTGACTAACCATTCAGGAGTGTCCTGCTTAATCAGAGTCTGAGGTTCTGTAGGAGCCTCCCCTCCTTCTTTAGGATCCGATTCAGGTTCGAACATGTACGGTTGAACTATTGAAGAACTCGGTCTGTTCATTGTCACCATGTCCGCTACTTTCACACGGGTAGTGCTACATGAGTCTATGCTCTCCCGTTACCACGGTAACAGTTTATGGGTGGGGTGTAGGCATGAGCAGCAGCTCATTTGCATTTAAAGCTACAGACACCAGAAACAGTGCATTCTGAAAGGGACTGACACAGAGGGGAAAAGAGGGAGGCGAGAAGCTTCTCCTAAAAGCTATTTCCAGCAGACAGCTTCAAAAACATGTTTTATGGATGTCACAGTCCAGCATAGCACTTACCTGTGCTGCAGCTCTTCAGCCACGCCCCATACCTGCCAATCTGCACACCTAGCCAATGAGAGTCATCAGGAGGGTATTTAAGCCACGCTGTCATTTTTCCCAGTTGCCAGATTGTCTTGCCATGCCAGACTCTCCAGCGTTCTTGTCCAGACTGTTCTCGGTGTCCGACCTCGCCTGTTCCCGACTACTCCTTCTGTCCTAGCCCTGTGTCTGCAGGTGTGCAGATCTTACCGCCTCGGTGGTTTCAAAGAGCATATTCCTCTTCCGAGAGTGGATTCAACCATGCCGAAATCTGTCCGTGATTTCCGCGTTCGATCCGCTCTCCTCACAGTAACTTCCTCTGACCTGGCTCTCTGCTCAGTATGCCACGTTGTTGCTCCAGTTGTCCGTTTCCCCGTATTCCCTGTAAATCGGCCAGTATTGCAATTGGGTCCTCCACTAGCCCGTTACAATGGAAATCATAGACTGTAAGTTATTGAAAAAGCTTCATGATATGGGACCTTTAACAAGATCCACAACAGCACCACTATCACCAGGACCCAGACCAGCAGCCCTACCAGAACCCAGACCAGCACCATACTTTTTACCAGAGCCCAAAACAGCAACATTTTTATGATCAGATCCCAAACCAGTGACACTTTTCCCACCAGAACCCAAACCAGCAGCATCTTTAAAGCCAGACACCAGACCAGCAGCCCTACCAGAACCCAGACCAGCAGCACCTTCACTGCTAGAACCCAGACCGGCACCATCTTTTTCACCGGAGCCCAACCCAACAGCACTTTGGTCAACATAACCCTGACCAGCAGAACCTGGACCTTGAGATACCTGACCAACAACAGCCGGTTCAGCAGCTTGAGACTCAGTTTCAGCCTGTGGCGAATTCTATGATTTCTCCAGTTTTGAACTCTGTTACCCCCTTGCTCAGGGTTCAGTGCTGCAGTCTCATTGGCCTCAGCAGATAATTTGTCTGGACAGGAACGGATGAGGTGTCCGTTGATCCCACAGCCAAAACATTTCATTCTCTGAGGTTGCATAAGCTGTGTAATAGAAGTCCTCTCACTCACTTTAGCATCAGGTTTAACTTCTCAGTGTTGTTCTGCAGAACCACAAAGACCTGCCACCTGAAGGAAACCACGTTTCAGGAGTGGAGACTTAGAGTCCAGAGGAATCACTTTAATAGTTTTAACGACTCCACAGTTCTTTCTTTAGCATGTTGTTACTGATGAAGGGATGGATAAAATGATCTTTTTGGCTGAATTAGTGAGCGGCATCACGTGAACGAAGGTGTCCTGAATAACCATACCCTGCTAGGCCACCATGCTGAGTTTTATCAGTGCTGTCCAGGAAAATAACAACTCCGTTATTCATTCTGGACACAAACTTGATGCTATCATAACCAACAATTTCAACCACTGCTAAAGTGCAATCCTCCACGGAGCAACTGATAGTCGGACAGATGTGCCTCCGCCTCTGGAAGTCGGCATGACCGCCGATAGTCACGTCTCAAGAGTCAAAAACCAAAAACTACTACACAAAACACCACAACTATGAAAAAATATATCGATACAAACCAAATAATCAATAACAAGAATGAAAGAATAGAAAACAAACTTACTTTAAACTTCAAACTTCAAACTTTATTTATTTATATGGCACTTTTCATACTTAAAAAACAACACATAGTGCCTCACAGATGCTAAAAATAACAAAGAAGAAAACCCTCCCACCCCCATAACTACATACACACACACACACACAGACACGCATGCACACACACACACACACACACACACCTGCGCGCACACACCCATACGGACAAGATAAGGAATAAGCCACCTTTGGGGGCCATCCACACTGAGAGGGCCCCCAGCTTATGACCGGGGAGCGCCGCCCGAGACCACCCCGAACCAGGCAGACAGGAGGCCCCACACCAAGGTGCAGAGGCCTCCAGCCGTCGAGGCCAGAGCCGTCCCCTCAGCAGTGCCCCCATCTGTAGACCAGGAGCAGCTCCCAGCGTGGGGTGCCCCCATGAAGAAATACTTGACCTAAAAACCAAGGACCCCCATGAGGAAACACTGGAGCTAAAAACCAAGGGACTAAGACATAAACATAAAATAAAATAAAATAAAATAAAATGAGTAAATGAAATAAATAGCAATTAAACATGTCGTTAAAACATACAACTAAAATAAGATACGAACAAGGATAAATATGCTAAGAGGCGTGATTAAAGGAATAAGATAAATCAAACAAATCAATTGAAAGCCTGATTAAAAAGGTGGGTCTTGAGCCTCTGTTTAAAAACATCAACAGTCTCTGCGGCACTGAGGTTCTCCGGCAGGCTGTTCCACAATTGGGGTCCATAATAACTAAAAGCCGCCTCCCTGTTTGTGTTTTAGTTCTTACTTTTGGTATGGTTAAGAGGCCAGTACCGGAGGACCTCAGGGTCCGTGAGGGTTGGTAGGGTAAAAGTGGGTCAGATAAATAAGAAGGCCCAAGTCCGTTAAGACATTTAAAAACTAATAAAAGAACCCTAAAATCTATCCTGAAACACACAGGGAGCCAATGCAGCGATTTTAAAACTGGTGTAATGTGCTCCCGCCCTCTGGTCCTCGTCAGCACTCGTGCAGCTGAATTCTGTAGAAATTGAAGATTGGAGATACTCTTTTTGGGAAGACCAGAGAGCAGGGCATTACAGGAATTTAAGCCACAGGGGATAAAAGCATGCATCAGCACCTCTGTGCTGGCCTGAGAGAGAAACGGGCGAACTCTGGCTATATTCTTGAGATTGTAAAAACCTATCTTTGTTATGTTTTTGATGTGTGGAATAAAAGTAAGCTCAGAGTCAAAAATCACTCCCAGATTTTTTACAGAATGTGTTGGTTTAAGATCTTGTAGTTTTGGTAAAAGTTTCTCTCTCTGGCCTTCGGGACCATTGACTAAGACCTCTGTTTTGTCCTGGTTGAGCTGAAGGAAATTTTCTGCCATCCATGACTTGATGTCTAAAATGCAGTTAAAAAGGGCATCAATTGGCCCTGTGTCATCAGGAGACACAGCAATGTATAGTTGCGTATCATCAGCAGAACTATGGAAGCTGATGCCATGCCTCCTGATGACGTCCCCAAGGGGTAGCATGTAAAGATTAAAAAGAGTTGGACCTAAAATTGACCCCTGGGGAATCCCACACTTGATCTCATGGGTTCCTGAGGAACATGCATCCCAACTTACAAAGAAGTGTCGGTCAGTGAGGTATGAGACGAACCAGTTAAAAACAGTACCTGAGAGGCCGACCAGGTGCCTCAGCCTGTCTAATACAATGCGATGGTCTACTGTATCAAAGGCGGCGGTTAGATCCAGTAGTACCAAGACTGTGAGCTTGTGGTTATCTAAGTTTCACCTAAATCTTTAAAAGGGCTGTCTCTGTACTATGGTTCATCCTAAAACAAGACTGATGCCTTTCTAAAATGTTGTTTTTGTTTAAAAAGTAATTTACTTGGTTAAAAACAAGTTTTTCTAATCCAGACATGTTGGTAGTTAAAACCTGTTGACATAAAAGACTGGATCTGATGTTATCAATTTTGTACCTAAAGTGGTCTGCAAAGTCTTCGCACAGGGTATTTGTTATTGTCTTATGAGATCTGTTAAAATTACGGTTTGTTAAAAGATCAATGGTGGAGAAGAGAAATTTGGGATTATTTTTGTGGTCAGAGATTAGTTTTTTGAAGTGAGAAAATCTTGCCTGTTTAAAAGTGTTATTGTAAGTTTTGAGGTGTTGACGTAAAACTTCATAGTGGACTGTTAGTTTTGATTTTCTCCATTTCCTTTCAGCACTCCTGCAGTTCCTTTTCAGTTGCTTAATTTCCTCATTTCTCCACGGAGGTATAGGTTTTTTCTTAATTGTTTTTGTTAAAAGAGAAGCCACTGAGTCCAGCGTTGACTTCAGATTGCTGTTAAAATTGTCAATGATAAAATCACAGGGTGCTGGTAAAATCTCTGCAGGAGTGCTCCGTAAAATCTGGATAAAATTTGCAGCCACTTCAGGAGTTAGGTAGCGTTTCCTCACTGTTCTCACTGGAGCCTCCCGCTGATTAAAACTGGTGATGTTAAAAAACACACAATAGTGGTCAGACACAGCCAGATCCACAACAGCGGACACACCCACGGACAGGCCATAAGTTATGACCAGGTCTAGGGTATGTCCCTTGTCGTGGGTCAGCTGCGTAACGTGCTGTTTAAAATCCAGACAGTTTAAGAGGTTTAAAAATTTTCTGAGTACTTGGTCCGAGCTGTTGTCTATGTGTAGATTAAAATCACCAGTTATTAAAATCCTGTTGTAGGTGGTGTGAATGATTGATAAGAATTCAGAGAATTTGCTGATAAAAGAGGATGAATACTTGGGTGGTCTGTAGACCGTTATGCAAAGAATAGGAGGGCTGCGAAGAACAATGGCATGGTGCTCAAATGATGTAAAACTGTTAAAAGAGACTGCATTTGCAGACATTGTAATTCTTGTGATAGATGCAGTTTTTTGCCCTCCGTAGTAGAGAATAAAAAATTAACATTTGGTGGGGAAGCCTCAGTGAGAACAACAGGTGCATCAATGCCAAGCCATGTCTCTGTAAGGAGAATACCATCTACCTTTTTGTCTAAAATTAAATCATTTATGATAAAAGATTTGTTTAAAAGAGAGCGCACATTCAGCACAGCTAATTTGATATCTGTGTTGAACGTGCACTCATCATGGTGTTTTAAGGGATGTTAAAAACAGTGCTGGGTCTAAAAACATTCCTGGGTTTTAACTGTCTGTGTGAAGTGATGGTTCTAATGGTGTGAATGTCCTGAGTTTTTGGTGGCAGAGAGGGGGTTACTGATGTAAAGGTGTGTATGGTGTGGGCAGGGTTCTAAATTAACACCCGCCAACCCGCCAAATGCGGGTTAAAATTCATATTGGCGGGTGTAAATAAAAACTTACTAGCCAATTTGGCCGGTAATGCATTAGGCAATCATGTCAGTCAGAGCCGCTCTACAGTTCTTGGTCATTTGTCTCCCGGACAGTCCGTCCTACATTTCCCATGAACACGGTCGTAATGCTACGTGATGACGTACAAGACGCCTATTGGCTGTGCGCAGGCACACTATAGTTTGTAGTGCAACCGGCGCGAGAAACCACGGAAACACAAAGAAGAAGAAGAAGAAGAATGAACGGCGGCGTATAAACTATAAAAAAGGAGACTAAGCTAGCTAAAAGTAAAAAGTAAAGTTAAACTAAATGCGTGGTTGGGACAGACGTCTGGGGGCGAGAAGAGGAAGGAGGCAGGGGATGAGAATGTCGACAAAGCGTGCGAAACGAAGAAAAGAAAGTTTAACGCTAAATGGCTGACAGGTCGTGAATGACTTGTGTTTGATCACGAAAATGCCGTCATGTTTTGTAAGGATTGCCGCATGTACACGAAAGAAAAAAACAAGACGAATAATTTTGTGGTGGGCACTAATAATTTTAAAGTCGAGGCAGTAAAGGACCATGAGAGTGCCCGAAGTCATCAGGAAAGCCTAAGGAGTCTGCAGTACTGACTGCTGCACTATTTGTGTTTTCTAGTTGTACATACATAATTCAATTTATTACCAATGCAATTTTTTTGCAAGTGTTTAAGTCATGGCTGTTACTTATATATATTTCTTATTAAAGAAGGAAAGCAAAAACACTTTAAGTTGAAAGGAAAAATACATTTTATTAGGAATGTAATGATACTAAATACTTACTGGAAAAATGTCTTTTATAAAATAATAAATCTGACAGCATTTTTAATTTGTATAAATTAAATGTTTGCACTTTCTGTGTATATTTTGTTTCATGTGTTGTACTTTCTGTGCATTTTTCAAAAATGATCAAATGCATTCAGTGGCACTCATAATCTCTCTTATTTTCACCGGGAAAAAATTTGGCTAGTGGAAATTCTGATTGGCTGGTAACTTTAGAAGGTCACCAGCCACATTGGCTGGTGATCAAAAAAGTTAATTTAGAACCCTGGGTGTGGGTGAAACATGTGGTGGGCAAGTGCCCGGGTGAGTGTGGGGCAGAGGGCCTGTGTGCGTGAGTGATACCATTGAGTCAGGAGGTGGCTGAAGTGCAGGACTGGACAGTGAGATCAGTGTTGACTGATAAAAGTCGTGAACCCTCCTGATTGGGGTGGAGATTGTCCCGTTTAAAAAGGCAAGACCTGTTTAAAAACGCTATAAAATTGTCCACATACGGGATACTTTTAGTCAGGCAGTATCCCTTCAGCCACAGGTGCAGCTGGCAAAGCCGTGATGACATCACTGTAGCGTGGTGGGGGAAGCGGGCCGGAGATAATTAGGCGCTTCCCAGTGTCCAACAGGAGATCGATCAGCGACATGAAATCCTTCTTCAGGACCTCAGACTGCTGGTTTTTCACATCGTTGATGCTGGCCTCCAGGACCAGTGTGGAGGCCGGGCTGTGCTGCGCACACAGCTGAAGAGCGGCGGATGCAACCTCTGCGACGCGGGCTCCAGGGTGGCAGAATGTCCGGCCGCCAAGCAATGCCACGTGCCTGACCATGGAGGTCCCCACCACCAGCACCGAGGGGGGAGTGCGCTGCATCACTGGCTCCCTGGAGGTGCGGCGGGGGCGAGGTGGAGCCTGCTGGGGTCGCGTCGTGGTTGCTCCTGGCCGAGCTGGGGGGGAGGGACCATGCTGGACTGGCGAATTGCACTTCCTGGACTGGTGAGAGCCACAGCCAGCTGGGTGGACAGGTCCTGGCGGCGAGCTGGACCAGGCACCGATGGGAGGGAAATCCTGCAGGCTCAAGATGTCGAACCTGTTGTCCAGTGGCAGCTTCGGAGGTGGTGGAGGAGGAGATGGCGAGCTCCAGCGCCCTGGTGCACCACCGACCAGGGTTCCCTCGGCCTGAGTGGAGTTGAGCTCACTGGACCCTCCATCCCATCCTCGCTGGTGAGGCAGTGCGACTCCGTGGGACGAAGGCAGGAAGTGGAAGGTGCCGATGACTTGGGCTTGGCTCCCTGTCGGTGCCAGCGGGACTCGGCCGGTGCTGGTGCTGGAGTTACGGTGGAAATCGAGCCGGTCCACGGCAGGGTGGTGTTGTTCATGGCTGCCATGTTCTGGTCACCAGCGCCGGATGCCCTCAGGTAGGTGATATGTTTCGCCTGGGCCGTGGCGACAGTGAAGAAGTCCAGGAGGATCTTGTCCCTCTCCTTGAGGTCGGCCCACAGACCGGAGATGCTCTCACTCAGTTTCGAGAGGGTGGGGAGGCAGGACTCACACACCGCCATCATACCTGTAGCCGGTGACGTCTCTCGGAAATCCACAGATCGATAACACGCCGACAAAAACGGTGTCATGGTCTCGAGTCTGTGCATGTTTTTGTCTCTTGCCCTGCCTGTATTTCGCCCCCCTCTCTCTGTTCTCCCCTTCTCCTCTCACTCTCCTCCTCTGCAGCGCTGGAGTGTGGAAGGAGGCGGGGCCGATCTCCGGGCCTATTGAGAAGTGTTTTTTGAGCCTGCCTTGCCTTTTTCCCACTCAGTGGAGTTTTTCGTTGTTTTTGTTTGTACTTTGAGTGTTCAAATAAACTGTGCTATTCAGTCTCTGCATCCTGGGTCCTGGCCGTGTTTTCGCCACACGATCCGTAACAAACGGGCTGGTAACATCGACAAAGGTCCAGCAGATCCACTGCAGTAAAGATATTTGGTCCAAAACACAATAATAATCCACGGAAAGATGTTTCTCAGCCAGCGGTGTGCCTCCGTTTGTCTTTACAACTTCCGGAAACTAAACAAACTGGTGCAAACTGGCGCAAACTGGCGTTGACTGACATCCATAGACTGGCTGGCAACAGGTGCAAGGACATGAAATAAGACCTGACACAGACCTTCTTCTACTCACTCCATGCTCACGCATGTGCTCAGAGAGAGAGAGAGACAGATGGAGACGGAGAGACAGACAGAGAGACAGAGTGAGAGAAATCCAATCATAGAAACAATGACAGTTCTGATAATAGACTCTTAACTAGAAGTAGTATATATAGCATATAGCATATACATATATGATATATTGATGTGTGTGATGTATGTACGTATTGGGACCAGATAGTAATACAGCACTATGTATGTAATAATACTGGAAGTATGACTAATAGTAGTAACAGTTGCAGTGGATGTCAGGCAATGCCATGGCAGGAGATGCAGCTATAATCTACAATCCAGGTTCAGCCACTATCCAGATGGCATGGGAGACGACAAAACATAAAACTCTGTGGTAGAAGCTAAATTAGTAACAGATATGAAAGCGTGCAGATGGAGAGAGAGAGAAGAACTCTGTGTATCTTTGGAAGTCCCCCGACAGTCTAGTCCTATCTATGTGGGTTATTAAGTGAAGTATACTTAAAGAAATAGTGTGCTCAAATATTTAGCCTCAAGGAGAAAAACACAGTTGCTAAGAATGAATGAATAGTTGACCTTTTGCATGAGGTTCCCTGTAATTGTAAGTGTATGCAAGAAGAAAATCTTATGAAACTGACATCAACATATTTGGTCAATAAAATTTCTGTGACAACAGCTAAGTCATGACATGTGCACAATACTCTCTCAGTCAAGAATCCCAAAAAAGTACTACATAAACCACTGCCAACCATGATTGGCAATGCATTTTGCTTTGTTTTCCATAGATTAGTCACAAGACCACACTGTTGCTGTTATTTCTGCCTCATTCAAAAACACAAACTATCAGATAACCATAACGAAGGAAGCAAGTACAAATAAACCACACACAAGACATGCATGTAGTTTTTCTTGCCTTCATGGAAAAAAGACTGCAACTGTGAACTGAGTTCCAAACTTAATGACTATCGTGTGTGTGTGTGTGTGTGTGTGTGTGTGTGTGTGTGTGTGTGTGTGTGTGTGTGTGATGTGTGTTGTCTTGGCAACAGTTGATTCCCATGTTCCTGAAGTCTCCACAAAGAAGTGGTGGGTGGTGCATGCCAAATTTCCATTCACAATCATATGTGGAATGTACCAAATCCTCAGGAGCTGTGGGGAATATGTCAAGTTACAGTAAAAGGATGAGTTGATGCATCTGTATATTTTAGGCAGCACTGTGTAAACAAAGAGCAGGATGACATGTAGTAACAACAGTGGTGAAATAAAAGACTCCATAAATAACTCATGAGGTCACTGACCCATGACTCACAGCTATTATTCTCTCATTTGTCTGGCTGTATTTGTTTACACACTCACATATCAAAAAATATTAGTGTTAACTGCAGCTTCTGAAGCTTGATAAGACAATAGCCATATTGTGTGAATTAACAAGGCAATTAAAGAGCAACAACACTCACAGTCACCAAGACACATAACTAAAACCATTAGTGTTTAAGAAACAATGCAAGTACAAGGAACAGTGCAATTTCAGTGAGATCAGAGTGGGCTAGTTCCCAATCTTTTCATCTCAGTTTATGGCCTGCATTTGTCCTTTTCTTTGATAATATAGTAAGACAGCAGATTCATCACTTGACAGAGAATAGGTGAAAAGATGGGTGAAAAGATGGAACAAACCCTGTTTTGATTAACTTAAACATCTCATCTTTGTTTCTTGCAGGCATTAATGATTTCAGTGTCAGTGTCTTTTTTTTTTTTATTACTCTCGAGGTTTGGGTATTACAGAGAATTTCTATATTAATGACTTCATTATGCCTTTTTTTTTAAGATTTGGAGTATTTAAGTCTGAAAGCTTATCCGACATAGTAGCTTATATGAGACAGGATTTTACAATTCAAGAAAGTTATGGGGCAGCTGTGGCTCAGGAAATAGAGATCCATCAATCAGAAGGTCGGTGGTTCAGTCCCTGGTCTACATGTCGGAGTGTCCTTGGACAAGGTACTGAACCCCAAATTGCTTAGTGACACAGTTCACAGTGCTGTGGCATGCATTAAAAGTGCTTTGAGTGGTCAAAGTAGACTATGAAAACACTATATAAATGTAGTCCAATTACCAAATCACTATTACAAGCTCTAACAGTCAGTTGGTTTGAAGCATACTGGAGCTCTCAGACCCCTAAACCAGCAGGAAAGCACCTTTTTGTTACATATCAATAAGTATGTACTTGTATAGAGGACATTTTGTTAGAACATCTGTCTGGAACACCTGTAGATCTTGTGAAGCTGTGACAACTGAGGTGTTTGTGGTAACTGGGAACACTTAACCAGTGTTAATTGTTCTCCCTTCTTCAGTCATAACAACGCAGATTACGGCTGCTCAAAAGAGACAGAATCATCTATCCAACCCTCAAGAAATTACAAATTCAATTTACTTGTTTTCTCTGAAGGAAAAACAAAACTTAGACATCAAGCACTCTATAGTTCTGCCAGCTAAGTCATGTCAGATCCAAGAAGGTCTTATTGGCATTGCCTTTAAACTTCTAACAGGAAAAGTGGCTTCAATTAAGATTTTTGTTGGTCTGCCAGAGGCCTCATTCCAGATATATTTGGAAAAAAAACGTTAGTTCCCATTCTCTGCCTTGTCTACCAGATGCTTGGTGAGTAGCAGGATAAGGAATGCTGGAAGCCATGACCAAATTTGGTGTTTTGATGTGCCCCCCCCCCCCCCCCCAGTCAGAGGCCTGAGAATGACTGTATGAAAGATAAGCTAATTTTAAAGCTTGATTCATGTTGTTCATGTTAAGATGAACTGCTGTCCTTGGTGGTAAAATGAAGAGCTATATAGGGTCACTTCTCAGGGTAGGGCTAGGGTTAGATTAAGCTTAGAGTAAGGGTTAGGGTTTGGCAAGTAGTGGTTATGATTATGGTTATGGTGAGTCTCCAGGAAATGAATATCAGTCCATGTAATGTCCTGAGAAATAATAGAAACACGTCTCTCTCTCTCTCTCTCTCTCTCTCTCTCTCTCTCTCTCTCTCTGTGTGTGTGCGTGCGTGTGTGTGTGTGTGTGTGTGTGTGTGTGTTTTTGAATGAGACAGAGAAAGAGTTAAGTGACTTTCCGTATGCTCTGTCATGCTTTGGGCAAAAGAGATAGACAGAGGGTGAGAGGGAAGGGAGGGATGTGAATGTGTGTTGATGAAAAGGAAGCCTGTCCAGACAGTGTCAGATGACATCATTGTCTCCAATAACTTCTGTGCGTCTGTGTGCGTAGGTGTGGGGCGGGACTTCAGACCATGCAGCTCCACACTATAAAAAGACAAAAATTTATTCAGTCATTCAGACTCAAGCAGCACCAGCAGCACTGAAGGACACTGAAGCTGAAACAAGAGAGACCTACTGCTTTACATCTGATACCTTTCAACCAAAAGGTAAGTTACAACTGAACTAAACATTTAGAGCTTTAGAAATTAGAATTTTAAATCTAAAAATACTGCAAGTTTTTTTGTATTATGGTGCAATAAGAGAATCATGCAGAATCAGAGGGAATCACATCACTGCCTGTCTTCCATTCAGAGCAACAAAGTCAAGTCAGTTTTCTGATCTGTCAAATTTGATCTGTGAAAACTCAAAGAATGAAATGTTTGTTTAAACATATGAAAATAATAGTTGTAAAACATTAAATACAAACCTGTATAGATGTTGAATATTGGATTACAGCATATAGTGTGTGTCAAAGAGGATCAAAGGTAACATTGCTCAGAGGCTGTAGCCTGATTTTCTAAAAAAGGACAGATTCCCAAAAGGTACATGACACGACGTCACTGTCTTCAGTGATTGCTGTTGCCCTGTCATTATATCTACTGAGGTGAAAATATATTCTAGATTCATACTAGATTCATTACTAGCAGTGGTGGAAAGTCACTAAGTAAATTCAAGAAAACTAAATTCTGAGGTACCCTAGTTGCTAGTTACTTAACCATTTATATTTTACATACAAAAGATGTGATCCATTAATAAAATATGATACATTCCATAGATTAAGCTACCCCACAACTAAGGATAAAAAGTAGCTAAAATAATTCAGATACAAGATGCACAACATCTGAACAGAATTCATAAGTAGTAATATTCAGCCTCTTCAACAGTGGCAAGTTGCTTCTTTTAGACTAATATACACAACTGGGAAATCAAGCTGTGTGATGATCAATGAAGCATGTTTGCTCAAAGCTGGAGATGACTGCTTATGCAAACAGGGGCTGAGTTGACAGCACTGACCTGTGACCCAGTACCAGTTCTATGCTGCTACTGATGTGAAGCTGCTGTGCTTACTGTATACACTATTGATATCTGCAGTGGAAAACCAATGGTTACTGACACACACACAGTTTCCAGTTCACACACTGATATGAATCAACATCCAGAATGAGTCACACAAATACATGCACCTTAATCCAAACCTCAATGGCTCTCTCTCTCTGTCTCTCTGTCTCTCTCTCTCTGTCTCTCTCTCTCTGTCTCTCTCTCTCTCTCTCTCTCTCTCTCTCTCTCTCTCTATTTTATGTACCACACTTGAGTTTCTCTCTAATGTTCATGCTTAATAAAAAACAGAAACAATGCAGTCACAAACAAATGTGGGGTGCATTATGCACAGGTTCACTTCTGTTTTCTTTTCTTTATCTCTGAAGAACTTATTGGGCAGCATTTTTTGCGCTCCTTTGGGATGCATGTCAGTACTGCTGAACATGTTTGAAAAAAAGGTGTTTTTTCAATAAAATATTAAGAAAAAAATGGGTTTGACTTTTGTGTATCAAACTCAAGTTGCACACTGAATCTGACTTTAAACTAACCACATTCAGACTTATACATGTTTGTTTTTCCTCTTTCTCAGGATGCTTTGCGTGCATATTTTCCTGCTGCTGACTCTGAGCAGAGTGGGGCTGAGCTCCCTGCAGGATAAACAGACTGACTTTGGCCTGAAAGTCTTCTCGCAGCTGATCCAGAGCTCTGTGGACAAGAACATGGCCTTGTCCCCGTATGGTGTTGCCTCCATCCTGGCCATGGCTCAACTCGGCGCAGCTGGAAACACCCGCAGGGCCTTAACTACTGCCATGGGCTTTTCTCTGCATGGTTAGTAATAGGTTCATAGATCAAAAGATAATCTGAAATCAGGGCAACAATGGAAAAAAAAAATCCCTCTATATCAAATGCAATGCAATACGATTTCTGGAGAAGTCATATACTGCAAATAACATGTAAATAACAATTACAACTGGAATGAAGGGGATTCCATCAAGAATAACAAATTTTCCTGCATTCAACAGAAAGCTAAAAACAAATGCTAATACAGTACAATCGTGAAGTTAATATGGTAATGGTAATAGTAATAAGAAAATAATTATATCTATTTATTTATTTTATCTGTAAAGCACGAAAGAAAAAAATACTATTATTTTGTCCCTATGTCCCTCCATTGTTATTTCTGTCACATAAATTGTAAAAATAAGTCACTAGACAGTTAAGACTTCCATCCTGCAAGGCAGTTTGCAAATGAGGTGACAGAACAGAGGTGTGACAGATTTATGGATAAATCTATTAATTTAGCAGACTGGACCATGGGAGGAGGAGGTATATTGTTGTGACCTGGCGCACCAGATAGTTTGTTACAGAGAACCAGCATCATTTAGTAAGAAAATGGCAACACTTTAAGAGATGTCTTTTGGAAGTGCAGAATGTGGAGGTGACAAGTTATGGGGCAGTGGATAGTTCCAAACATGGGAAGCAAGCTCAAGGGAGATCAGGTTAAGATGCTGGCATTCATTGATATTCACTTGTTGTGCATGTCTATGTCTTAACATAACATGTGAGTATGTGAGTAAATATGACTGTAGAAGCATGAGAAAAATATCAATGCATACATTCTCTAAATCAGTGGTGGAAGAAATACTCAGATCTCTTACTTAAGTAAAAGTTGCAATACAAAAGGGTAGAAATGCGTCCTGCATTCAAAATTTTGCTTAAGTACAAACGTATAAACATCAAAATATACTTCCAGTACAAAAAGTTCAAGTGTTCATTATGCAGAATGGCCAATTTCAGATTGAAGTATAGCACTGATTTACAGTTACTACTTTATTAAAATATAAATTACTTTCAAGTTGCAGCTAGGAAAGGTGGAGCTATTTTTAACTATATATAAGGTTTGATAGCTTGTGAATTTCACCCTGAGGATAACTTACTACTCAAAGTACAAGTATTGCATGTAGGCGAAGAACAATCTGGCGAAGAGTGAGAGTGTGGGAGCAGCTTAAGTATAGCACAGATTATGACTAGTCTCAGGTGTGAGCTACGCTGATTGGACAGGTAGGCGTGACTGAGAGGTGAAGCATGCTGGCTGAGCAGGTGTGCAGATGAGGGAGAGAGTGGCAGCAGGTAAGAAGCTGGCAGACTGTTACAGGTAACTACATGAACCATGTGACTCTGTGGTGGCGAGATCAATTGTCTTATTCAACAACTCTGCACAGAACTGTGTGGAAATCAGTTCTTTGAAAAATACTGATTCAGCAGATTGTGAGCTGTACTTTCCCCGGTAAATACACCAACGTCTTCCCCTATCACAGATGTTGTCTCTGGGTTGGGCAGACCCAACAGGCCAGGTGTCAGCAGGGTGGTCTGTCTGGCACCAAGCTGCCCTGCCACACTCACCAAGCTTGGAAAAATGATATCCAGGACATCATTACTTTCAGTTGTCACATTGCACTGTTTGTTTTGACAGTAGACTAGGGAAGATAGCAAAAGCAGCTCCAATGGCAGTTATCTGGGTTGCTGGGTCCAGGTCCAGCCCACCGAAGAAAGAGGTTAGGAAATGTACACCCTGTGGTGCACCCAGCCCATCTGCTCTGCCTAGCCCAGACACACTGCTCTGCCTAGCCCAGACACAGTCTGGCAGTGAATGGCATTTCAGACGCTGAGAGGAGGCAGGAGGGACTGTGACAGTTGAAGGGATCTGTGTGTTTACAGGAGAAACTACAGCTTGCTAATCACAGTATCAGCACCACCAATGACTCTTTGTTTTAGTAACCAACGACAAGAAAAACAGACTACTAGACCTACACATGATGTGGCCTCTATGCTTCCTTCCCATTACAGCATCCTTGAGACTATCATCATACAGAAGTGGGCAGGGTTTCATCTAAACTGGGTTGAAAAACGATAGATGCCTGGCAAGACAAATACTTGGCTTGAGTGATCTCATGTGCCTCACATGATTTCTTGAATCCAAGTCCATGGCAAGCTTAATACTGATAAAACAAACAACAAACAAACACTCATTTCACTTTTGCAGAGCGAGGGATGTCTCGGCAGCAGCGTCTTCTGCAGCGGGACCTGTCCAGTGAGGAGGGGGTTGAGACAACCAGCGGGGTTATGGTGGAGAGGAAGATTGGCCTAGAGAAGGGATACCGCCGGGCCTTGGCCAAGGCCTTCCAGATCCATGCTCACCAGGTGGACTTCACCAAACCAGACGAGGCAGTCAGCATCATCAACTCATGGGTCTCAGACCACACTGCAGGTACTTACACCACTTTGCTAACTGCATGTCATCTGCACGATTTTCCAAAAAACTACTCTGCCACCATCATTAACCTGATGTTAACTAGTCTGCTTTCTTTGATTCCATCTTTTAAATCTTTTGTAACCTCTTTGTTGTACTTTCTTCTGCAGATGCCATCCCTGAGTTCTTGGCACCTGGATCCCTGACTGATGAGACCCGCCTGGTCTTTCTTAATGCTCTCCACTTCCAGGGCCTCTGGAAGGTTCCCTTTAATCCTAAACTGACACAGCAGAGGATGTTCCACTGTGCCAATGGAAGCACTGTGGCCGTGCAAATGATGACACTCACTGACCGCTTCAACTACGGTAGGTTCAATACTCTTACCCAGTGCACTTATTTATAAGTGGTAAAAGTTGTGCATAGTGAAAGTGCAACCATTGGGTGCTTTGAGTGGAAATGCTATGTTCCAAGTATTTTTTTTTTTTTTTTTTTTTTAGAAAAAGTGCATTCTCATTGGAAATGCTCAAAACCATAGACACAGGAAAATAGGATGGCTGAGGGGGCTGCAGCACCCCCTAAAACCAGGAATTATAAATGGACTGTATTTGTATAGTGCTTTTCTAGTCTGAAGACCACTCAAAGTACGTTCACCTGTTCTCACACACATTCATAGGGCAGCTTAACCACCGGCTCATTATAAGCATTATCCAGTGTGTGAGTGGATACAATCCACTCAACAGTGGATAGAATCCACTCACAGCGATGGAATGAAAGATGCAGATTTGCAGCAGAAAGAGCAAGAGAGGAGAGAGAGCTCATGTGGACGAGGGTGAGAGAGAGTTCATGAGAATATCGACAGAAATGCCGATGTGCCGTAAAAAATGTGTCATGAATGCACTGCCCATTGGCTCCCTCTCATGGAGCCAATGCTGGGCGCTAGGCTCCAAATATGACAAATAGTCTGGTTTTACATAGAAAATTACATCCAACTCCTTGTCCTTAATCCTCAGGTGAGTTCGTGACTGCCAAAGGGGTGGACTATGATGTCATTGAGGTTCCATATGAGGGTGACTCACTGAGCATGCTCCTGGTGTCACCCATTGAGCCTAAAGTGCCACTGAGCATGCTCAGTGAGGATTTCAGCAGCCAGAGGATTCAGCAGTGGAGAACAGAGCTGAGGAATGTCAAGAGACAGCTGGCCATGCCCAGGTGAGGGAGAAATGTTCAAGCGGTATATGGGTAGCCAACAGATCTTTATAATGATTTCTTATAGGGTTAGTGTCAATTTGCAGTTGTTTGAGTCATTCATTCTTATGTGGCTACCAGCCTTAAACAACCAGGATGAAAGATAGGATTTGTATGTGTTTTTGCAGGTTTAGTCTGAACTCTGAGTTGAATTTAAAGACTACTCTGCTTAAGATGGGTCTGGGAGATATGTTCAACCTGGCTACTGCTGACTTCACACGCATCACCAGTAAGTAAATTTCCTATAGGAAGACCAGATTAGTTTTTTGCATGTCATTCATATTTCCGTAGTTGTATCTGGGGTTTCTTATTCTAATCTCTGCATTTTTACTTTAGTTCTATTATTTTCCATACTACATGACCATGTAAAAACTGCAATAAGTATAGTAGATTTAAATGAACTATACATCTACTCTGTGTGTTTCTGCCTTTCCAGCTGATGAGAGACTGTGTGTGTCGAAGGTTCTGCAGAGAGTGAAGATCGAGGTGAATGAGCAAGGAACCAAGGGCGCAGCTGCAACAGGTTGGCTGAAGTACTGAATGTCACGCACCGAAAACTCATGGGTTTTAATGGAGAGTTTGAGTTCTCTGGCTAATGCAGAGTGACTCGACATTTTCTTTTTGATCAATGCATTAGGTCTCCTTTTAAAGGATAATTTTATTTTGTAGAATTTTACTTTTGGGTATAATTTCTATAAGGAATAATGACATTACACGAACCAAGTGAATTGCTGAATCACAACCCAAAAAATTATTAGGGCAGAAACATGAAAATAAACCCCCCAAATAAGGTGGAATTATCATCTAGGCAAAGATGCAGTCAAAGCCAGTATCTATATAGTTATATTTAACCATGATAATGGAAACTGAATAGCCAGTGTTTTTTATCTGAGTCAGATAAAACACTTGTCTCTCTCCAGAATTAAATCCATGTCATTTTTAGAATGACTTAGTGGCTTAAAAAACAGCAAATTACCAATTAAGTTGATGACTTTGTTTGGTGGAAGGAGGAATGGTAATGGGTTGGTGCAAATTGGAATACAGAATATAGACCATAACATGAAATGATGAGGATTTTAAGGTGGTGATAATTACCTCATTTGTGATACTGTTTTGTAAAGAGGGCCAATGTCAGATACAGTTTTAAGACTTTTATTATCTCAGATAATATTATGCATGCTTTTTGGCACATGTTTGTAAATATAAGTTTGGTTTAATCAAAATACAACAAACAAATCTGATTCAAGGCAAACATGGGACCTTGCTGTAATCAAAAATATTTTTTGGTATGTTGGATCCAGGCAAAAACAAGGGGAGCCCACAGCTAAATTTTGCACAGGGCCCCTGCACACCTCACAGACACTAACATGTTCTTCATGTTTTTTCTGTCAGCTGCTGTGATGTTTTCTCGTATGGCAGTGGAAGAGATTACTCTGGACCGACCCTTCCTCTTCCTCATCCAGCACAAAAACACAGGTAATACTTTCATTACATTTTAATTTCCAATCCAATATTACAATACCAAATACCATACACACACACACACACACACACACACACACACACACACACACACACACACACACGCGTGTGTCTAATTTTCTCTGTCTTGTGTTCAGGTGTTGTTCTGTTCATGGGTCAGCTCAACCATCCCCAACAACAATAACCCATTCTGAAGACATGTCTTCATTCCACAGAGACTTCTGCTGCTCATGGTGACCAGACCTTCAGAATTAATGGCTTATTTTAACTCTACAGACTAACCCACTGAAAGGTTTATTTATGTGCTTAACACAGCAAGACTAAGGTGAAGTGACACAGAGTTAACATGACAGACAGTGGAAACATGATTGACTGAGATTCTTTGAAAAGAATCTGTTAATTTATTTCTCTGAATGATTGTTGTTGGTGAGACAGAAAGAAATCTGAAGGAAAGGTGCCTGATGCAATGGGCATCCACTGCACGTCACAGAGAGATGTTACTAAGGACACTGATGTCTGCAAGAGCACCAAAAAAAGATGCATTTTTTAAAATCTATTTTCACAATGTTATAATATAAAGTCTATTTTTGTTATTACCAAGTTACATTTGTATTTTGCAGTATTTCTATTTATTAAAATACTATGTTTTTACAAAACCACAGTCTCTGTAATTACTGAAGTTGAAGGTAAACACAGACCTCTTGTGTCCAAAAAGCCAAAAGTCATCACTCCCTAATTTTAAACAACTTGATGTACTGTATATCCGGCCGTGCTTTACATACATTGAATGAAAGTCAAATTGTATAAAATGTCGATAAAATCCTTCAGTACAATCTATATTTTCATTAGTTGATGTATAGGCAATTAAGAGATATAATATCTAGCTTGCACTGTGAAATAATAGGATTATATGCATGCAAACACAAAATTTCAATTAACAGTTCCAGTTGAAGTCCCCCTCAAAAAATGTTTTTTGCTTATTGTAACCCTTGGATGTTTGGTCTTCACAGTGCAGAATGATGTATGTGGAAAGTCTGACACTGGAAGGGTGTCTTCAATTTAATGTGTTAAAGGAGGAACATTTCTCATCCTTTGCTCATCCTAAATCTGATAGATAGATAGATAGATAGATAGATACATACATACATACATACATACATACATACTTTATTCATCCCCATGGGAAATTCCACAATATTCCAATAAGTAATCTGAAAGCACAACAAGCAAAGAATTAAAAGTTAAAAGGAAAAATGTCCAAATATCCAGTGCAAATAGAATTAAAAGTAGAAATGTCTAGTGCAAACAGAATTAAAGGTAAAAGTGTCGAGGGGGCCCGTTTCACAAAGCAGGTTTAGTGAAAACTCTGAGTTTGTTAAGCCTGAAATGAAGAAACTTGGAGTTTTCCGTTTCACAAAGGGAGGTAACTCAAACCAGAGAAAGAGGGGTAACTCTAGCCTGTTTCGCAGAGAGAGGTAACTTAAGCTCTTGGTCAGTTACCATAGTAACAGACTCTATGAACCTAACCTGGTCGGGACCAGGTTTTTCTCAATGAATCTCGAGTTTCTCTCTGTCTCCGCCCTCTGTCAGCCACACACAGTATTTGATTTCCTCATTCATTCAGTCAGCAGGCGAGTTTTGGGATAACATAGTTCTGCCGTCTGTTATTTACAAAAAATCAGTCAGTAGGCACTTTTTTTTTCCACTAACATGGCATGTCCTTTTGACAACAATCCCGTGGATGAAGGTGCAGCATTACTGCGCAGGGAATTAAATATTCATCGGGAGATGGTTATCAGACCGCGCATAGATGTTCTGGCATTTCCAGACAATTATCTTTTTGAATGGTACCGTTTCACGTCACAGTCCATCATCTACATACATAACTTAATCCATCCTTACATTTGCAACATTACCAGCTGTAGTCATGCTCTCACATCCCAGCAGATATTGTGTGAATTGCGCTGCATTTCTTTGCAAATGGGAGTTTTTTGTATAATGTCGGAGATGCAGAGCACTTGAGTAAGGCAACTGTATGCAGGGTGGTCAGAAAAGTGTGCCTCTCCCTGAAACAGCTATTACCCATCTTTGTGGTTTTCCCTAGACATAAACCTGTCAGAGTCATCACGGAGGAGTTCCACAGGATTGCAGGTGAATGATGTAGAGATCCAAATCAATTTTAAATTGTATTCCGTTAATGACATTGTGCTGCAGCCTCAGACCGGGATTAGTAATTTTAATTTCTTTTAGGATTTCCCAGTGTGATTGGCTGCATAGATGGCACACACATTCCCATCATGGCTCCCTCACATAATGGAGCAGATTATGTGAATAGGAAGTCCATTTACAGCATAAATGTGCAGGTACATGTAGATTGACTACTGTTTCAAAATGTTAAATACTGCATCATAGTTCAACATCTGTCATTCTCTGCACTGTCAAGATCATATGTGATGCTGCAAATCTAATTTCCAGTGTGGAGGCTAAGTGGCCTGGGTCTGTTCGTGACTCAAGGATTTATCGCGAGTCTAACCTTAACAACAGACTGCAACGTGGTAAGCAGCCTAAAGATTTGCACAATATAATTCACTTGTCTCCCTCCTTCTCTGATGTGTCCACTACACATTACAGGAGAGTTTGATGGCCTTCTGCTGGGTGACAGAGGTTACCCATGCCAACCTAGGCTGCTGACCCCTTACCCTGACCCTGAACCAGGCCCTCAACAGAACTTCAACCGGGCTCACTGCAGGACGAGAGCCCGGGTGGAGATGACCATGGGCCTACTGAAAGCCTGTTTCCAGTGCCTACGTCACCTCAGAGTGACCCCTATAAATGGAAGACCCTGATGATGACCCCATCCACCTGCCAGCTATGCAGGAAGGCAGAGCAGTCAGAGACTCCATATGCCATAATCACTTCAGAGATTGAGTCACCATCATCACCACCACCACCACAGCAGTCAAATAAAGACACAATACACACTTAATTTGGTCTTCTTTATTTCCTACAAATACAAGAGCTGGTTTAGTTAATGTTCCAATAGTTAACATAATTAACATAATTCACCTGTGACCATGCACCCACCTCTAATTTGTGCTCCAGTATTTCAGTTTCTAGATCTGCCCTCCTACTCTGGCGGTCCAAGTATTGCATTTCTTTGTTGGTTTTTTGGATTTTTTTCAGCAGATGATTTTTATAAATCTCTTTTACTGGTAACTGGGAATACATAAGGAGGGCATTAAATTATACAGTTACACATGAATTCCACAGAATGAACCTGTTTACTGAACATCCATCTCACTGTGTCAATCTGTGCAGTGGAAGTTGAGGGACTCTCCTGCTGCTGCCTAGCCATGCCCTGTTAAAAAGGATGAGAATGACTTCATACTTCAGTGTAGGCAAAATGTCACACTCTATATTCCACCAGAATGTTAAGAAATGTAAATAGGAAGAGAACTATCAGTAACATATCAAGATGTTACCTCTGTTGGCCTTTCTGGATCCCCCTCTGTAAAGGCAGCAGACACAGTTTCCTCGTGCTCTTAATCCTAGATGAGTGATATGTTTCAGTATACTTAAACTACCATTTGGCAAAATTTTTGGAGTATTGCCTACTTACAGTTACAAGGTCTGTTGTGGCGTGAGGGGGCTCCACCAGGCAGATAGCACCATCAGAATCTGTTGGGACAAAAGGAAAAAAAAGACATGAAAGGGAAATAAATATTTTTATGAATAGGCTTAAAAGAGATATATAGGCCTAGGCATATTACATTTTATAAAGGCACTTGTGTCTTGGGGGGTGAGCTCTGAAGGTGAGCTCCCTCCAGGGATTCCCTCAGCCACTGGCCTTCCTACATTCTGGCTTAGGGCCAGCTCCTCTGCCTCTGTTAGAGGTGGCGGTGCTGGGCCACCACCCGTTTTACGGGCATCTGCCTTCTTTCTGTCGGCTGAGCAGAAGTCTGTGTTAGTTTAAATAGGCTTAATTATTTAACAGAATATGATATAGATGAGAAGACATTTATGTGTGTGAAAACAGCATTATGTTGGTGATAAAACAACTGCACAGTCAAACAGCCACTTAATATTTACTTTACAATGTAAAACATGATCAAAATGAGGTACCCCCATTAAATTATGCTGAGGTCTTACCTATTTGAACAATGTTTTTATGTTTCATCTTAAGCTGCTGCCAAGTGCGCTTCTCCCCCGCGGGATTGCATCTACATGAAATAAATTAATGAACTACCATTCAAGCAGTTTTCCCCTGTAATATTGTGATTGCAAAGGACTACATTTAAACTTACGCATTGACTCGAGCAGCAATGTTCACCCACGCCGCCTCCCTCTCTTTTGCAGCTGCAGCAGTGTTGCACTTTTTTCTAAAAACACGTTCAAATTCGCCGTATGAGCACCTTAAGATTTCCAGTTCTAGTGGGGTAAAAAACACAGCCCTCCTCTTCCCCATCGCCATGGTGACTCGTCGAATTGGGGCTCCATTGATGTTAGCTTTTTATAGTTGTGGTGCACGCGCTTAACTCTGAGTTAACCTACTCTGAGTTGATTGAACTAACTAAGTTGCTCCTCTGCCTGGAGATGACGCTGTGCAGTGGATGCAGTGGATTGTCCACAATTGACAGGAGCCTGCTCAGCGCCTGTCACTCTGCCACAAATGTCAGGCTGTCCAGCTTTGTGCCCACAACAGAGCCCACCTTCCTCACAAGTTTGTCCAGACGTGTAGCATTCCTCTTCCTGATGCTGCCTCCCCAGCACACTGCTGCGTAGAAGAGGCTACTTGCCACCACAGTCTGGTAGAACATCTGCAGCATCTTTTTGCAGATGTTGAAGGATGCCAGCCTTCTGAGGAAGTACAGTCGGCTCTGTCCTCTCCTGCACACAGCATCTGTGTTGGCAGTCCAGTCCATTTTATCATCCAGCTGTGCTCCCAGGTATTTGTATGGCTGTACAAACTCCACACAGTCCCCTTTGATGGTCACAGGCCCCGGATGAGGCCTGGGCCTCCTGAAGTCCACGACCATGTCCCTGGTCTTGGTGGTGTTGAGGCGCAGGTGGTTGGAGTCGCACCATGTGACAAAGCCCTGGATTAGTGTCCTGTACTCATCCTCCTGTCCACTCCTGATACAGCCCATGATAGCAGTCTCATCTGCGAACTTTTGCACGTGGCAGGACTCTGAGTTGTGTTGGAAGTCCAATGTGTACAGGGTGAACAGGACTGGAGAGAGCACGGTCCCCTGCGGTGCTCCTGTGCAGCAAACCACAGTGTAAGACCTGCAGTCCCCCAGTCTCACATACTGAGGTCTGCCTGTCAGATAGTCTGTAATCCAGACCACCAGGTGTGAGCCTACTCCCATCTCTGTCAGTTTATCTCTGAATAGCAGAGGCTGGATGGTGTTGAAGGCACTGGAGAAGTCCAAAAATGTAATCCTCACTGCACTGCCGCCCCTGTCCAGGTGAGAAAGGGATCGGTGTAGCCAGTAGACAATAGTGCCCTCCACTCCCACCTTCTTCTGATAAGCAAACTGCAGAGGGTCGAGGGTGTGGCGCACCTGTGGCTTCAGGTGGTGTAGCAGCAGCCGCTCCATGGTCTTCATCACGTGTGATGTCTAGGCGACTGGCCTGAAGTCATTGAGCTCCTCAGGTTTTGGTCTCTTTGGGACTGGGATGATGCAGGATGTTTTCCACAGCTGAGGGACCCTCCCCTGCTCCAGGCTCAGGTTGAAGATGTGCTGTAGACGGTCTCCGAGTTCCAACGCGCAGGCCTTCAGCAGTCAAGGGGATACTCCATTTGGACCCGCTGCCTTGCTGGGGTGAAGCCTCCTCAGCTCTCCGCACACCTGGGCTGCTGTGATTTTGGGTAGCGGGATGGTTTCCTCTGTGCTGGTGTCAAGAGGGAGAGCAGAGGGTGGGGAGGGGGTGCAGTACTCTGAGGTGCGAATGAGTTGGGGTGGTCAAACCTGTTGAAGAAGTTGTTCAGCTGGTTTCCTCTCCCCACATCTCCTTCAATGGTGGCACACCGCTTTGAGCTGCAGCCAGTGATGATCCCCATCCCCATCCCACACCTCCCTCGTGCTGTTATTCTGCAACTTCTGCTCAAGCTTCCTTCTGCACTGCTCCTTCACCTCCCTGAGCTGGACCCTGAGTTCCCTCTGTACACGCTTAAGCTCCTGCTGATCACCGTCCTTGAAAACCCTCTTCTTCTGGTTTAGAAGGCCCTTGATATCACTCGTGATCCAGGGCTTGTTGTTAGCATAGCAGCATACAGTCCTTAAGGAAACAACAATGTCCATACAGAAGTTGATGTAGTCAGTCGTGCATTTCACAGCCCCTTCAATGTCCTCACCATGTGACCCCTGCAATACATCCCAGTCCGTAGTTGCAAAGCAATCTCTTAGAGCCTGCTCTGCCTCAGGAGACCACTTCCTGAATGAGCGTGTGGTTGTGGGTAGCCTCCTCACTCTTGGTTTGTAGTGAGGCTGAAGCAGAATCAGGTTGTGGTCTGCTTTCCCCAGTGCAGGCAGCAGGGTGGCGCTGTATGCGTCCTTTACGTTTTGCATACAGTAGGTCAATAGTCCTATTTCCCCTGGTGTTACAGTCCACATACTGGAAGAAAGCAGGTAGTGTTGTGTCCAGAGTCACATGATTAAAGTCCCCAGAGATCAACACAATGGCCTCAGGATGCTGTGTTTGTAGATTGGCAACAGTGGAGTGGATGATGTCACATGCTACCTCTGCAGCGGCCCGTGGAGGGATGTAAACAATAATGACAATGGCGTGTCCAAACTCTCTGGGCAAATAATAAATGAGGACACAAACTTACAACCATAAGTTCGATGTCCCTGCAGCAGATGGAGATTTTGGTGCTTACATGCCCAGGATTACACCACCTTGTGTTGATGTATATAGTGAGTCCTCCTCCTTTTTGCTTCCCGCAGGCTTTTGTGTCTCTGTCTGCCCTGACTGTGCTGAAGCCGGGTAGCTCCACGTTAGCATCCAGGATGTTTGTCGTGAACCACATTTCAGAAAAGCACAGCAAACTGACATTTTTCACCAGCACAGCCAGATCATTGATTTTGTTCAGTAGTGAGTTCACATTTCCCATGATATTCGAAAGTACCGAAGGCTTGTATCTCCACTTCCTCGCCAGCCGCTTAGCCTATAGGTTAGCACCGTCTCTGCAGCCTCGATACGGCCTCCTCACCTGGTCAGGTCACTGGGGAACCACACTGGCACGGAACTTTGTTTGCAGAGTGAGTAGTTGGTTACTTGAATGAACAAGTTTAGGCTTGTTAAAATCCATATCCATAGGATAGAGGTTAATTAGTGACAAAAAAGAGCACTGAAAGCTCAAAAAGTACAAAAAAGTACAAAACAGCACACATCACACACAGAGCTGCTGGAAGGGCTGCCACTTGCAACGGCACCAGAAATGGCATGATTTTGAGATGTACACTTTAAAGTATAATTTGTGACATCACAAGTTGGGACTTGTCAATTTTTGTGACGAGGAGGGGGTTTTGGACCCAAGTGCAGAACCACCACAGCACGGATATTGCTCATAATTGCTCATTAATCTGAGACTTGGCAGGTCCAGATAAGCAGCAACAATAGAGTCTCTAGTAATGCAAGGTGAATCAAACAAGCAGTCACAGGCAGGCAAAGATTTAGGAAGTGCTAATATCAAGTTTTTGAGTCTCTTTTGGTGCAGCAAACACCAAACAATCTCAGGCAAACCAAAATCCAGGAAGCATAAGGCCAGGGGTGGGGCTTACGGACAGGGAAGCCAGGCAGTTGCTTGGAGCCCCAGCCACTTATTTACAACAATGATTATTGATAGGCCTGAGCTTTCTCTCTTGGTCCCTGGACCTCACTTTGAGAACCACTAATCTATTTTTTCAGTATTCATCTCAAATGTCCCAGAAATTGTACATTAATGTGTGCAAAAACCAAATTTTTGCAGCGTGCACAGGTGGGTGGGGCCCCAGGGATTTCTTGCTTGGAGCCCCAAGAGACCCGAGCAGCACCACTGCGTTAGGCAAGACTCCTCGTCAGGGACAAGAGGCTAAGATATTTACTGTGGAACAGAACAGGTGTGGTCAGGTGAGCAGATGAGAAGACAATGGCAGCGGGTACAAGAACTGAATATACTGTGACACTTTTTGGTGAAGTTGGAAACACCTTGCTATCCAACTTATTTGCATATCCATAGACTCTGGAATGAAATGGAGTAGATATCATTTTAAGTACATTTTAAGTATTTTTTTTTAATAATTCTTGAATTAATTTAACTTTTTTGTGGAAACCAATATCTGATGCAAATTCTTATTATTCAAAACAGATTTTGTGTCTGAAAATATGTGGGGGGATATTTAATTTTACAGTTAGAGAAGTTAGAAAAGAAAAAGTTAAATGGACTTTGGGTCCTCACCACAGAATACAAATACCACAGAGTACCACAGAGTACAAAGTAACTCTTTTTGAGGCATTGGTATTTTGACAATATAATAAAGTTACTTCTGCTGACCCTCTTCATGGTTGAAATTGATTCCCTAACACTAACCAGGGTTAGCTTTATCAACGCCTGTGTTCAGTGTTGGAAATGAACTAAATTTTTTTACATACAATTTTAAAATAAAAAATAAAATTTAGACATCTGTACTGTATTATTTTAGCTTAGTAGATGTTCATAAGTTTGGTGACTGTTTAAAATATTAAAATACCATTTTGCGATGCGATCATACCAGACACAAAGCCCATTTCATTACATAGGACATTACATAGACTTATACTCATTTTTCTGGAGACTTACCTAACCATAACCATAACAACTAGCAACTATCTGCATCAAACATACCTGTCAATATTGGGATTTCAAAATGACCAAATGTTTCGGTACCCTGGGCCGTTCCACCACTGTTACCACTGTCCACTTACCCCTTACATTTACATAAGGGTATACACAGTGGAACTCAAAATCACGACTAGTCAGCCACTTGCTTTGAAATATCAGAGCAACACAGATCAGGTTAACTGGTTCCTACATTAAGTGACTAAAGTTAGGTGGTCAGAATCAAATACCTGGTTGAAAGTGAAATGCTGTGAACATCCCTGTATGACATCAGTGAAAACACAAAAAGCCTTATATTTTCAGCATTTGTGTTTATTTTGTGTATTGCTTGAAGTAGGGATGAGCGAGTACACCACTATCTGTATCTGTATCTGTTCAACCATCTAAATTATCTGTATCCGTATCTGTACTCGGAGTGGGCGTGGTTTAACCGGAAATGGGTGGGGCTTAAATCTGTACATTATTTTAAGTCTGAAATTGATATGGATTGATCAGAAGTTGCTATATTTATTGTTTATTTGAAAATTATTTACAGAACAGCCTCAAAATTGAGATTCAAATCAATATTTTTGATCACAAGAGAACTATTTACAGAACAAGTTTTTTTATGAACTCAGAACCTGAATATTCTTAAGTGTATGAATGAATATTTACAGAACAGCCTCAGAATTGAGATTCAATGTTTTTGATCACAATATCACCAGCCAAACTAAGAGCAAGCAGAAGAAAAAAAAAAAAAACCCGACCGGAGTGGAGGCAGCGACTGACGCAACACGAGCCGTTTTCAGCTCTGTCTTGTCAAATGCACCGCGTATGTTACGAAACAAGTTCACCAAGTAACTTTAAAAATACAACGTAAGGAGTACTGAAGAGAGCAACGTGACTGTGTAGGGAGGGGTGGGCGCTGTGTGTGACTGGCCAATCACAGAGCGTGAAGACAGTCAGTTACCCAATGAGAATTTTCCTTCAGCACAAGCACGGATATTAACAAGTTTTACTCGTATCATACTCGTACTCGTCAAAAATGCTTTATCCGCTCAACCCTAGCTTGAAGGATATGTGGACATCACTTACATATTATGCTTCACTTGTGAGAGGCTACTAGCAAGTGAGACAATTGGTAGAAGACAGTCAAAGTTAAATTCAACCAAAAAATGAGTAAAGTTTGGTTTGGAGGCTGAAAATTTTTGTTTATGAATAACATATTTTCCTAATAGAATGAAAAAAATAACTAAATACTGAAGACTTTTGTTGTTCTTATTTTCATAATAGCATATAACATCTTTCAGGGAGAAATGGTATGATATGTTAACATGAGTGAAGATATGAGAACATAAGTCTGACCAAAATTGCATTGTTGTCATGATTCAGCTCCGGTGTCTCTATTCTCCCAGGGCTAACGGTGTTCTTTCCTCCCTCTCTGTCAGCAGGCGGAGCTCGAGAGAGAGAGACGGGTCTGATCTCCCCAGGTGCGAGTTTATCAGACACACCTGCGCCTCATGGGCTCATCATCCGGCTTCTTAAGCCAGCTCCAGTTTGACTCCTGTGCCAGACTATTCTCTATGCTCTTGCCATACGAGCTCTGCGCCTGTTGCTATCACTTGTCTCTCTCTCTTGTGCCTCCAGCGATCATAGTTTTGCTGTACAGCTCTCTAGTGAGTTTGCTCCTAGACACCCTTAGTTATTTTACCTCCTGAGTGAGTTTTTCGCCCTTGTGGTGTTTTTGTGTTTTTTTTTTGAGTTGCTACTTTTCCCGCAGTGGTGTTTTTGAGTTTTCCTTTTCTTTGTCGGACTTGTTCCCTGTAAAGGTGATTTTGTGTTCTACAATAGACTCCTTTCGTTACGACTCTGCATCTGGGTCCAGACTCTCCCTGCTCATACGTGACAATTGTGACATTACATTCAAAAAACAGACGGTTTAAAGTTTCATCAGCATGCCCACAAAAAACATAAGAGCTGTCCACATCCATGAATTTTGAAATGAAAGAGTTAACAGGATATATTTTGGGAAGAATTTTGAAATGAGTTTCTTTTACTTTGTTATGAATACAGTATTTGTGAGGTAAAAGCCGTATTTTTTCCGTCTATGTCCTCTAAATGAGAGTGCCAATAAAATTGGAGAAAACCTTTTTTTATCTTGAAAAATGTATTGTTACATTTCTTACAAAACAGAAAACAGATGTGCCCTCTGGTCTAATTCCTTCACAGGAGGATAAGTGACTTTTTATCAAACTAAGTGAGCCAGAGGGGATTGCTTTTATCACTGAGTTGTATTCTTTGAAAGGTACTGTGTGTGTGTGTGTGTGTGTGTGGTCGTGGATGTGCATAAGTACATATGGAGGGTGGGAGGGATGGGTTTTCTCTGTTTTTATGTTTTCCTTTAGAATGTTTTTAACTGCTGTAAAGCACTTTGTGTTGCATTTTATTGTGTATGAAAAGTGCTATATAAATAAAGTTTGATTTGATTGGGAAATTATGATGAGATATAAAACTCTCATAGGAGAGGGCAAGACCATGTTCATCCAAAACAGACAAGATATTATTTCTGCTTCTCTCAAACCATTTGGAATAAAAAAGAGACTTATTCCTAATACTTATAGACTGGTTACTCAATAACAAAGTTTTGTGAGGAGAAAAATTGTGAATGAAGCACTATTCCCAGGAAAGAAGTGCTTGCTGATGAAATTTGGACAGAGTGACCAAAAGCTTGTTGGATACGTAGTTGCAGGTTAAAACGAAAGCAAGTCTACCAATTCTTTCAAAAATATGCTTGGGGATGAAGAACCACAATGAATTTTTAACCAGTTAATTTTAAAAATATTTATAATTTCAATGAAATTAAGCACTTCAAGACCACCTTCCGCTCTGCTGTTAGACAGAACTGCATTTTCAAGTTTGTTTTATTTTTCCAGATGAATTCTCGAAATAGCTTGTTAATTTCATTAGCAGTGGCATCATTCACAAAGAGAGAAAGAGCTGCATAAACAAAATGACAGACACCTTCAGCCTTTGACAAAAGGACCCTGCCCTATAATGTTAAGTCTCTCTGAGGCCAAAGGTTAAAGATATCTCTATTTTTTTAATTCTTCCAGAAAGTTCAGTTGTTGTCTTGCTATTAAATTTTTTGTTATGTGAATGCCCAAATACTTGACCATGGTGGTTTTACTGGGATATTATCTATGAAAGTGTCATCACAATTGTGTATGGGCAGTAATTCACATTTAAATACATTGAGTTTCAGGCCTGATGCTAATGAAAACTGTTTTACTAGATCAATAGCTTTGAACAGCTGTTCTTTTTCAGAAAAAGGGTTGTATCATCCACCAATGCCTTTAAAATCAGTATCATGAACTATATTTAATGACAACAATTCAAAAACTAAAATAAATAGAAAAGGTGAAATCGGGCACCCCTGCCTAACACCACGATTTGTCTTAAATCTGTTAGACGTGCTGTGGTTGATAATCACTGAGCTATTAGTTCCTTTATAAAACATTTCAATAGTATCTATAAATTGATTTCCAAAGCTAAACAATTGAAGACATTCCGTAAGAAACTTATGTTCAATGGTGTCAAAAGCTTTGTAAAAGTCTAAAAAGAGAATGAGCGCCAAATCCAAAATAAGTCTGATGTTATTACTTGTATGTCCATCTTTAATGAAACCTGACTGTGTTTCAGCAACAATATGAGGTAGACCCATTTTTAATCTAGTTGCACTGATGCCAGAATCTTGTAATCAATAGTAACAAGAGTGATAGGTTACCAGTTTTCTATCAATAAATTGTCTTTATCTGGTTTCGGGATTAGCCATATAATGCCTTGTTCCATAGTTGTAATCACATCTCACCGATCAGCACATTCACAGTACATACAAAATAAAGGTTCCTGAATGATGTCCCAAAAATGAATATAAAATTCAACTGAAAGCCCATCTATACCTGGGGATTTACCCTTTTCACTGAGAAAAGAGCAGTTTTGATTTCCTCTTTGGTCAGGTTAGAGTCACAAGTTTTTTTTCAAGTCCTCATCAACTGTGACGATGTGTTTTTTAATCTTACAAATAAATATTTCACAAGAAGGATTGTTGAATTCTGATTTGTACAAGTTGCTATAAAAGGAAAAAACAGAATCAGATATTAATTTTTGATCCCTACATTTACTACCATTAATATTAAGCATACTTAGTGACTTTCTTTGGCCATTTCTTTTCTCCAAAGCAAAAAAAATAGCTGGAGTTTGTTTCCCCCTCTTCCAGCCACTTGGCTCTAGATCTCACAAATGCACCCTTGGCTAACTCAATATAAATCTGATCTATTTTTACCTGTATTTCTTTTACTTCTAACTCCTCTGCAGAAGATAAGTTGGGCTTAGATAAGAGGAAACCAATTCTGCTCAGTAATTCAGTTCTGTTTTATTTTTGAGGGCTTTTAACTCTTAACCTCTCTTTACAGCAATACTTATTGTCATAAACTTGAAGTACTCCCAGTTTTGTGCATATTCATTGTCTGCAACTTCATTAAAAATTTCACTGGCTAGATTTTTTATACTATCATTAAAGCAATTGTCCTTATAGATATTATTAAATTTCCAGTATCCTCTTAATTTAGTCATATTCTGTGAGCCCCCTAATTTCAGAGTGATTTTCCTGTGATCTGACAATGGAGCGAAAGAATGTGAGACATCATTCACATACTGAAGTGCAGAGGAAGAAACTAAAAAAATATCAATCCTAAATCTAAATGAAAGATTACTATTAGACCATGTAAAATCCTGTATATCTGTGCTAAAAAAAACACCATGTATCGGTCAGGGAGAGATCTGAGCAAAGTTTTCAAACAATATTGTTGTTCAGAAAAGATTGACACATTTTTGAGGAGAATCTATCTATTGCATCATCAGGAAACTCATTAAAGTCACCACCTAAAATTACATAAGAATTAGGATATTTGTGTAATGGCGCATTTATGAGGTGATCGGACTAAAAAGTATCTTATTGGATGAGTGAGAATTATACCCATAAATATTACATACTACAAAATTTGAATTAGCATTTTTTGAAAATTATGAAAATCCATCTACCATCATGTGAAGACACCACCTCTAAGATTTCCCCTTTAAATTTATGCAAAAAAATTGAAACTCGAGCAGAAGTACCATGACTACAGAAAATCTAATTTCCCCACTGCCCTTTCCAGAACTTGACATATGACTCACTTGAATGTGTTTCTTGTAAAAGTATTAAGTTATCCTAACTATTTTTACAGAATAGAAAAGTGGCCTTTCTTGTCAACAAATAGCGTATACCTCTGACATTCAGTGACATAACTGTTAGAGAATCAAACTTAAAATCCATTAAGAATAAAAGGATAAAATAATGATATAGCTCTCACAAATAAATAACAAGAACTTTGAAGTGTGTTTAGATTCCTTAAACGAGGAAGTGATAGACAGCCAAAAAAAATTTCTGACTATAGAAAAATATATTGTTGGTACCATAAATATGGTTAGTTTAAATTTATTTAATCAATAACTATCAAAGACGTTGGGTTAAACCCAGAATATTACTATTCAAACAGAACACATACTGTATTAGGACCATTTATCTCCCTTACCCCACGGAACAAATAATATTAGTATAAAATTGTATAATGTTGTGGGATTAACCCAAATAATAATACTGCTGGTGTTTTAACGATGACTTTCTTCTACATTACCAGGTATCTCTTAATATCGACAGGAAACATATCAATCTTCATCTGTCACCTCGAAGATTAGTAGTTCTTAGTCAATGAGTCTATGCATACAGATATATCCTCCCTGGGGAAGTGAAGTGTTTGGAAACAGCATTCTTCATCAGTCATCGCCGAGAGGTAATAGTTCATAGTCAATACATTTATGCATAGTTCTTTTATAACCTCCCTGGAGATGTGCCGCGTGTAGGGAGCTTACCAAAATGTATAAATCCTCCTCATTTTGTCTGAGGAAAAGGTTTTAATCAATGTTTAAATGGTTAAATTTTTTCCCTCTATCAGAGCATAAGGTCCTAGGAAGGACGCCTTTTTACCTTCCTTCCTTGCCTTGTATTAAACCTGTCTGCCACTCGATCCTTCGGGGAAAGTGCCTCAGTGAGACACCACTTGATGTCCCGCAGAAACTTGCAGCCCTTGCAGCCCAACTTGCAAGCACTCTTCCAAACAGCATCACGGATACGGCGCAGCACGAAAAGGATGATTAGGGACCGGTGGGATCCGTCCTTTCTCTTTGGACCAAGGCAATGTACAATGTCAACACCCTCCTGTAGATATTCATGAAGTCCCGGGGAAACTTTTCCAAGGATGTCAATCACAACTGCTCTTATGTCTTCGTTCTCTCACTCCGTGTAGTTTCAGTGTCCATCTGTAACTGTAACGCTTGTTTTCAGCAACCCCTGCCCTCAGAATCCGGTTCTCTTTTTTCAGTTGTTCAGTTTCTAACTTTGTCTGTTTCAAAATGTCTTTGTGGTGATTAGTATCCATCACAAGTTGCTCAACTGTAGAGGACAGTTTTTTAATATGTTGAGAAATTGTTTCTGTCGTGAATTCAATCACTGAGATCTTATGAAATGTCTCGTCATGTTTATTTGAGAGCTCTTGAATAGCTGCCAAAATGTCAGCTCTGATATTTGCACTGTCACCGTTACTGTTAGAGTCGCATTTCTTCCGCTTGTTAACATGTTTCGCTTAGGTGTTACTGGACTGGATCGAAAGTGTGTCCATTGTATATTCAGGAGTAGTTTCTATGCTTCCCTTACCTGGTGTATTCATTTCTACTGACTTTTCAGAGTCACTCACTTTAGCATTGGAGGTCATCTTCCCTTCTCTTACGTTAACGTCCGTTGGCGTGTAAGCTAGCTTGCGTTCAAACTTTTACTGTCTTGGTTTTTCCAAACTTTTTCTCTATTCCATGGAACATTAGCCCTGGCACCAAAATATTAATGTGTTAAACTCACTTTTATATCATTAAAATCTTAAAATTACCACATATTCTGTCTGTCTATTCACAAAGCCTCAAATTGTTTGAGGAAGAAACTTTGCTTTTTGCATCCTACACCACCGCCATCTTGGCCCATCACGCTATTGGCTGTCCTAAAAGTCGCTAGAAGTTGCTAATCAACGCTATCAACTAATTTGCATAATTTCATAGTTTTTTTTAGTTTGGTTGTCTTAAATTTGGTTTGGTTCAAACCTTATGGTCCAGCACCCTTATGGTTGATTTATTTAGTCTGGATGTGGAGGGGTGAACATCTCTACAACGTTCCCCAATTAGAAACCGCGGATGGACAAAAACATCGGTGACGCTCTGAGGGCCCGCACCGCTGCATATAACTCAGCACTAGCAATGGGGAACAAGGAGGAACACAAGGCTGCCTCCTACTATGTCCGCAGAGCAGTTAAGGAGGCAAAACAATGTTATGGGAAGAAACTGGAGTTACAATTACAACAATCGGACTTTAGGGGGCTATGGCAAAGTCTTCACACAATCACGGACTATAAACCCAAATCCACACCCATCCCAAATGCAAACACTTCCCACGTGGACGAACTTAACATCTTTTATGCGCGCTTTGAGAACACTCAGGCTGCAGAAATCCACCACATTTCATCCAGCGGCGAGGAAGTGACATTCCAGGTGACAGAACATGAAGTGAGGCATGCACTTAAGCAGGTGAACCCCAGGATTACGGGGCGAGTCCTCAGAACTTGTGTAGACCAACTAGCTCCTGTGTTTACAGAAATCTTCAACCTCTCCCTCTGCCAATGCATTATCTCCACCTATTTTAAATGCTCCACCATAGTCCCTGTCCCCAAAAAACCCCCCAAACCGCTTCATAGCCTTAACACCAATAATAATGAAATGTTTTTGAAAAGGTGGGCGGCACGGTGGCGCAGCAGGTAGTGCGCGTGCCTCACAGCAAGAAGGTTGCTGGTTCGAACCCTGGGTCGGGCGGGGCCTTTTCTGTGTGAAGTTTGCATGTTCTTCCCGTGCAAGCGTGGGTTCTCTCCGGGCACTCCGGCTTCCTCCCACAGACCAAAAACATGCTCATTAGGTTAATTGGTCTCTAAATTGTCCGTAGGTGTGAGTTGTCTGTCTGTGTGTTTGTGTATGTAGCGATCGGCTGGCGACCGGTTCAGGGTATACCCCGCCTCTCGCCCATTGCTAGCTGGGATAGGCTCCAGCCCCCCCGCAACCCCGAAATGGGATGCGCGGGTATAGAAGATGAATGAATGTTTTTGAAAAGCTCATCAAAACTTTCATCACCCCTTCCCTACCCCCTACCCTAGACCAATTACAGTTTGCATAACTGAGTATGTGACAAATAAACTTGAACTTGAACTTGAAAAACCCAAAATGTGATGTCCACATATGTGGACACCAGGTCCGAGGAGGATAATGAACATTCATTCTTGTTTCATGCACAAGATGCTAACATATACAGAATTGATGAGATACTGCAAGCCTTAGTAAGGGACCTTATATTAGAGAGTACTGGGGTTGCAGTTCCTTTTGCAGACGTTTCTGTACATGGCACTCTTGCACAGGTTACTGGTAATTACTTAGGTATGCTTAGCATTCTTGAGTTCTTGGAGTCATTTAATGCAAACTGTTTCTGTAGATTGTGCTTAACTGATAAATCTTCAGCTCAGTCAATTTTCTGATAAGAACGACCCATGTTTGACTTTAAGATCACAAGTTCTGAATCATCAACATTATACTAGTTTGGCAGATGATCCCTAATTAACCCTTTCATCTGGCATCAAGAGAAAGAACATACCTAATACAGTGCAATATTTCAATATTGCAGAAAATTCTGCTGTTGACATCATGCATGATATTTTGGAACGTGTTGGTCAATATGAGGTCAAATTGTTGTTCGAGTATTTCATTGAACATTTCATCTCTAAAGAAAGTTTGTTAAATAAGATGTATGCTTTTAATTATGGCTATCTGGAAAAGAAAAAAAAAAGTCTTGTTGACTTGTCTTTCTTTTACAGATAGCCATAACATAACATAACATTATGCTTGATGGTGGAGGACATGGAATAGGGTTAAATGTATCACAAACACTGTGTTTGATCACAAACATATCGTTGATATTTGATGACCTGGTACCAGAGTGCTATGCCCTGGTCTAGGGGAACCCTTGACATAACAGATAAAGGTGCTCCCCCAGGCTTCCCACTCCAAAGAAGGCCAGCAACTAAGTAAGCCAAGTGCAAAAAATGGTGCCGTTTTATTTAACTTCAGGGGAAGAACAGGCAGAACAAACTAAAATCATCTTAAACTTACTTAATAAAAGAAAGGAAAATAAATGACAAATTTCTAACCTAAGCTTCTAACATAAAAAAACAGGAGAAAAGGGGTTTCAAAACAAACAGGCTTCTCCCCCCTACTTAGCTGCCCTACTATTTACAACTATTTACAATATTTACAAATGTTCAACCTGATGTACACATGCTCTCAGCGATCTACCACAGAATTACTCTATCCTATAACAAACGATCTTATGTCGACTCTTTTACACAGCTTACTCCAACCCAACAATTCAAAACACCATGCTGGCAGTTCCCTGTGGTGGAAAGGCTGGAGAGGAGAGCAGTGTGTAGGCCGCCAGTGCTCAAATAGGCCAGGGATCCGCCCCCTGACCAATCGCACTGCAGCAGTCATCATCATGCGCCACCTGTTCTCAATTCACGCTGAAGAGAGAGAGAGAAACGCACACACACCGGGAGAGGAGACACGGTTGCAAGGAAAAACACATACCCAATCACAAATGACCCACAGGGTCATAACACAGAGGATGACTTGCACTGGCAATTATTGCTGTTGTTGCTGAACATTATAAATATTGTGTTTTCATACCTCATCACCGAAGGGATGACTGTGTGTTTAAAACACCTCTTTTTTTTTTTCTTTTGATTGATCATGAAACTTGTTTCCATGACCATTTCCATGCTTTCAAAGTAAGTGAAAAAATCCCGAGGAAGATACTAGTTCTAGAAAGGGATAGAAAAAAACATTTCAAATCTTTTGATGCCCAAATGTCCTATGGGTGTAATTTACATTTTATGTTGTGTCAGAGAGCTGTATCATTTGTTAACATTGTTGCATAATTTGCTAAAAGTGCAGCTATGCAATGTCAGTGTTTGAAATATATTTACACTGGTTTATTCAAAATGTAATTTAACTTGTTATACAAGTAAGTAGCCTGCTAGCTTGAGAAGGAAGAATGTGTATTCTGACGTGAGGATCAAAAGTTCTCAAGTCTAGAATGCATTCCTCTGCTTTGTTGGGATCATGTGTTTGAATGTTGCTTTTTTCACTTTGCATCCAGTGGTGAATGCCAGAGATCTTATTTTTTTCTCTGCAGGTTATTACTTGTCAATGGTTATGTTCTATTTTTCATTACAGTTTTACAGTTACATACAATTCACTCCACCTTGCTGTGCATTTTAATTGCGTCCATATTTCTTTTCCTGACTAAATGTCACCAAACTTGCACTTCATCATGCAGTGATGGCATGGCACCATAAAGTCAAACAAACAGAAGTGTGCAGCATGGATTGTTATCTCTACAGTGTTTTCAGTGTGAATGTTTGCTGAAATGTATGTTTACACTTGTTTGCACTTTAATCAATATGTGACTTGTTACACCAGCAAGTATGCAGCATGGATTGTTGAACACACTGAATGCAAATTTATTAAACAAAGATTTGTAGTCAACAATATGGTGTGTTTTTGCAGTGTCTTATAATAATAACTCCATCAGTGTTAAATAAGACATACTTTTAAGTGTTGAATCTTAACACTATAATAGAGTTCACATGAAAATTAACTCAAAGTGAGAGTTCTATTTTATGAGATACAGTTATATGATATATAGTTTTAACTCCACAAAAGTTAAGTTTTAACTCCTGAAAAGGGTTAAAAGATCAACTCTTAGAAAGGAGTTACTTTAACTCTGTCCTAGAGTGTATTTGATGGTCTTACATGTACACTCACATTGGGTTGATTTGAACTCACTGAGAGTTTATTCCAAAGACCAGAATTTGCTGTGGAAAGGCAGAGTGTGATTCTCTAACCTTCTCTATGTTGTTTAACTGTAAATAGTTAAAAGTTTACAAATCTTATGCACACAATCAGAGATTGGATCTTTTTGAGATGGGTATTTGTTTTTGTACTTTAAAAGTATTTTTGTAGCACTGTGTTCCATGTTGACTATAATAAGCCGTATAAATAATAAACATTTGACATGATGTATTTTTTGTGCATTAGTAATTCATTTTACACATAATTTGATATTATTTTTTGGTAATAATTTATGCAACAAAAAATCTGAGGAGCCATTTGGAAGCTGAAAGAGCTGGCTCTTTTAAGAGAGCCAAGCCATAAGAATCAGCTCTCTTAAAAGAGCCGGAATTCCCATCATTAACATAAGTCAATATCATATGTTTCTCTCCACAAATTATTTACCACAGGAGTTATATGGGGGTGATGTGAAGAGCAGCGATTACCAATATGTTACTACAACTACTACTTTCAAAAATAAATGTCCATTAATTTTTGGCCATGTAATTAAAAATGTAACGCGGACATTCCAGTATCAACCAACTGACAAAACCAGGCGTTACCTGGCAGACAATGTTCAGGGAGAGTTGGATGAGGAGCAGCTTTGGAGGGAAAACAACGGAGGAGTTTGGAGTTGATTTTGAGTTGACAGATCTGAAAGGTTGGCAGGAGATGGCGGCGGCGTCAGCCGGGCATGGACGGGGTAAAAATAATTGGCAGATTGTGGGAGATCCCAGTCGAGTTGAAAATAACTTCCTGGCGGTTGAGCACAACTGTTCCGTGAATGGATCAGAAGTAGGCAGTTGGGCAGATATGGATGAGGAGGAAGGGGGAGATTGTGAGTTTGAAAGAGGAGCGAGTGGATGGAGTAATGGGAGGAATAAAAGGAAGAAGAATGGCAATGATGACAGTTATAGCAGTGAGGAGGAAGGAGCCACCTGAGAATTATTTTGTCATCATACGATTCAATGAAAAGACACAAGAAAACATGAAGAAGCTTAACCCCTTTGTGCTAACAACATCTAGCAAGTAAAATAGGAGAGATACAGTTTGCAAAGGTCCTGAGTGATGGCAATTTATTGGTGAAATGTGCTAATAAAGAGCAAGTTGAGAAGGCACTCAAACTGAAAGAGTTGGGAAAAAACAAGGTGGCAAGCACAGGGAGGGTGGGAGCACGAAATGGTGGTGGATGCAAAGGAGTGATTACAAGGTTGTCACTGAGTGTGAGTATGGAGGAACTTTAGAGGAATATCAAAGGAGGAAGAATAATGAATTTGCAAAGAATGAAGACAACAAAAGGAGTGAGAATGGATAGCGAAACTGTATTAATTCAGTGTGAAGGAAAGTGTGTGCCTAAGAAAGTTTTCCTGGGTTTTATGAGTTACCCAGTGAGAGTTTATGTTCCAAAATCATTAAGGTGCTTTAACTGGTTTGGGCACATAGCCAAGAACTGCAAGGAGAAGAGGAGATGTGCTAGGTGTGGGGGAGACCATGAGTATGGAGAGTGTGGAACAGGGGTGCAACCAAAATGTTGTAACTGTGGAGGAGCCCATAACATGGGATATGGAGGATGTGAGGCTATGAAAAGGGAGAATAATATCCAAAAAGTAAGAGTGGAAAGAAAGATATCGTATGTTGAAGCTGTAAGAGCGTCGAGGGGGCAGAAGAATGGAACTAATGATCAAGGAGTAATGAGAAGTCGAGAGGGGCAACAAAGAACAAATGACAGCATGTATGTGGATAAAAGGGACTTGGGAACATTCATTGCAGGGGTGGTCAACAGTATGGCTGAGGTGAAGTCAAAAAGTGAAAAAATCCAGCTGATTGTTAAAGACCAGATGTAATGTGTGCAGGAAACGTGGTTAAAACCAAATCTAGACTTTGTGGTACATGGGTATACAGTGATAAGGAAAGACAGAAGTCAAGGGAGAGGAGGAAGTTGTGCTACATTTATCAAACAAGACATTCAATATGGGCTACTGGAAAAGGGAGTGGACCAGGAATATGTAGCGGTGGAAGTATGGGAAAGAGGGGAGAAAGTGGTTATAATTAACTACTATAATCCATGTAAGAGGTTGGCTTTGGATAGCCTATTAAGGATAAAAGGACAAGACAGAAATAAGGTAATTTGGTGTGCACATTTCAATGCTCACAACACGGTGTGGGGAGGGTTACAGACAGACGCGAATGGACAGGTCATTGAAGATTTGATGGATGAAAGGGATTTGGTGTGTGTGAATGATGGCAGAGGAACAAGGGTAAACATAACAGTGGGTACTGAGTCAGCATTGGATATACCTTTAGTGTCTAACACATTGGCTGGAATCAGTAAGTGGGAAGTTTGGACAGCATCAACAATAGGAAGTGATCATTACCCAGTCTTATGCATGGTGGGGGAGAGAGTAGAAGTGAGAAAAATTGGGGGTATCGTAAAATGGGTATTTCAAAACGCAGAGTGGGATGAGTTTCAGAGATTGAGTGAGGAATCAATGAACAGGATAGAAATGCTTGGAGACATTGATGAAATAAACTAACAGGTAACCTCAGCAATTGTAAGGGCAGCAGATGGTGCTATACCCAAGAGTAAAGGCAAGAGGAACACAGGAACAGCAGATGGTACCATGGTGGACAGAAGAATGTCACCAGGCTGTAAGAAATAGGAACAGAGCATTCAGACAAGTTAAGAGAACCCATAACATGCAGAATTTGATTCAGTACAAAAAGGCACAGGCAGTGGTGAGAAGAACAATTTCGTCAAGCTAAGAGGGCGAGATGGAGGAATTTCTGTGATGAGATAGGAAGAACTACACCAGTGGGAGAAGTATGGGGAATGATAAAGAAGATGGGAGATGACAGAAGGGAATGGGACTATCCGGTCATAATATCTGAGGAGGAGACAGCAGTTTCCAACAGGGAAAAGGCAGAGATCATGGCTAAGGCTTTTGTAAGGGTGCATAGCTCAGAATTGTTTTTTTTTTTTTTTTCAGGCGAAGGGAAACAGAGAAGAAAAAGAACTATAACTCAGTATCCAGGGGTTTTAAACAGGAGGGAAAATACAGCTGGCATGATTGATGAGCCATTTACCTTGGCAAAGATGATGAGGGCTATAAAGAAATCACGACCAATGTCTCCAGGGAAAGATCAGGTGTGTTACAGCATGTTAAAGTATTTTGGGAAAGAAGCATTAGTGAAGGTGCTGCAGCTTTATAACAGAGTGTGGGAGGAGGGAAGGTTACCAGGAGCCTGGAAAGAAGAAGTAGTGATTCCAATAAGAAAACCTGGCAAGGATCCATCCAAACCCACTAGTTACAGCCCAATAGCATTGACTTCAAATATGTGCAATGGAAAGGATGATAATGGAAAGGTTGTCATATGAACTTGAAAAGAGGGGACTTTTGGCAGGCTATCAGAGTGGTTTCAGGAAAGGCAGGAATACCACGGATTCAGTGGTAAGGTTAGAGTCTGAAATAAGGAAGGCTCAGGCAAATAAAGAATCCGTTATTGCAGTATTTTTTGATATTGTGAAAGCCTATGACATGATGTGGAAGGAGGGGTTGTTGATAAAAATACACAAGATAGGTGTTGGTGGGAGAGTTTTCAATTGGATAAAGGATTTTCTATTTGGAAGAAAAATCCAAGTACGCATTGGGCCAGAAATGTCTAGTCAGTATACAGTTGGAAATGGTACACCTCAAGGGTGTACCATTGATAAGCCCGCTACCCTTTATCATCATGATCAATGATGTATTTTTAAAAGTGCCAGCAGATATAGGTAGATCACTCTTTGCAGATGATGGGGCCTTGTGGAAAAGAGGAAGGAACATGGAGCACGCTATAAGGAAAGTTCAAGGTGCAATTGATGAAGTGGTGGAGTGGGGGTATGATTGGGGGTGCAGGTTCTCAGTGGAAAAAACACAAACAGTATTTTTCACAAGGAAAAGAATTGAGGAAGGGATGAAGTTGAAGATGTATGGGGAAACTTTAGAAAGGGTTGGAATATTTAAATTTCTGGGAGTTCTTTTTGATTCACGGCTAACATGAGCAGATCATATCAGGAGAATTGAAGAAAAGTACAAAAAGGTAATAAATGTTATGAGATGTATGACTGGAAGGGAATGGGGTGCAAGCTGTTCAGCACTGAAGAGGCTATATGTAGCATTGATAAGGTCTGTGGTTGATTATGGCCGTGTGGCTTATGGATCAGCAGCTAAGTCCATCTTAAACAAATTGGATGTTATCCAGGCACAGGCTCTGAGAGTGTGTAGTGGGGCAACTAAGACTTTACCAGTTCCTGCCCTACAGGTAGAATTGGGTGAAATGCCTTTAGAAATCAGGAGAAGGCAATTGATGACAAACTACTGGGCCAATTTGCAGGGGCACAATGATTCTCATCCCACGAAAGGAGTCTTGCAGGAGTGCTGGGAGGATGGGAGGAGCCAGAGACAAAACTTTGCTAGAGAAGCGAATAATATCGCAAAAGAATTTGGAGTATTCAATTTGAATGTAAGTCCAACGGTAGTTTATCCAGAGATGGCTCCATGGATGCTTGTGTGGCCTGAGGTTGACTGGCATTTGTTAGAGGCTAAAAGGAAGGAAAAAGGTATGGTTGATTTGGTGAGTGCGTTTAGATGTCATGTAATGACAGAGTATAGTGATTTTACACATATATACACAGATGGTGCTAAACAACCTGAGACATTAGTGACAGGATTTGGGGTTGCAGTACCAGCAAAAGAAATTGGGATTAATAGAAGAAAATCTAATAAATTAGGAGTGTACACAGTGGAAATGGTGGCAGTGCTGGTAGCGTTACGGTGGGTGGAGAAAGCTGGTCTGGATAAGGCATTGATTATGTTCAGATTCATCTTCAGTGCTAGCCAGCTTAAGGTCATTCCATTCAAACAGCCGTCAAGACATATTGTATTAAGTCCTTCAGTCAATTACAAGAATAGTTCATCAGGGAGGTCAGGTAAAGCTTCTGTGGCTTCCAGCGCATGTAGGGGTGAGGGGGAATGAGAGGGCGGATGAGTTGGCTAAGAGAGCTTTAATGAAAGGAAATGTAGATATGCAGCTCAGAATCAGCAAAGCAGAAGTTAAAAGTGTAGTCTGGGAAAAGACCAATGTAATGTGGCAAGAAAGGTGGGATGGAGAGGAGAAAGGGAGGTATCTTTATCAAATTCAAAAGAGTGTTAGAGGTGGGATGATGAGCAGTGGATACAGGAGAGAGGAGATTGTATTGACAAGGTTAAGGTTGGGGCATAGTGCACTAAATAAAACACTGAAACTGATAGGGAAGCGCCAGACAGGCCTGTGTGAGGGATGTCAGGAGGAGGAGGAGGAGTCAGTGGAGCATGAAGTTCTGAGGTGTAGGAGGTATGAGGTGCAGAGAGAGGAGATGATGAATAAGATGAAGGACTTAGGGATACAGGAATTTACATTAAAAGTATGGGAGAGAGGGCACAGGTTAGGGCACTGATAGAATTCTTAAGCGGGACAGGGGTTTATGATAGAATCTGATGGATAAGCAGGGTTAAAGGAATAGGGGGTTGTAGTTGACATGGGTGTGAAGAGTTTAAAGTAAGATTTTTTTTTTTTTTTTTTTTTTTTTTTTCATTATGTGTATAATATTGCTTTTGATCTAGTCAGGTAAAGGAATAAGACTCTAAGTCTACTGGCTGGTCCACACTCCGGAACAGAAGGTGGCGGTAATGCACCAATAAGCTTGATGCCAACTGCCATTATACCAGAAGAAGAAGAAGAAGAAGTAGTAGTAGTAGAAGAAGAAGAAGAAGACAATGCTCAGGGCAGAAAGTAGACCACTGCGCATGCTCACTAGAGGCGGAACTGCTCACTGGCAGGGAGGAGGTTCAATTTAGTTTCAGTGGTACAGTTTCTGACACAGACATGGACTGTCAACATTAGCTACGGTGTATTCGTTTACGTTGGGCCGGGCAGTGTAGACGTTGAGCTCGCTTTTAACGTCGCAGTAACTTAAGAAATTCGACAAAATGGTAAGTTACTGACTCTCTTTTGCAAAAAAAGGCAGGGGCTAGGTGCTAAGCTAATGCTGGCAAGGTAATAACAGTTGTGATATCAGGAAGTGTGCACCTGCGCTTGCCTTCACCTGGTTTCTGTCAGCATAGCATGCAAGCTAACAGGCCGAGTAATAGCACAAGGTGTGAAAAGGCTTGTCACACTGTACGGCTTTGAATCAGTGTATGGCTTGTGTAATTTTAGCTGTATCTAAATGTCATTTAGTAATGTTAGAAATGAGGATGTCAGTGATCGTTAAAGATTTGAATAACGTTAATTGCCGAGCTTCGTCGTCGTCGCAGGTAAAGAGTTTAGCCCTCTGTTTTAGTCAGTGTCAACAGCGGAGGTGACAGTTTCTCGTTTCTCTAACTGCCTACCAAACTGCAGCCTGAATATAGTCAATTGATTATATTAGAAGGCACAGTAACTGTTAAGTACGAAGATCTTTTCCTATTTTTTCTTGGATCACTGTTAAAATTAATCAGTTCACTACATCGCCACAAGTATGTGGCCAGATAGTGTTTGTAAATGGCCTCTGATGCTCTTTAATTCCACCGTCTATAATGACAGTTGTAGCTGACAGATATACTCAGAAGCAACTAATTAACATTAATTTTCTAAGTTGGTAAAAAGACTGCTTGGCTGTTGTTTGAATTATGATATATGTATTGCATTTACACTCAGTTTAGATGTTTGTTTTTTTTCAAGCAAGATAACAAAGAAGATATCACACTTTGTATAATTTTGATGTTTAAGAAAAAATAAGTCTTTTTTTAATGATCAAAGTGCTCAGACAGGTTTCAACAGGCAGTGTTACTATTGTCATTCTTCAAAGCGGATTACTTTTATAGGTCTGAAACAGACATCGCTACAGTGCAGAGCTGTGAACTATATCAATCATCAGTCAGATATAAAAACACCAGTAGTTGAGACTTATCAGTAGCTTGTCAATATTGCCACTTTTGAAGATTATTGAGTAATGTTAAGTATAAAATAATATATTTAGTTTTATAAAGAATAAAAATAGTATAGCTTCATAATTGTTAACTGAATCAGCAGCTTTCTAAAGTTAAAATTACAAGCTAAAGTGAGGAAGACGTTGACTGTGACTGACTGATATAAATCCCGGGAAGACCCCAACAACAGGAAACTGAATTCTTTTATCCAAAAGGTTGTTTGCAGGTGATGTTGTGTCATTCTTTTGTTGTTGCGTAAACTGCAGATGGAGGGCCATACATGATTTTCTGCATAGGAAATATTATAACATACACTCATAATGCCTATGTTTTGCGTTGTTTACGGTTGCTCAGATCGATCAAATCAAAAAAACAGGAGGAGCTTTTATTGAGTACCAAATGCTGTTGTTCATAAGGGTGGAAAATGCAAGAAACTGACTGAAAAATGGCAGAAAAAACACCTTGTTAACTGTCAGCTATTGTTTTAGATCTTTCGTGATAGATTTAAAGTCATGGCTACAAGCAACACAACTAACACTTGTTAAATCAGCCTTAATGGTTTCACATAAGACAGCTGAATGTAAATAACATACCCTGTCTTGTTTCAAGACAATCTACATCTTTAGTGTCATTTCACTGGACCTTTACAGCTGGTTAAGCTAACAACCATAACATAAATTTCAGCATTCAGCACCGCAGCGCTGAAAGTTTGCTGCTTCGTTAATCCACAGGACAATGAAAGATACGCACCCTTGAAAGAATGAAACAACAGTCATCCCAGAGCACTTTGGTACCATGGTTGTGTACCCAACCACTAACAAAGTTTTGTGCCTCCTCTTTCGTGCGTTTTCTATAGTAGAACAACATCTAAATGAGCAGGTAGTTGTTATATCTACTGCCTCCGTAGCAGCAAAACTTTCAGTTCAGCTGAAATATCGCTCCTCTTAATAACGTAAAGATCCATCCACCATATGTTCTGATTTTCTGTGTGTACCTTTCTCTCATAATTTCATATAAACTAGCCCAGTAAGAACTTTTCTTGATCTCATCCATTGCAGTTTTCACTTCTTGTCCTCCGTCTGAATTTAATGTCAAGTGACTGCAACCAACCTATTATAATAATGTAATATAATAAAAAAAAATGTAATAATAATAATGTAGAAACAAGATAAATTTGTAATTACGCTTGGTACAATCAGAAGAACTTGACTTGGCCTGAACACTGTGTACAAAGCCCTACCTTCAGTCCCATCCAATACCTTTGGGAAAAAAATGGAATGCAGACTGTGAGGTAGAACTTATCATCTAACATCAGTGTGAGACCTCTCTAATGCCCTTGTATCTGAATAAGAGATAATCCTTGCAGGGAGGTTCCAACATCTGGTGGAAAGCGTGAAATGAGAAGAGTTGAGTTTGTTATATCATCAAAGCCCATGCTGTCAGAATTCCATGTTAAACTGTCACATATGGCTGAAATGTGTGGCAGTCCCCATACTTTTGGCCATGTTATGTATCTTATAGTGATTTTTGCCTTAATTCTAAACAGTGTTACAGACAGTTGTACAGTAGCTTTTGGTCAACTTAAGGTCTTAACACACTTAAGGTCTTTACACTAAACAAATAGAATTGTTTTAAAATAGCTCCTCAGACAATATTTATATATCCTTCTTCCAAGTATCCTGCTGCTCTACAACAAACACAAACCACACCTCCCATATTGTCTCTTTGTCATAAAGACCACAGAGAGTGGAAGACTGGTAGCAGGCAGATCTAAGTAAGGATAACTAGTAGGTGCAGTAGATATGTGTGAGCTGTAGAGTTTTATTAAAGTTTATGCAGGGTTACTGGGTTTGTTTCCTCTAGTTGCAGTACATGTTGTTTGTATGTGTGTGTAGAAAGAATATATAAACACACTGTATGTAGAAAGATGGTAATTTGTGATGGGTAGGTAGTAGGGATGTAACGATGCATCACGACTCTGACAGAAAAAAATGAATCGATTTGCGAATTGGAGAGGTACGGCACAGAGCGAGGGAAGAAATGGCGACAGAAGGAAGCGACTTTTTCATAGAGGATGCACAGCGTGGTCTCAAGTCACCTGTGTGGCAGCATTTTGGATTCCCCACATACACAAAGACAACCGGTGAGAAATGGACAGACAAAACCAAAACTGCATGTAAGTATTGCAGGAGACTGTTACCATATAACGGCAACACAAGCAACATGCAGCAGCACGTTAGCCGCCACCACAGTGAGAAGGAAAGTAAAGTTACGCCACCTCAGCGAAAATTGCCGAGGGGGCAAACCACCCTGACGGGAGGATTTGCTGCTCATCTCCCTCATAACAACGCAAAAGCACAAGAAATCACCAAGGCAATTGGTTATTTTATTGGAAAAGATTTGAGGCCATTTTCCGTTGTTGAAAACGAGGGCTTTCGGCTGTTGGTGAACAAGCTAGAGCCAAGATACCGCATCCCATCACGACAGCACTTCAGCCAGGTGGTGGTGCCAAAACTTTACCAGGAGGTAAGAGATGGTGTGGTTGAGATTCTCCGGGAGGCAGATACTGTGTCTATCACAACCGACGGGTGGACATCTAGAGCCACGCAGAGTTACATCACTATAACTGTTCATGTGATCAATGCCGAGTGGGAGCTGGCTAGCTTTGTGCTGCAGACGCGACCTCTTTTGGAGTCGCATACGGGGGCTAACATAGCCGAAGTGCTAAAGGAAGCGGTGGCGGAATGGAAGCTGGAAAGGCAACAACATGGCATCGCAGTAGTCACCGACAACGCGAGAAATATGGATGTGGCAGTGAGGGAAGCCGGGCTGGCACCGCACATCAAATGTTTCGCCCACACTCTAAATTTAGCCACCCAGGCTGGTTTGAGTGTGCCGCGTGTCTCGTGCTTGCTGGGTCGGATCCGGCGGATTGTGAACTTCTTCCACAGGAGCCCGACAGCCACTGCTGTGTTGGCTGCGAAGCAGAAACTGCTGCTCGGCCCAAACATCAATGAGCACAAGCTAATTGTGGACGTTACAACACGCTGGAATAGCAGCCTGGACATGTTGCAACGTTATCTCGACCTGCAACCGGCTGTGGCTGCTGCTTTGCTGAGCCCCAAAGTCCGTCGCAACGCCCGCGAGATCGACACACTTGACAGCTTGGACATCCGTGATGCAGAGGACATCGTGAAACTTCTTAAACCTTTAAAGACAGTGACCACCGTGCTAAGTGATGAACAAAACCCAACAGTGTCGCTAATTGTGCCCTTAATGCACACGATTGAGCAGAGCATGTTGCCTTTGGAAGAGGACTCCAACACTGTGAGCATGATGAAGAAAGCAATCTTCAACAATTTATCAGACAGATACACTGGGCCTGGGGACAACCATCTGCTGGACTGCACTGCCGTGGACCCCAGATTCTGCTCTCTACCTCATCTTACTGAAAATCAGCGCCACGATGTGTTCCAGAGGGTGAAAGAGAGAGCTGTGCAGATGTACAACCAGGTACTTATTTTACTTAATCAATAGTAGTACTAGTGTTGCTTTTGCATTAAGGCCAGGCCTGTGTTTCATACTTATTTTCATACTGATCTTTGTCCTTGTTGTTGTCTCGTTTTTCCTGTGTTTTTTCCTTGTCTCTCTCCCCTTTCTGCTTGTTTTCCTTTTTTTTCTTTTTCTATTGGTTGATCTGTTTTAGTGATTTTGTGTTGGATTTTGTATAAGATCTTTGGGATTGTTTTCCTCTCCTGCACAATTATTTGCCTTTATATCATTAAACAGATATACAGTATATATATATTATTTTTTAATTGTGCATATGAATAATATAATACATGTATTAATAAGTTCTTGTCTTGCTGTTTACAGACCAATTCCCCTGTGGAGGAAACTGGAGGTGTAACAGACACCAATGTCTCTACACATGCAGCAGAGCTGCCTGCTGACCAGGCAGACATGGTGGATGCAGACCTTCAACAACCACCTCTCAAGAAGACTGCATTGGAGGATCTCCTAGCAGGGACTTTCACAGAAAGTGTAGGGACTGCAAACACAGCAAAGTGTGGAATTGAGGCAGAAATTGTCAGGTACAGAAGTGAAATGTCTATTTCCCTCACAAGCTGCCCACTGAAATGGTGGAAGGAGAACAGTAAGTTTTACCCACTGCTTTCACCTCTAGCAAAGGCCTACCTCACCACACCAGCCACCTCTGTCCCGAGTGAAAGGGTCTTTTCGACCGCAGGGGATGTTGTAACCTCACAGAGATCTCAGCTACGGCCTGAAAATGTTGACATGTTGATTTTCCTCAAGAGAAACCTGAAAGTTTCAAGCTACACAAGCCAGTCTTAGTTTATTTGAAGAGAGTTTATGCATTGATATTATTTTGATGTGGGATTTGTTTTTAAAGATCCAGTTATTCTTTGTTATTTATGTGAATAACTACCTCAGTTGCACTTTTTTATAAGACACAAAAATAGTGTTTAACACAGTGTTTCTGTAAAGAAAGGACCTCTTTTTTTGGTCAAGATTGTATAATCTTTTGTTATTTAAGTTGCTGAATTACTGGTGCACCAGTTAACACCAGGTTGTACGAATAAAACATTTTATTTGGTCATAATTTGTCTGTAGCTCATTTTTATAATAGAAAAAAAATCGTGAGAAAATCGTATCGTGAACAAAAAATCGTGAACCGAATCGAATCGTGACTAGAGTGAATCGTTACATCCCTAGTAGGTAGTATACAATGGGTTTCTTAGAGCTTGTTGTCGCAGGTATTAGCTGAGGGGTTGACGGTTGCGTGGACTATAAATTTAAAACAATGAGTTTAATGTCAGCCTACTTTAACCTCAGTCCTGTGCAGTTGTATGGGAGACGCAACAGACTGCTACAGCTGGCAAGGTTAGGGTCATGTGATTGACAAAGACAGCCAAAGCTGTCAGTAGGCTGGGTTTCTGCAGCTTGCCACATTAAAGGATCTCTTGCAGTTCTGTTATTACAGAATTTCCCTCAAATTCTTGGGTCTGTCACCCTAAACATAACAAAAGCTATGTTCAGAATGTCTACTGAAATATATAAAAGGAAGTAATAAGAAACAACATAAAGGAAGAGGGCACAACTCAGTGCCATTGTAATTAGGTAACATTTGAACATTTCCAATTATCATTCAAAACCGGAATAAAGTCCACATTGGCTATTGATAAATAGAAATTTATGGAGGCATCATGGACTAAAATCACTGGCGCAGTAACAATAAGTGATAATAATGCATATTATAAAGACAAAACAGTTTACAATCAATAATTGGGTCATTGTATTGAAAAACAGTACTGAGCTTATTAAAACTGTGAACTGAATGTATGATTTTTCCACAAAATCCTGTCTGATTGATTTTGTTTAAACATGTGAACTATTCATATTCATTGTTATAGTTCTAATTAAATGATAAGATAAAGTCTATAAATGGGCTGTGGTTGATCAAGATAGATTTGAACAGGTTTCAGCACACATGTAACTATTTGAATTTGAGTCTGAGATTATAAGAGCACTCACAAAAATTACTTAAAACACTTTTGACGTATTAAACATAAAACCCACTAATGGGTAACTCAAGACACGAGTCTCTTCTAGTCACTAGATAAACTGCAGACACACAGCAGCTGACAAAAAGAGGAGGAGTCATATTATACAGGTAAACACTGAATATTAAATTCTTGGGTAGATGAAGAGTTTGGTCTGTACCAGCTCTATATGGAAAGTAAATATAAAAACAATAATAATATAATAAATGTTAGTTACTCATAAAAGTTAAGCTTAAAAAGGGCATAAAGAATGCTTAGCATTTTGTTTCATTAATCACACCATCAAGCACATCATGTTTTGGAAAGGAGTTTAAAAACTGTTGTTAGCAACTGAGTACAATTAGCTGGTACTTAGTCTGATCAGCCACCAACACTAATCACTAAAACACACATTATTGTGTTGTAAAGCATTCATCAAACCAATAACTAACCACAGTCAATATATATCAGACAACCTTATCATACTTTTGGAGTTATCTAGTGTTTATTTGGCGGTGACAAAACACAAAAAATTCATAAAGTATTTGACTTAAACAGATACTCCCTGCACTCCTCAGGGAAAATATTCAAGCTCCTTTTCAGAAAAAAAGATGTATTAACAATTGTCTGCAAAAACACATTATTCTCAAAACAGAGGATAAAAGGTGTTGTATGTCGACAGTCTTCTTGTCAATTCTGCATCAATATAATCAATAAAGATAAACTGTATTTCCTTACAAACTTTACAGATTTTGTACTTTGTTGCCTCAACTCCCGAGTATGAACACTATTAATTATTACAATTCCAATATCGCTTTAAGTCAGTCCTGCTTAGTTACGTGCAACTCAGCCTATAATGGTTCAATACAACCGAACATTTTAAAAGGAGAAATACCATGGAATTAACAATTCAGCCAACTCCTTATATCGTTTCACAGTAGGGGTGACCGATATGATCTAAGATTTATATCAAAGGTTTTTTTTGTATTTTTTTCACAGTGACGCATCATGGTACTACAAAAAGAAAGGGGTTTACTCAGCTCAAAACATGATTCTACCTCTTTTCATTCTATTAACAATGCAAGGGAACATATCTTAACAAAGAGAAAAATCATTTAAAAACAGATGTGTTTATTGGCTCCAAATAGGAATGAAAACGAGATACAGATACATGAGATACATGTATTTTGGAAGGAGTAACCTGCCCCATAATGGTTTATTAAATAGTAAATGTAATGTGATTCATTCTTATGGTTAGACAAGGGATAGGATAGATATCTCAACAGCATTTATTTGGCAGAAAACCCATAATATAGAAGTACAACAGTCAGCGTACCACAGAGCATATCTATCAAGTACATTTACATACAGCAGCAACAGACACGGCATGCAGCATAAGGGGCTTTCTGAAACCAACAAAACCGGCTGATATCTGAGCTTACATTACGGCATGAATTGTGTAGATAACGTTATGTCTGGCTGTGACTACACAAGACTACACAAAAATGAAGTTATACTACTGCTATCCTCACATTTAAGGTGTATGTGAATGCCTGATGTGTGCATGTGTGAGTTAGTGAAAGAAAGAAAGAAAGAAAAATGCATGTAAAGTAGAAGGGATTGTAATTGTGGTGGAGAGACACAATAACTGTCTCTTTATGACACAGAAGCCAGCATGTGCACTCAGCTCAGAGTTTGTCAGCTGTGGGACTGATCTTTTAACTCATAAAGTGCAGCTTAGCAACTTTACCGCAGTACCAGAAAACTGACACAAAACAAAGCAAAACAAGGTGAGGGCTTGGCCTTGCTTTCAGTATAACCTACTAAGCACACAGAAACAAGCAGCAAGCACAATGATTGAGGTATCTCAAACAACAACAACAGGAATCTGGCGTACATTGATTTCACAACAACAGTAAGGTTTATACAACAATGAAGCTTACAGTCACACTATTACTAACCTGTCTCTGCCCAGACAATAGCCTCTTACTTTAGATTGCTTCACGAGCATTTATTATGTGTTTCAGTTAATCTAGAGTGACCAGCGGAATTTCTTCAAGCTCAGATGGTGACTTGGCCATTGTCAGAATCAGAAATCAGAAATCAGAAAATCAGAAATCAGAATCAGAAAAAAGCTTAACAGCCGTTTAGCCTCTTTCACCGCCTGGCTAAACTTGTACTTCGACTCTTTGTATCTGTCTTTGTCCCCACTCCTGAAGGCCTCTTCCTTTGCCAACCTTAGCTGCCTGAGTTGGGCTGTGAACCAGGGTTTGTCATTGTTGTAACTCACCCTGGTGCGTGATGGAACACAGCAGTCCTCACAGAAGCTGATGTAGGACGTCACAGTCTCCGTGTACTCATCCAGACTGTTGGTAGCAGTCCTGAACACATCCCAGTCAGTAGAGTCCAAACACGCCTGGAGATCCTCCACAGCCTCACTGGTCCACTTCCTTGATGTCCTCACCTCAGGTTTGCAGAGCTTTAGTTTCTGCCTGTACGCAGGAATCAGGTGTACCATGACGTGGTCAGAGTGGCCCAGTGCAGCACGGGGGACGGCGTGATAAGCATCCCTGACGGTGGTGTAACAATGATCCAGAATGTTCTCCTCTCTGGTCGGGCATTTGATAAACTGTCTGTATTTAGGGAGTTCGTGGGTGAGGTTACCTTTGTTAAAGTCGCCAAGGACAATAACTAAAGAGTCCGGGTTGGTCCGCTCCACACGCAGTATCTGGTCAGCGAGCATACGCTGTGCGTCCTGCACGTTGGCTTGCGGCGGGATGTAAACGCCGACCAGAATGAATGAAGCGAACTCATGGGGTGAATAAAAAGGCTTACAGTTAATGGTGAAAGATTCCAGGTCAGGAGAACAGTGCTGCTGGATCACCACTGTTGATGTAGAAACAGATTCCTCCACCTTTAGTTTTGCCGGAGAGTTCCGTGTCTCTGTCCGCGCGGTGGAGTTGGAAGCCAGCCAGCGCAGAGTCCGGTATTAATCCACAGAGCCACGTCTCAATGAAGCACAAAACCGCAGATGAAGAAAAGTCCCTGTTTTTACCCAACAGCAGTTGCAATTCCTCCAGTTTGTTGGGCAGTGAACGCACGTTAGAGAGAAATATTCCCGGTAACGCTGTATGTAGTCCGCGCTGGCGAAGGTGCACGAGCGCGCCGGCCCGTTTTCCTCTCCTCCGGCGTTTCACTGCGTGAGCAAGGGTGAGCGCACCTTTGACCAGTATGTCCAAAACTTCCACTGTTGGGAGCAGAAATTTAGGAAATAAATCCTCTGGTGTTGCTCCCCTGATGTTCATGAGCTCTTCTCTGGTGAAAGAACTCCAGGTACCGTCACAAAAAACAGGTTTAAAACACAAGACAAAACAAAACAACGCGCACCAACTCACCGAGGCAGCCGTTCGCGGCGGCATCTTGTGGTGCTTGGTCTGGTGGTTTACGTGGTTTACAGCAGACTGTAGGCAGCAGAGATGTTCACAAGTCTTTTTTTGCAAGTCCAAGTCAAGTCTCAAGTCTTTGGTCACGAGTCCAAGTCAAGTCTCAAGTCTTTGTGGGGTGAGACTTGGTCAAGTCTCAAGTCTTTGGTCACAAGTCCAGCCAAGTCTCAAGTCTCTAAAAAATAAATCTCTCATGTCTCTTCTTGTTTTAATGAGCCTTCTATCATCTGCTGTTATTCGGTCTACTAAGAATACTGCACAGCTATATCTAAGAAATTCAAAGCATCTACTGTATTATTATCTCTCCTTTATCTATTAGCATAAAGTATCAGTACTGATTAGTTGTTTGTTATATGATCACTTTAAACAGGGTACTGCAATGCAATATTAAGAAAACACACAGTGAATGATTTCCTTTAAAGGAGACTGTATTCTTTCAACATGAACATACAGTTACATTATATCTTGCCCCATATTGCGCGGGCTGAGTCAGACCATAATAAGAACAAAAATATAGAAAATGTTACACCTCACCCAGTCAAAAGCATTGTAGGCGTTGAAGGAACGTAGATGAATAACGTTACCCAATAAACATCATGTTAACGCCTCTCCATGCAAATAAGTGTGACAAGCAAACTAACATTCACTCATCTATTCAAATATTCAGTTACAAAGCTGGTAGCAAGCTAAGTTAAACATAGCTGATGCTGAGCTAAACATGCTTGCTAGCCGTCTTGTTTGAAGTTTTTATAACCAAACGTAATTACAAAGGGTGCAGCAGCAGCTGGGGGTGTGTCGGTCGCAATAGTGTCATTTGAGGTACTAATGCGTGGGGCCGCGAGCCACGCACCCGATGCCACGGTTACCATGTCAAAAAGGAGGGAATGACATTAAGCTCGTCAGATATTTCAGTTTCCCCAATGTTAATACGCCAAAAAAAGAAAAAAAAAAAAAAGAAGAAAAGAAAGGAAAAAAGAAAACATAATGATTGTTCACGAGTCCCAAAGCACGAGTCCGAGTCGAGTCTGAAGTCTTTTGAGCTCGAGTCCAAGTCAAGTCTGAAGTCTCTCTGTGTGCGACTTAAGTGCGACTCGAGTCCGAGTCGCAAATTCGAGACCCCATCTCTGGTAGGCAGCAGAGGAAACAGTAGAGAATTAGCTTGATCGACGAAACAGTAAATCTCAAACTTCTCTCTGCAGGCAAAGGGAGGTCACTGGCTACACAAACAGTTGATCCTTTTGAGGATCCAAATGTGTTTGGTGAATGCAAACAGTCTGTTACTCATCCAATATGCTCCATTGTATTCCCCCATTGTTTCACAGATGTCTGTCCTCTGTCTCGCTCCCGAATCATGAATCAAGAGTTTATTTCAATAAAACCTTAGTGATGATTAAGGACTTAGACTTAGTGATGATTGTTGGAAAGGTTTAAGGATGAACCAAGAAGGTTTTGCTGAGTTTTATTTTGTTCTAGTTGCATTTGAATGAAGTGTGTTCAGTATGTACAATGATAAAATCACTGTTTCTGTGAATAGAGTCTGATGGCTTTGGCAAGAGTGATATAACAACGGTTTCTCGTTAAACAAAATAGATCTTACTCTTTAACAAGAAAGTTTTAGGGATCCTTATTATTAACACTCATAAGCACTCTGAGCGGTCACAAAAAACATGGGAAAAAGTAGGTCAAGCTGAAACAAGCACATAATTCAACACAGAAGAGGACAATATTTATTTGTTTATTTTGTAATGTGGAGGTATATAGATCTTTTAAAAGACATTTATGTGTAATTATATGATATGAAGCACTTGCATTTGATGAACAATAAAAAAGACAACATCTTTGCCACCAGTTGTAGTCATTGTTTGAAATTCCTTTATTGAACCATTAATACATTTCCTGAGTTATTGGCCCTGTCATTAATGCTTTCCTGTCATTATGAATTGTTTCTGTCCCTGTCTGTGCATAGATGCGTTTCATGCTGCTGTTCAGCCGGCAGGGGAAGCTGCGGCTGCAGAAGTGGTACACAGCCACAGCTGAGCGTGACAAGAAGAAGATGGTCAGGGAGCTGATGCAGATAGTGCTCGCTCGCAAACCAAAGATGTGCAGCTTTCTAGAATGGAGGGACCTCAAGATTGTCTATAAAAGGTAAAAACACTAAATCATAAACTGTTGCACTCTTTTCTGCTGGGCAGCTGGAAGTGTCCTCCAGAAATATCCATGTCAGTGATTCTTCATCAGGTACTTTATTTAATATGGTTCTCTTTTTACCATTTTCACATACAATATCGCATGTTGGTGGTTTTCAACTGCTGTGAGTGTATAGGAGAGCAACAAAGATTGGTAAGAGGAAGAGTGGGGTCATAGCGCTGTTTGTGAACAACAAATGGTGTAACCCAGAGCACATCAGTGTAAAGGAGCAAAGCTGCAGTAGAGGCATAGAGCTGCTAGCTGTTAGCATTCAGGTGTATTTCTCTCATGTCATTGCAATAACGGTGTATATTCCCCTGTCAGCCAATGCTCCAGCAGTTTGTGAGTTCCTTCACACTGCACACAGTTTCACAGCAGCAGACATCTCAACCCCCTGTCCCTCCTCCTCATCTCCAGTGACTTCAATCATGCTTCCCTGTCTTCCACCTTACAATTACAATTACAATTTGTCATTTGGCAGACGCTTTTATCCAAAGCCACGTATATATGAATGCACACAACGATGGCACCGCATCGGGGACAGTTTTGGGGTTCAGTATCTTGCCAAGGATACTTCAGCATGTGGACTGCCGAGGCCAGGGATCGAACCACCAACCTCATGATTGGTCGATGACCACTCTACCTCCTGAGCCACAGCTGCCCCACCCCCCTTTACCCAGTATGCGAAATGCCACACCAGAGAAGATAGTGTTCTGGCAATTTTGTACTAAAAAGCACAGAGTCGTTCGTTGTCTTTCTGTGAGTTTATTCTGACGCCTGCAGACGGACTCCCTTCTTGTTGTCTCAAGTGTGAGATGACAAGAAAGAGCCCGGAGCAAGAGAAGTTGAAAGATTATATACAATATATTATCTTTGTAGACAGGATGACTTTGTTCTATCATCAGAACAATGTCAGCACAATAGGCACGTCATAATGTGTTGTACAATCAGGACACAAGGTTCACTTAATCAGTGCATAATAACATACTGTACGTGGTTACATGGTCAGCAGATTATGACATACGCACGCACCTAATCATATGATATGGTTGTTCATTTGGCTTAAAGACAGTGAATACTTATGATTAAGTACAGAGAAGATGAATAACAAGAATTCCCATTACAATAGCAACCACAAAGGATGCTTACACCTCTTCACCCCTACCCCTGCTAGGCCACTCTGATCACAATCTGGTTCTTCTGCTCCCTGCCTACATACGTATAGTGAAACAACCGCTAACCATAAGATATGTGAGTATGGCACTGACGGACTGCTTTGACTGACTGGGAAGTGTTGTGCAGTCCACTCGTGGAGGACATTGACAGTTTAACAACCTGCATCATGGACTTCATAAAGTTCTGTATGGAAAATGGTGTGCCTATGAAGAAGGTACACTGTAGTGTTGTCACGATACCAACATTTTGGTATCGAGACCGGTACCAAAATGTATTTCGATACTTTTCGATACTTTTCGATACTTTCAATACTTTCGATACTTTTCCAAATAAAAAGAAAACACAATACCGCAGTACCACAGTACCGAAACGTTGCAAATACATTTTATATTGCAAATTAGACAGTGTGCAGGAGTCCTTTTGCTTCTTTTTGGTCTTCTCTCTCCAATGCACCTGTCCTGTTTCAATAGATGTGCAAAGTGATTTCCTTTGAGATAGATAACCTAAAAAAATATTTTCATTAGATACAGCCTGTCTTAAGTAGGACCAATGTCTTTAAATTGTATGTTACTATGCTGTAGTCTTTATAACATATTAAATGGCTACATGTGTATGTAAAAGTTTGTTACTTCATAAAGATCATGCATGTGTGCATTTACAGCTCTGGAAAACAAAATGAAGGGACCACTTCAAATTTATCATAAATCAGCATCTACATGTATGGCAAAAAGTTTAAAAATCACTGTGAGAATATCAATATAATATAATAAAATAATATAAATAGGCTATTTAAACCAGAGAAAGTGGTAGCTAATAGCAATGCAGCTTTAATTTTTTTCCAGAGCTACTTTTGTGGAGATTGAAGGGGGCTGGTGTTGCTTGCTTTTAGCACTGGATGTGGCTTTTTTCACGGGTATATAAGTTATTACCTGTCGTTCTCTGAACTCCTTGTGGAGGTCTGGGTGCTTGTCCTTAAGGTGTTTTGCCAAGTTGGAAGTGTTTCCACCCTTGGTCAGACATGTTTTCAAACACCGTTTGCACAGTGGTGCTTCGGTGTTCATTGCTTCGCCGTGCTCATTTGTTTTGAACCCGAATTAAGTCCATATGGCACTTCGCGCACCTGGTTTATTAACGAGCTGCGGCGTGGTGAAGGTTGCAGCAGCTGCCATTCTCTCCCTGCTCCTATCTCTCTCTCTTTCTCTCCTTAGACCCCGTTTATACGAAGACGATTGCGAATGAAAACGACAAAATATTTTATCGGAAGTGCCTTTCGTTTACACGGCGACGGCGCCGTCGAGGTCTGAAACCGCAAAAATCTGAAGACGCCTTCCAGAGTGCAGAGTTTTGAAGACGACTCGGGTTGTGTCTCCGTCTAAACGGCAAGAAGCGCAAAACCGCGTCGCGTCACGTCACATCGCATAGCAACTACACCTTACGTCACACTCAACGCGCCAAGCCGGTAAAACAACAACAAACAATATGTCTGACTACGTGGATCCCACCGATGTTCAAGCTGTGCTAGCAGCTGTAGTCAACAAACAAGAGTCATTTCAACAATTGTATAGAATGTATACGGATACTATAGGCGAACAGAGACGTGTATACAATTACATGTGTCAAATTTTGGATGCCCCAACACGTCGTAGGCGACAGAGGCAGGTTTGGACAAGACCGGGCAGAACCAGTCAGTGGTGGGACAATTTTGAGAATGGATTAGTTGATGACAATGCTTGGGTGGAAAACTTCAGAAGCAGAAATGCACAACTTTGTGAATGCTCACGGACATACTGCCACTCTATCACAGTACCACCTAGCGGCCTGGCATGCATATCCAATCGAATTCGCCCACTTTTGCGTCTTCGTATAAACAAACAATTCCTGCTGAGAACACTCGTCTAAACGCGGATAAAAAATTGAAGACGACACACCACTTTTGCGTCTTCTGTTTTCATCGCCTCCGTATAAACGTAGCATTAATCTCTCTCTGTCTTCAGACTCCTGCTCCGTTTGCAACTTTACGATGCTCACTCGGTCGCTCGCTCACTCGCCGGATCGCTCGCCTCGGCTCAAATTACAATGCGGTGACGTCACGCGGCAACGTAAAAAAAAAAAGAAAAGGTACCGGTCCCATCCAAGCGCAGTATAGTACCGTTTTAAATGCCTCAGTACCCCGGTACCAATTTAGTACCGGTATACCGAACAAGCCTAGTACACTGTTTCTCAAATAACAAACCCTGGGTACCTCCAAAACTAAAAGCCCTAGGGTTTTTAGATCAGGGGACAAAAATTAGCGCAGGAGGGTGCAGAGTGAGCTGAAAAGGGAGATAAGGAGAGGCAAAGACAGTGACAGGGGGAAGCTGGAGATGCATCTCCCCAGAATTGGGGAATGGGCACATGAACTGAATCTGTTTTTCAAGAGATTTGATTCTACCCCTACCCCGACTGCTCAGGGATTATGCAGATCAGCTCTGCAGGGTCATTTGGCACATCATCAACCTGAGCCTCGGTCTGGAGAGAGTTCCAGCCCTGTGGAAAACTCCCTGTGTGGTCCTAGCCCCAAAGACTGCACCCTGGAGAGCCCAGTCACTCCAGGCCAGTGGTCTTAACTTCTCAACTGATGAAGGCCATGGAGAAGATCATGGTGAGCAGAGAGTTTGACGCCCTACAGTCTGCATATAGACATGGCATTGTTGTGGAAGATGCAGTTATCTACCTGATTCACCAATCTTTTTCCCAACCTGAAACCACTGGGAGCACTGTGAGGGTCATTTTTTTTTTACTTCTCCAGTGCTGTCATCAAAATCCAGCTATCACTGCTCAGGGCGAAGCTGGAAGGAGCTGGAGTAAACTGCCACCTGGCTACATGGACCATTAACTACCTTACGAACAGACCACAGTATGTGAGGCTTCACAACTGTGTGTCTGATGTGGTAGTCTGCACCATGGGGGCTCCGCAGGTTACAGAGCTCTCTCCTTTCCTCTTCAACCTGTACACATCAGACTTCAGACACAACACTGACTGAAGTTCTCAGATGATACAGCCATAGTTGGACATGTATCACAGGGGAATGCATTTGAATACAGGAAAGTCATCACCAGCTTTGTCAAATGGTGTGAATTGAACCACCTGCACATAAACAACATCAAGACAAAGGAGATGGTGATAGACTTCTGCAGGAAGGGGCCCCAGACTAACACTCATATTTTCACATCTGTGTGTGTGTGTGTGTGTGCGCATAGTGTCTTGAACTCTGTGTGTGTTTTGGCAATATTTTTTTTATTCTCTGTATATAATGTACATAGCCTTCTATAGTTGATTTTGTCTTTTTATCTATTGTCGATTTCATTTTGTGTCTTTTTTTATTTCCTTTTGCTCTACTTGTTCTGTTTTCTGCCTCTCCTTTTTTTATTCTGCTGCTGTAACAGATGAATTTCACCACCATGGGATAAATAAAATCTAATCTCATGACTTATCTTTCAGTTACGGTGTTGGAATTAGTGTTAGTGAATTCTGCCCTCTCTGTCAAATTTGTTTTCTGTTTTGATTTTGACAGACAAACCAAATGATTGTAGGTTAAGTTAAAAATTAACGTAGCTGACAGGCTTGTGCTTTATCTCCATTATGTGATGGATCAAGCTTCATTATTGGTGTTAGCTTTATCAAGCCTTAGCTTTCAAATAACAATATCAGGGGAGTTAGCTTTATCAGGGGCTTAACTGATTAGTTGTTGCAGCCCTAATTTAAAATGCTTTATTTTGAACTTAATGGTTTTCATACTGTCAGTAATTACTGTACCTAGCCTCATTCAGCTCAAAATGTTTGAAAACTTTAAGAAGCAAAGTGGGACAGAGAGGTGGACTGTTTATAGTGGGACAGAGAGCCTGGCGGGACTGGTTATAATATGAACTGAAAATAATCAAGCAATGAAGTTGAACCAAGCAAAGCAACCAAGCAAATTGTTGAGAACCTTGTGGTGTACAAGGCTCAGACAATGATGTTCAGACAGGTCAGTACATAACAGCCTAAGAGACATCAACAATCACTGCATTGCCTGTGAACGTGCCACACTTGTAAAAACTGTGAAGCTCTGTTAGCTTTATTGTGTCTTTGTGGCTGCAACTGCTATGAAGTTTATGTTGTTTATACATCTGTGTTGTCCGCCGTTGGGATGTTTTCTGCTGTTAAAATGGCAGTTATTTAATTTCTGTAGCCTGATATTGGTTGTTGCACTCATCATTGTGTCCATACCTATTTTTATTTATTGTTGTCATTTGTGTTTAATTATCTTTTTTATTTGTTATCTTTTTAGGTTAATTCTAGTGAGACTATACAGAAAAGGACCATTGTATATTTATAACTGACAGTCAGTGGTATGCACTGGCATTTGTTTATACAGATAGAATTTATTCTTGGTTTGGACATCAGGGATTGGCATGATGTGATTTTCCACTAGTGTTGGACATTGACTGCAATTGGAGGTGGTCTACAGTTTAACACTAGTGTAATGTATCACCAGTAATTTCCAAAATGTAACACGATAACATTTACTTTTTACATTTATCTAGGTAAGTACATTTTTACACTAGTAGCGGTAGCTGGCCGCCCCTCGTAATGAGGAAGCAACAACCTGATTGGCAGTAGCAGCTGATAGTTTACAGAAACAAGCTAAGAGTATTTCACAGTAGTATTTATGTAAATTTGAACGTAGGAATATGAGTTAGTAGATATTCTGTAGGTTTGAAATATTTGCTCTTCTCCACACTGTGTCAATAATGACTAAGTCTCAAAGTTTAATAACGCAGTCTGAGTAATGTAGTAATTGTTAGTTTGAGAGGTAAAATCTCCTGGTGAAAACAGTCCAACACAAGTATTTGTAGACGTCACCCAGTAGCATTCAACAGTAAAATCCGTTAGCTGGTGTTTCCTACATCTAGTGGCAATTGAATGAACTGCAGCTTAACACTTTTAACTTTGGTGTCATGCAGACACAGTAGTTGTTGCTTTATATGTATACATGCATGTATTTACTTTGTTAAATATGTGTTTTAGTCTTGTTTTCAACTCTGCCACAGAGAATAGTTCATGTTAGTTGTAATTATATTGACTTGTTTTTCTATTTTTTTGTGTGTGATCATGTCTGTATTCGTGCAGGTATGCCAGCCTTTATTTCTGTTGTGCGATCGAAGAGCAGGACAATGAGCTGATCACACTGGAAGTCATCCACCGATTTGTAGAGCTGCTGGATAAGTACTTTGGCAGTGTAAGTCATAGATTTCTGAATCTCTCTGTGTTGTTCCTGATCTATTTGCTCTCTCTTATTTTAGGTGATTTCACACCGCTAAGCTAGAGCTGTTTTCTCTTGGCAATGTCTAGACAATCAGGCATGGACGTTGTCCTATATTGTCCTGAATTGCCATTTCACACATGTAGCATGCAACAGGAGAAAGTCCATGCCTGGCACGTTCTCGCCTACTAGAAATATGCTATAGTTGAGGTGTTGCACCTGGGTAGAGCATGCAGGAGGAGGAGGAAGAGGACTCATCTACAATAATAACTGTTTATGTTGTATATAGTGGCATGTGAAAGTTTGGGTACCCTTTGTCCAAATTTCTGTTACTGTTAAAATACATTACTGTCAAAATAACAAAAAAGGGGACAGGGGATAAGCTTCCACATGGAACAGACATAGGTCCTGACAGCTCCCGTTTTCTTGCAATTACTATATGCACTTATTCACTTACAGTTGATCCATTTTGACGTAACACAGTTAAACAGTCAGCGGTCTCTTCAATCCTACTAATGTACAGCTCCAGCAACCAGAAAAAAACAAATTAGAAGGCAATGAGCATGAAAAAAAAAAGCCAAACAGCTAAGCTAACAAGCTAATTAGCAAAGGACGGTGGTCAACTCACAGCTGAATTCCTCTGTGAAGAACTCCGGCTCTCCCGTGAAGCTATCCTGACAGACTTCAGGGCAGGGCTCCACAAGGAGCTGAGGCAAGAAATTGAGGCTATACGGTCAGAGACATCAACAAGCATTCATGGGCTTTGCCAAGAGATGGGGGAGGAGATAAACAGACTTCAGCAGGAGCAAGGCCAGATGGTCACCTAATAAACCAACATAACACACCGCCTCACCGACGCTCAAGACTGCATTCAGCAGCTGGAGCGCCTCGAGGAATCGAAACGTAAAGAGCTGAAACAACTGAAGGAGAAATGTTTTGATCTCAAAAGCTGGAGTCTGCGCCAAAACTTGAGGTTTGTCGGCATCCCGGAGGGGGCTGAAGGTGCTTGTCCCACAAAGTTTACGACGGAGCTTATTCCTGAAGTGCTGGGAGCAGATAACTTTCCCTCCCTGGTGGAGATAGGCCGAGCCCACCTCTCGCTAGAGCCGAAACCGAAAAAAGGAGCCCAACCAAGACCATTCATCGTTCGGCTGCATTGTTATGCACAAAAAGAGAACATCGTGGGTCTCGCAAAAGGCAAGGGTTCCCTCCCATACCGGGGCACACCGATACCCATCTACACAGACCTGCTGGCCGAGGTGAGCAAGCTCTGGGCTACTTTCAGTGCAAAAAAGGCAAAGCTCCGGGAGGCGTAGATCGACTACAGCCTCTACTACCCGGCGGTCCTCGCTCTCAACCTGAATCTCTCAAGCCGCAGAGGATTTTTATCAGACGAATATATCTCCACGGCAAGATGGATGATTCCTCTCTCCCGATCTCTTCTCTTGATTTCTACCAACAGCGGTTCGAGCCATATAAACTGAGATAAACAGCGGCTGAATTACCACGAGACAGATAGTGTTTTTGTTCACCTTTTATTAAACTGCAGACGCTGAATAACTGTCATCTTCCGGGAATAGACAGCAGTAAGACTGTAACCCCACCATCACTCAGTACTGGTACCCAGTAAGATGTTTTGGACTAAATCCCCATACCCTTCTGGCAAAGTTATCGTCAGAGTTTATCATGGTTAATAATAATAATAATAATAATAACTTTATTTATATAGCACTTTTCATCCATATAAAATGCATCCCAAAGTGCTTCACAGAATAAAAGAATACAGGAACAGAAAGAATAAAAGCATAGTATGACAGACAATATTCCACTCCCAGATATATACACGTGTGCTCACACGCACACGCACACACACACACACACACACACACACACACACACACACACACACATACCCACGCCCGGTGCTGAGACATGGCAGGGCACTGAGGTTCAAATTTCAAGCATGGTTTAAATTTTATGTTTGCATTTCTGCCCTATTTGAGTGTATTTTTGTGAAGTGTTTTGAAGTTGCAACGACTTGGTGGCAGCAACATCATTAGGCTATTAATCCATGACAATTTTTCAAACACAGAGCACATGGTAAAAATCTAGAGTCAGGTTGTGACCTATATTTCTCTTGTTTAAATTGGACTACGCTCAATTAATGCAATTTAATTTTATTGCCTTGCTCTGTTTGGAATTAATAGCATAATTTTTCACATATCACATCTAAAAAGCTTTCACTAAATTTAAGGGGAAGAAGTCATGATGCCCTACTTTTAGCTGTGTCCAGAGGGGAGAGGAGAGGAAAAAGAAGGAAAAAGTGATTATATTATAGTGATTATATATATTATATTCATCTGGTGCCAATAGGGGATGGTTAATGCAGTTAACACTGGGGAAAGCCTAGTCCAGTTTACCACCTGGAATGCAAAAGGACTGAATGACACTATAAAAAGAAGCAGAGTCTTAACACATCTCAAAAAATCAAAACATTTCTACAGTAGCCCAGAGCAGACAAACCTCAAAAAAAGGCAGATGTAGTGTTTCTTCAGGAGACCCATCTGAGAAATTAAGACCATGGCTGTTTACGTAAGGGCTGGGTGGGCCAGGTATATCATTCCTCCTTCCAGTTTAAATCTAGGGGGCAGCAATCTTTATAGGCAAGACAACTGCTTTTGTTTGTTCTTATTTATTTTTTTTTTTTCTGACATACAAGGCAGGTTTGTGATTGTAGAGAGAAAGCTATATAATGTCCCGCTGGTCTTGGTTTGTACATACGCTCTCAATTTTAATGATGCTCAATTTTTTTTTTATCACTGTGGTCTCCAATTCCAAATTTGAATTCACATCATTTGATTATGGAGAGAGACTTCAATTGCTTCTTAAACCCAAAACTAGACAGATCTTCCCAAATTGCCCAGTCACCCTGTAGGGCAGTGGAGAGCATTAAATCTTTTCTAGAGGATTATGGTATTGCTGATCCTTGGCAGTTTAAAAATCCAAATACTCGCTGCTTCTCTTTCTTCTCCCCTGTCCACCAATCGTACTTGCGGATTGATTACTTTCTTATTGTTTGAAAACTCTTGACGGATGTCAAACACTGTGAATACGAAGCAATTGTTATTTCTGACTTTAGCTTTTCATCATAAAACAGCAGCTGCCACCTGGTGATTTAATAACTTATTGCTGACTGATAATGCTTTTGTGTCATTCATCTCTACCCAAATAGAATAATTTTTTTCTATTAATGATCATGGGGAGGTCTCGAAGGGGACACTCTGGGAAACTCTTAAAGTCTGCATCCGCGGGCAGATAATTTTTTACAATACTTCCACCAACCAATCCCGTCTTCAACGTCTGTCTGAGATATCAGACGAAATACAAAATATCGATCGTCAACATGCTGAAACACCCTCACCTGATCTTTACAATAAGAGGATTTCGCTGCAATCGGACTTTGACCTCCTTTCCACTGATGAATCAGCTAAATTATTACTGCAGGCTAGACATAGTAGGGTTCCCGCGGATCCTTAAAAAGTCTTAAAAGGCATTGAATTCATTAATCTAAAAACAAGGCCTTAATAGGCATTAAAATGTCTTAAATCAATCTTTCAAAAGTCTTAAAAATGTTATCACATGATAAGTAGGATTTTGTGATTGTAATTAGTCTCAAAATAAATGGTAACATTTATTTATTTATTTTAAATAATTTACCGAATGACTCTCACGGTAACATTGCGCAATCACGATAGCGGAACCGACAAAACAGTGATGTGATTGCAGCCGGTACTTAAGAGCAGATGCACTTCCTTCATGTAGCAACTTTGGACCACATGGGAAAGTGTAAATTCAACCAAAATTGGCTGTCCAACCAAGATTTTTCTTCGTGGCTGAAATCTGTACCAGGCAATGTGTATGAGGCACGGTGTATTTTGTGCAAGAAATGTTTCAAACTTGGCAGGATGGGAGTCAAGGCAGTGGAGTCACACATGCACAGCGCGAAACACAAAGCCTAAAAATCAAGCTGCCAACAAACACCAGGTATTTCCCAGTCTCCACTATGCCTCCACCCCCAGCCCCGATATCAAGAACTGGGACCGCAGCACCGCATCTCCGGACAATGTTCGGGTGTACGCCTACACTGAAAGCAGAGGTACCGTGGTCTCTGAACACCGTGACAACACCAATCATACAAGCCAAATGAGGGAGTTGGAGACTTATTCCATGCAATGTTCCCAGACTCTAACATTGCCCACTCATTTACATGCGGTTCCGACAAGACGGCCTACATCAGCAAGTTTGGATTAGCCCCGTACATTTCAGAGCAGCTTCTTGTGGATGCTAACAACTACGTGTTTGTTTTAATGTTTGATGAGAGCCTCAACCAGACCACGAAAACAAAACAACTGGATCTGCATGTCCGCTATTGGTACGAAGATCACGTCCAGTCAAGATATTCGGGGTCGCAGTTCATGGGACATAGAAGAGCCCAGGATTTACTACGCCATTTCAAAGTAAGTAGGCGGCAAACATAGATTATTATGGAAGCATAAAGTTAGAAACATCTCATGCATGTAAATGTGGCGACCAAAACTTTCAATATAATGCAGTCCACTTCAACACCACTGCAAATTATAACATCAGTAATTAAGTTTATGTCTTTTCTGAACGTGTCAATCAAAACAGAACATTATTATATTTGTAAAGGTAGAAGTTATGGCTGTTGTATTGGATCACATTATATTGTACAATTGTTGTTTATATTGTAGGGTCTTCAGGTTTGACTTGTTAAGGTGTCAAATGATATTATTATTGATACCTTTTCTGTGTCAGCCTTCCATCTGTTACAAAGATAATATGCTGTATGACAGTTTGCTAAATCTTTACTTGATTAATCCAGTATGATTTTTATATGCTTCATGTGCTTCAGCATTGTTCATTCTCAGGAAGGTCCCAAGGGCTTGGATAAGCGTAAGCTGTTGTCCGTTTCCATGGATGGACCAAACGTGAATTGGAAGTTCTTGGAGCTACTGTAGCAAGAACAGGCAGAGCAGTATCGGGGCGCTCAACTGATTGTGGTAGGAAGCTGTGGCCTCCACACCTTACATAACGCTTGCAAAGGTGGCTTTGTCATGTGGCAACGGGACAAGGTTCTGAGGGCCATGCATGCACTCTTCCATAATACACCTGCAATGAGGGAGGACTTCACAGTCCTTATCAAAACCACACAATATCCACTGCCATTCTGTGGCCACCGGTGGCTTGAGAACCTACCAGCTGTGGAGAGGGCTTTAGAGGTATGGCCTTCAGTGACCATGTACGTGGATGCAGTCAGGACCAAGAGGCTGCCATATCCAGGAACCTCATCATTTGACACCCTTGAAGCGGCACAGAAAGATCCTCTCATCATGGCAAAACTTCATTTCTACATGTCTGTCATCAGGACCTTCAGCCCCTTCCTGACCACATACCAGACAGATCAGCCAATGATGCCATTCCTTGTGAACGATTTGGCAGAATTGATGAAGGTAATTATATTCTACTACTGATCATTGTTTGTATTTCTGATTTTGTACATATAGACATGATGTGACAAATATGTCATGTTGAAAAAATCTAGAAAGCAAAGAAGTGTTGACATATTGTGAAGTCAATATGGTTGTAATTATTTGGGTTACATTTTAGCTTTTCTGTTTACAGTGTGTTTTGAGGCGTTTCACCAAGAGGGAGGTCCTACAGGACATCAGTCCACTCCAGTTAGCTAGACTGGATGTTGGTGACAAAAAGAATTGGCTCCATCAGAATCAGAATCAGAATCAGAAAAAGCTTTATTGCCAAGTACGCTTTTACACATACGAGGAATTTTTTCTGGTGAAATTGGTGCATGACACATCTACTAAAATATGACACATCTACTAAAATAAGAGCATAAAATATAACAATTTAAATATATATACACAAGTCTGTTTTTGTTGTTGCTATTTACCGGAAACACAGTACTGTTTTTCAGAAAGAAGTCCAAGTTGAGCGTTAATGTAACGCATAGAGTTATATTTATCCTAAGGAAGTGAACATTGGCTTGGGTGCAGAATCAACCCTGAAGGTAGTGTCTCAAGTTATTGTTTAAAATATTACCAGGGTCCAGAAAATGGATTTACTAGTTGTTATATACACACATGGACAAAATTGTTGGTACCCTTAATAATGATAATGATAATACGAATGGTAACAAAAGAGCCCAGAAAAACATCTAAAGAGATTAAAGGTGAACTTCAAGTTTAAGGAACATCAGTGTCAGATCGCACCATCCGTCGTTGTTTGAACCAAAGTGGACTTAATGGGAGACGACCAAGGAGGACACCATTGTTGAAAACAAATCATAAAAAAGCCAGACTGGAATTTGCCAAACTACATGTTGACAAGCCACAAAGCTTCTGGGAGAATGTCCTATGGACAGATGAGATAAAAATGGAACTTTTTGCCAAGGCACATCAGCTCTATGTTCACAGACGGAAAAATGAAGCATATCAAGAAAAGAACACTGTCCCTACTGTGAAACATGGAGGAGACTCTGCTATGTTCTGGGGCTGCTTTGCTGCATCTGGCACAGGGTGTCTTGAATATGTGCGGGTACAATGAAATCTCAAGACTATCAAGGGATTCTGGAGAGAAATGTGCTGGCCAGTGTCAGAAAGCTTGGTCTCAGTCGCAGGTCATGGGTCTTGCAACAGGACAATGACCCAAAACACACAGCTAAAAGCACCCAAGAATGGCTAAGAGGAAAACACTGGACTATTCTAAAGTGACCTTCTATGAGCCCTGACCTAAATCCTATTGAGCATCTTTGGAAGGAGCTAAAACATGCTGTCTGGAAAAGGCACCCTTCAAACCTGAGACAACTGGAGCAGTTTGCTCATGGGGAGTGGGCCAAAATACCTGCTGAGAGGTGCAGAAGTCTCATTGACAGTTACAGGAATCGTTTGATTGCAGTGATTGCCTCAAAAGGTTGTGCAACAAAATATTACATTAAGGGTACCATCATTTTTGTCCAGGCCTGTTTCATGAGATTTTTTTTTTAAATAATTCTGTTGAAGCATGGTTGAAAAGCAATGTCTGACTTTCATTGGTTCAATTTCAGAGAATTTTTATTTATTATTACTTTTGTCAGATTCAAGTTAATTCTGTGACCATTGTGAGTTTTTCTTTCATTAACCGAAGGGTACCGACAATTTTGTCCACGTGTGTAGGTTACTCTCATTATCCCTGTCAGGAACTCCAAAGACAGAAAAAGATAAGAGAACTCACAGTCCTAGAGTTTTAGAGGGGCTGCATCAAGGTGATGTCAACTATCCTGCAGAAAGTGCAAGACAAGAACCCCTTTAAAGTATCCCACTGTGAGGCAGCTCACCTGTTTGGACCCTAGAAAGATGTTCTCTGATCCAGAATGGTGCCAGGGAAAGATGAGGAATCTCGTCCAGAGGTTTCTGCACGATAAGCAGTTGTCAGGAGGTGTCTCAGCCGGTATAAGAGAGTGAAGCAGTTTAGGTTTTCTTTCTGCATTCACTACGATATCTGTCTCTAAATGTAAAAGAAACTAAGAGTGATGTAAATAGCATCTAAAGAAGTGTTATGTATCCAGAAAGCGCATACTATTACTATGAATTTGCCTGATTCTTATCTAGTAATTAGTGTGACTGTAAAATGCTTTTGAGTGTTTTGAATTTTGCCTGTGCCTTTGTATTGTTTCTTGCAGGTGACGTGATTACACAGCAGTTTTGTGACTTCTTATCTGTTGAGGCTAGAAATGACACCTTCCACTCCTACCGACCCACTGAGACAAGGGTGGATGTCTTCCTCCATCATGCTTTCCAGAGCAACAGTTACTCTGACCTATGGGAGTTTTGTAAGAAACTTCTTCTCCTATGGGATCGCCAGGCAACAGTGGAGAGAGGCTTCTCAATAAACAAAGAGGTTGAAACTTGCAACATTCAAGAAGAAACCATGGTCAGCCAGCGACTGATCTGTGACTATGTCACCGTTTGTGGGGGTGTCCTCAAGATCCCCATCACTAAGGAGCTGCTGTCCTCAGTTGCATCAGCTAGGTCAAGGTACAGGATGTACCTAGATGAGGAAAAGCAAAAGAATATGAATGAAATTGCAACACAGAACCAAAGGGCAGCTGCAGAGCGCATCGAGGAACTTAAGAAGAAGAAAAAATGTCTGTCTGAGGTAGCAAAAGTTCTGCTGGATGATGCTGATCAGCTCGCTACACAAGCTGAGGGAAACCTGGCACCCTGATGGCACAGCTCATCACCAAATCAAACACACTAAGGAAGTGGTACAAAGAAAAAATGAATTGCAACAGGTGGAGGAGGAACTGACGAAAACCCGCACATCCATGCCATAGCTGCAAAAAAGAGTAAAAGCCAACGGTTATACTGTGTTTTTTTGCAAGCATGTATTTTTATGATGCTTGACTAGGGGTCAAAATACTTCATGAATGCAGCAGAATAGTTATTTGGAATTAATAGTTATCTGCCAGTTGTGTTTAATGAGGATTCATAATGTATACATCCTTTTATGTATTGTTTTCCATGTCTTCAACTCTGGAAAGTGTTATGTTTTTCAAAATGAAATTTTTCACTGGACCAAAAAGTAATGTTTTATGTTAAAATAAATGTTTGGGTAAAGTTGTCCCTAACCCTATGTAATTGATGTGGTGGGTTTTTTTTCCATTTGTGTTTATTGTAAAGTTGGTCTTAAATTTAATTTCAAAGGGCACCCTGTATAGATTATACAAACAGGGTGAGAAGGCTGGGTGTTTACTGGCTCATCAGATCCGCCGATCAGCTGCGTCCAGACTTATAACGGATATTCGCTCAGCTACAGGTGTAATACTTACTGACCAACAGGAAATGAACAATTTATTCAAATCTTTTAACACAAGCATCTATACCTCAGAGTCTAAAGGCCAATTACAAATTCCAACAATAGAAGCAAGCCAGAAAGCCAATCTTGAGGATTTTTTCTCTCCTCCTCCGAGATAGTATCTCGTACGTATGAGATACTAACTCATACGTACGAGATACTATCTCGTACATACGAGATAAACTTAAACATTGGCCGTTTTATTTTTTTTTTCCACCTTGCCTTTCAGAGCTTCCGTACTATTCCTATAGTAATACAGAAGTCTTGTTTTCACGACCCCTGACAAAATTATTTCTAATTTCATATGGAATAAAAAGATACCTAGAATTAGGAAAGTTTATGTACAGCAGCCAAAATCAGGTGGAGGGTTGGGACTACCTCATTTTCAGTTTTATTATTGGTCATGTAGCATTCGTGCTTTCTAATTTTGGGTTCCATTTGATAAGCAGGATGAGAATCCTTTTTGGGTACAAATGGAACATAATTGCTGTGGTTTGACATCTTTGACTGCCCTCTTGTTTTCTCCAATGCCTTTATCATTGCACTATTTTAAGAACAACCCCATTGTAACCCAATCTTTGAAAATATGGTCTGCTGTGAGAAAACAGCATGGTTGGCATAATGGTTCCCTGCTCACTCTTGTCTATGCAAGTCACCTTTTCTCCCCGTCCATTATGGATAATTCTTTTGACATTTGGAAATGTAATGGCATAATCAATATGAAGGCTCTATTCATAGATAAAATATTTCCCACCTTTTTACAATTACAGAAGAAATTTCATTCGCCACAATCACATTTATTCAAATTCTTCCAGATTCGTAGTTAGGTTAAAACGAACACACCCTCTTATCCCAATCTTTCTGAAGAGTCCCCTTTGGAAACTCTGTTTTCCTTCAAATCCTCAAAGAGGGGAGCTATATCCTTCATTTATAATCTTTTGTCCAATCAACAAAGCCTATCACTAGAATTTATGTCTGCATGGGAGGGTGATTTGGGAGTGACCTTGACAGTGGAGCAGTGGAAAAGAGCCCAAGAGGGGGTGCACACAGCCTCAATCTGTGCCCAACATGGCCTCATCAAATTTAAGATATTGTATCGCCTTCACTTTTCCAAAGTTAGACTCTCGAGAATGTTTCCAGATGTGGACCCTTTGTGTGACACGTGGGCTCTCACCAGGCTCTCTGGCACATTCATTCTGGCTTTGTCCTAATTAAACACTGATTGGAGCTCAATTTTTAATACACTATCAGAATTTTTCAAAATGGTGGTTCAGCCAGATCCCATGATAGCCATTTTTGGCGTAGTGGGAGGGAACAATAAAAACCTTTCTGGAACCAACCTGAAAAATTACACTCTGTTAGCATGAAAACTGATCCTTATTAATTGGAAAAACCCTCAGCCACCAAGCTGGACTCAGTGGCTGAGGGAAATTATACAGTTCCTTAAACTCGAAAAGTTGAGGTTCACAGTACTTGGCTCCTCAGAAAACTTTGAGAAAATTTGGAAGCCTTTCATGGACTATATGTGATGGGATCTGGGAAAACCAGTCACATGTCGAAATTTTACCCTTTGAAGATTTTAATATCACCTAGAAGCTTATTTCAGGCTCTTTTCAAATCTGTTTTTCATTATTTTTTATCTGGTTTGTATCAAGTGTTATGATCACTTAAAGTCAGCTGATCAGTAGGATTTTTTTGGAGCAGAATTTTGAGAAAAACATGTTTAAAGACAAGGATTCTAAATCAGAACACGACCAGCTACCTCAAACTCTCTCCGTCTCTGAAGCTTTGACATCTCTCTCTGTGTATCTCGTAGCATCTGACTGAGGTGTCAAAATAATGTTTTGACGATTAGATGGGACATCTGGTCACCCTAATTTGTGCGGGACAGTCACGCATTTCCATTACTTTTCACATGTTCTGCAAATTTTGATGTTGTCGCGACTTGTTGGCGACACTGTCAATAATAATTGGCGACAACATCACAATTTGCAGGACGTGTGAAAAGTAATGGAAATGCATGACTGTCCTGCACAAAGTGGGACATCTGGTCACCCTAACTATGATAGATAAACCATCTTCGTAGGCTATGTAGACTAACACATTAGGGGCGGATTTCATGCGCTGTTCGTTTTTCATTCATAGGAGATAACAATTAACAGCGTGTCTAATTTAAATAACGTTTTTAACATGTTAAACAAGCAAAATAGAATGAGATATTTCCAGGAATGATAGACAAGATGTTGTAAAATAATAATTTAATGAAAACCCAGTTTCATTAAAATTTTGACTTTCGACCTATTTTCACGTTTTCCTGGAAAAGTGCCAGCGCGACATCCGACGGGTTTTCCTAGATTCCGTCACATATTAGAACTAGGATTTAGTTCCCCCCTTTTCGTAAAGGCTCCCCAGATGTAATGAACTTCTACAACTTTATACCTGATTTCATTTGCCTCACAGCATCATCACCAGCATAATGTGCTACCTTTTTCTGCAAAATGTTTGTTTGTGCTTGTTTTGTTTGTTTTGTCTTGTTTTTGTTTTTGTTACCATGTCTATTTTTGTACTTGTTTTTCTTGTACAGTCCTTCTATGTTGAGCTGTTAACTTTTCTTGAAAAAGCCAATAGAAATATTAAAATAATAATAATAATAACAACACAAAATAACAAAAAAGGAAAAGAGTCTGAAGCAAAAGTTTGGACATGCTGTCAGTGCATAAGACCAACATTCAGTCTTCCTTGCAAAAGTGTTCAAATTCTGTGAGATGCTTTGGCTCTCTTGCATATACTGCTCTTTTTAGGTCTATTCATAGATTTTCAACAATGTTTAGGTCAGGGAACTCTGAGGGCCATGGCAAAGCCTTCACCTTCTGCCTCTAACCTCATAGAAAGATAAATGAAACACTATGTGTCACTTAGGAATGTGGACTTTGATGTGAGTTTGGTGGATGATGACTTTTGACCTTTCTATCCCCATTTCTCTGCCAATGAGAATGGAGAGGATGGAATTAGGGTGAATCAATGAGAGAGGAGATGGTGGAATTATGGTGAAGCAATAAGGGAGGAGAGGATGGAGTTAGCATGAACCAATGGGCATGGGCAGAGTTTTTCCTAAACAATGAGTGGATTCAGTGAAAATGAGACCATTTTTTAGTCTGAAAAAAATCTAAACACGACCAAGAGAAAGGCCAATTCCTTGGTGATCTGTGAGATGCCTGTGACAAGCTATCAAGAATCAACACCAGGGGACACAAGAAACAAGAAACAAAGTATTGAATTTGTGCCAGATCCAGACACCTTTGGCTGATGCTCTTCAGGAGGAATGGGGTTTAGAAGCGGGTTGTGTCTTGGGGTACGTATTCAATAATAGCCATCAGGTGTAACTGTGAACCCTCGGATGAAATTGTCTTGTCAACTATTTCAGTTACACTTGGTTGAAATTGATAGGTAAAAAAGTAGCGAAGCTTAAGGCTCTGTTCCTAAGGAGTCAGATCTCAAGGGACATTCTACTGGTGAGAAATGCTCATATTTTTTCTGGCAGCTCCTTCACCACCTCCAGTTACTAACTGTGCCCCGCCTGCAGCATATGTAAAGAAGACAGCTGACAGACTGTGAAAAAGCCATGTCTTTCCCCTCTATTCTACCATCACCACTGGCTGAAAGCAAGCGACAAACTCTGACTCTCCCTGCTATTGCAGCGAACGGCTGCTACCCTTCTACACCACCCATCATCACTGCAGGCTTGGAGTCCAGATACTTGTCTCCTCCCACACCATCAAAGTCTGTCCAATCTTGGAGCCTGGATACTACTCCTTCGTGGGATATGTATCATCCTCTTTTTCCATCATCCTCACCCACATGGCATTTGTCCTCTTCTACAGCATTCAAGATTCAAGATTGCTTTTATTGTCATTGAGCATGGACATGTCAATGAAATTTGCATTGCAACCCCCGTGTAGAAAGAAAAGATAATAAAATAAGATAAAATAAAATAAGATGAACTCACAACTAAGATAAAATAAACTCACAAATAAGAAACTCACAGGACATAAAAAGTCAGCATGTAAAACGTATATACAATATACATAAAATGCAGTAGTACTGTGTGTATACTTAAATGTTAAGTACACAGAAAGTGCAAGTGAAGGTGGTCACAGTGTGCAAAAAGAAGTGTCCTCACAGTCTCTCCCTCCAATAGGTGGGAGGGTTAGTGCTCAAAGCAGTCCTGAAGTACAGAGGAGGCCTCCTCAGTCCATACCTGTACTGTCCCGGTGGTCGGCTTTGTTCTGCAGGCCAGAGGCTTGTATGCAGGAATCAGTTCCACTGAGATGTGGTCTGACATGCCAGGTGTGGAGCTGCTGCAGCCTTGTAAGCAGCAGGGATGTTGCAGTAGACCTGATCCAAAATGTTATTGTCTCTGGTAGGAAAGTCTATGTACTTGTGAAATTTGGGAAACACTGCCTTCAGTTCGACATGATTAAAGTCTCCCGCCACAATCACAGCCGCTTCTGGGTTGTCGTTCATCTGCCCGCTGATTAGGCAGTACAGCTCCTCTAATGCTAGCTTAGCATTAGCCCACAGTGGGATGTAGGCGCCCACAATAACAATGGACGAGAGTTCTCTAACCAGCTTCAACGGTCGGCATTTCACCGCCAGGTATTCCAAATCAGGAGAGCAGAATGTGCCGACAGTGTGTGTAGCTGTACACCAGGCATTGTGTACATACAGCGCCAAACCTCCGCCTCTGCTCTTACCCGAAGCTGCAGACCTGTCCGCCTGATACAGAGAGCGCCCTGCTAGCTCCACCGCTGCATCCGGGATGTTATCGTCCAGCCAGGTCTCTGTGACAACGGTCACACAGCTGTCCATCCGGCTATAGACAGTCGCCGGATGGACAGCTGTGTGACCGTTGTCACATTCTCAGGGTCCATGGCACTTCCAAGGCCTTTCTTCGCCATCTCAAGTGACGAGACGCATCAGAGGGAAATAACATGTTGATCGTAGAATACATTAGATCGAGGCATTGGAAGAAGCTGAGGACTTTTGGAAGGGAATTCATTAATGACTGAAAATGGGTAATTATTGTAGAAGACACGTATATAGAGGAACATGAAGTTATCTGTCAGATAATTGATGTTTTGGATCAGGTTATTAAAAACAGGATGAGTGTCGTGTTTATCAGAGATGTTGAGTCAGTAGACTTGAAGATATTTTTGGATATCGTTGGATCCCATTCTCTAAGGCTGAAAGGCCTTTGCCTCTGTTTTAAAAGGCAGACCTGAAAAGTTACAAACCGATGCTGGCAAAGAATTCTTTAACAAGAGTTTTAAGGTGTTGATGAAGAGGTATTGATCATTTTTCAACGGCCAGCAACCCGTCTTGATCGAAAGATATAATCACACTGAAAACTCAAATGTGGAGGTACTTTGTGGCTGAAAACAGCCATAGGAGGCCTGCAAGAGCCACGAGACAGCGTACACCTGCCCCTCCTGAAAATTCAGGAATGACTACTGAGCAAGTGAAAGCCGACATCTTATCCTCCCTGAGAGGAGAGATATCACAAATTATACAGGAGGAATTTAATAGTGCGCTGGCAGAGGACTTTAATGTGCTCAAATCAGAATTGAAAGCTGTGAGGTCTGAGGTTTCAAATACAGGTTGTCAACATGGTCTGATGAGGTGGCCTCGCTACAAGCCACAGTATCTAGCCTTCAAAACCAGGTGGTAACTCTCAAAGACCGCTATGAGGACATGGAGGGAAGATTGAGACGGGGCAATATTCGGATAGTGGGCATAGAAGAGCAGCCGCACTCCGGCCCAAGGCGGTCTCCAAAGTTATTAGAGAAGTTTTGCAAATGGATCGTGACATCAAAATCGACCGCTCACACCGCGCCCTCCTCCCATGAAAGCCAGCAGACCGAGACAAACCACAAGTGATAATCACCAAGCTGCACTATGATGGAGATGCTGCGGAGATTTTGAGGAGAGCCCGGGACAAAGCCCCCCTGAGGTACAACGGTAATCGGATCGCTATCTTCCCAGACTATACTGCCAGTGTGGCCAAAGCCAGAGCCGCATTCACGGACATACGAAAGATGCTACGAGGACAAAGAGGAGTCCGTTATGGATTGCTGTATCCCGCCAGGCTTCAGATCTCCCACATGGGTGAAGACAAAGAGTTCACAGACTCCAGCAAAGCCATGGACTACGTCCAGAAGAAAGTCATCCTGTCTACAGAGTGTGAAGACTGAGTGTACTCACTGACAGAGCTGTTTAACCCTACACAAGCATGCAAAAACCTGCAGGAGCCTAAATGGTTAATACTGGATAAGTTACTTATTTTTTCTCTTCGTACTTTCCTTATTTTTCCTAAGCACACCCCAGCACAGCTGCTTATACCCAGTGGCTAGGGACCAAGTCCCATTATTACATCGTCATGTTAAATATTCACAGCTTTATTAGCTGTTGTGTTCTTTTTGTTCTGATCCTCTCATTCCTTCGGGATCCAGCAGTAATTATAAGAATACAACTACAACTCTCTTTTAATGTGCAGAGCTTGTTTGTATACGCTGAAGTAAAAAAATTGGATTCAGGTGTAATAAGTATTTTGGCCTACCTCACTCCTTTATGGGGTTTTTTTTTTTTTAATTCCCCTCAGTCCCACATTTACCACATCATAATCTATCTATTACGGGCACAAATTGTTCGCCTCTGCCTACCACTGTTGCCTACCTTGTGCCAACAGCAGGGTACCAAGATAGAAAAATTTGGAAATTATAAATGGGTACAAAAAAAATTATAAGTTATAATGTCAAGGGTCTCCATAACCCGATTAAAAGAAAAAAGTCCTGCTCCAGCTACGACAGTTAAACATTTCTACAGGAAACCCATTTGTCAGATGGGGAGCACGAAAACTGAAAATGTCATGGGCAGATAAAGCATATTACTCTTCTCATCTGTCGGGGAGGAAGAAGGGAGGGTCAATACTTACTCATAGACAAATCAATTTCATACATACATCAGTGCATAAAGATAAAGAGGGGAGATATATCTTGATTAATGGTTTAATTGATGGTGTAGAGGTATCCTTGTAAATGCATATGCACCCAATGAAGATGATCCTGGTTTTATCAAAACACTGCTAAGTGTGTTAGTACGGTACACCTCCGGAGTATTATTGATGGGGATGGACTCTAACTGTAATGTCTCGATTAATGGATTGTCAACCTCCCTCTAAAGCACCCCTGTCCAGAATGGGTAGAATGCTTAAAAGTCAATCAACAGAAATAGGCCTAGTGGATATATGGAGAAGCAAATTTCCAAGAAGTAGGAACTTAACCTTTGCCCATTATTATCTCTGATCATGCTGCTTAAGCTCTTAAGTGGAAAATAGGCCACAGACCAACGTCAAAACAATGGAGGCTCAATGCATCTCTTCTTAATGATAATGAATTCATTTCTTTCAAAAAAAATCAGAGTTCAAAAACTATCTAGATACAAACACTTCCCCTGAAACCTCACCCCTAATACTATGGGACTGTGCCAAAGAAGAGTTAATCAGATAATTACTCAAATAATTCATCCAGATGAGACTGGATTTATCAGCAGAACGCACTATGGAGATAATCTACAATGCCTATTAAACATAACATCACACCAACTGGACAAGAAAACAGAAGCAATAATTTTATCCCTTTGGCGTTTGATAGGGTATCATGGCAGTATCTTAGTCAAACATTAAAAAGGTTTAACTTTGGCCCTAATTTCATTAAATGGATACAGACTGTTTACTCAGCCCCTCCTGCGGTTAGAGTTAATGGTTGTAGATCAGAGAGTTTCATACTTGAACCGGGCTGTAAACAGGGTGTCACCTCTTTTATTTGCAATTAGTATCAAGCCGCTCGCCCAGCTTATTAGAGATAGTGATGAAATAAGAGCAGTTGTAATAGATGAAGAAGAACATAAGCTATCGCTTTATGCCGATGATGTATTGTTATATTTGACCGAACCAACAAAAACCATACCAAATTTAAAGAAGCTAATCACTGAGTATGGATACTATTCGGGATACAAGGTAAATGTGGAAAAAACAGTAGCTATGGATGTCAATGGCAACATCCCACAAAGAGTTAAACAAATGAGTGCATTCAAATGGCCTAATGAAGGTACTAAGTACCTGGGTGTACACATCCCACCATCATTACAAAACTTGTATGAGGCTAACTATAGTAAAATAGTTAGGCAGATTAGTAACGATCTGGAACGATGGTCTACACTCCCTCTCTCTTTATTGGGACGCATTGAATGTATACGTATGAATATTCTCCCAAGACTGCTTTATGTTTTTCAGATGCTACCCATAGGAATTGGTTGTAGCAGCTCAGCTTCAAGACCATCTGCATTTTCATGGCCTGTACGAAAAATTCCAATCAGGTTTCCACTCTGCTCACATCCCTGAAACTGCTCTCATCTATGTCAATGAGTCATAACTTCCTCCATCTCAACTGCTCTAAATCTGAAGCCATACTTATTGGCACGCCCCACCAGGTCCAATCATCCTCCATAACCACCATCACCTTTTCTGGACAAAATATCCCCCTTTCATCTGCTGTCACCAACCTCGGTGTCAGACTGGACCCTCATCTAACCTTCGAGAACCACACCAAACACCTGTGTAAATCCTGCTTCTTCCACTTAAGGAACATTGCCAGACTCCGCCCCTCCCTCTCCGTATCTGATGCTGAGAAGCTCTTCCACGCCTTCATCTCCTCCAGGCTGGACTACTGCAGTGCCATCCTCATTGGGGCCCCCAGCAAAAGTCTCCACAAGCTACAAATAATTCAGAACACTGCAGCCAGGATCCTCCTCAGAGTCAGGAAACATGAACACATCACTCAAGTACTCCGCACACTTCACTGGCTTCCCATCACTGCCAGAATAAATTACAAAATTGCTCTCATCACCCATCAGTGCATTTATGGAAACACCCCACCATACCTTAAAGAACTCCTCACCCAGCAAACCCCAACCCGGAATACACGCTCTGCACATCAAAACCTCCTCGACACTCCCAGAACCAAGCTCCGGATCATGGGAGATCGGGCCTTCTGCGCTACTGCACCATGTCTGTGGAACTCCCTGCCCAGTCACCTCAGGACCCCACAGACCGTGGATGCTTTCAAAAAACACTTAAACACCTTTCTCTTTAAAGAGGCTTTTAATATACTTTAAGTACTCTTTTTAAATTTTTTATGTTTTTACTGTAATGTGTGCTGTAGCACTTTGAGATTCCTTAGAATGAGAGGTGCATTATAAATAAAATGTATTATTATTATTAAGCTCTGGTTCTGTATGTGTTTTTTGTTGTTGTTGTTGTTGTTGTTATTGTTGTTTTTGACACTTATAGTTTTAAAAGAAGAAAGTGTGTGACTAAAATGTTTGAAGTACTGTTTGTGATAAAAACAAATAAAAAGTAAGTTCTAAAAAAAAAAAAAAAAAAAAAAACAGCCATAGGTACATAAAAGTCTTGTAAAGGTCTAAATGGGAATTACTCAAAAGCTTCCCATCTGCAACAAGGTTATTATGGAGACCCTATTGATTGGACGCTTTATGAAGCAGGGTTACTATGGACAAAGTATTTCGAGTCCAAGAAATTTTGAATGAGCGTGCCATCAAGGGTGAAAAACAGATTTTGATGGTTGGAAAAACTATAAACAGCTGTGTCAATAAATGTTAGTGATAAATATAATTTACAATATTATATTTATTTATTTTCAGAAGAAAATTAATTCAGACTGGAGATCAAAATCATTTACCCTTTTTTTCACCTATGGCTTATATGTTAGGCATGAAACTAGGAAATAGTTTGAAGAAAGGATGGTTCCCGATGCAGCAGGTATGAAGGTGGAGATTTATCACCCCTACTGCTATAGCAGCGGTGAGGCACCAGCTGGTCGGGGACACATGCGCTCTGTTCTTGAGATTTGTGGTTATACAAGGGACGTATGGTGGCGTTGTCACACAGTATTTTAACCCCATCTACTAACTGACCGGTGGTCAAGAAACTGATTGAAAACATTCACATTCAGACTAAAACTGATCAAAACACACTTAACTCTTAAACTTTACCTTAGGGAAGACTATTGTGAAGCTCCACTTCATACCCTCAAAAACCTTTGCCACCTCAGTGACAAAATGTTGCACATGCAACAATGGCTGAATCCTCACCGACATCTGACCTATTATGAAACTGAAGTGGGCAGCGCTCTCCCCGTTTTACGGGTCACCCAAAGCATAGCATCTGTATTTTCAAAATTGTTATGTCTCTTAACAACTTTGATGAAAAAACATTTTATCGTCACTAAAACTGGCCGCCATAAACATCATTGTGGTAAGGCATGCTGTCAGTAAAATAAGCAGCTGACTGGACAAGGGGTCTCAAGAAGGATCCAGCAGTAAAATGATACTGACTAGAAAAGCGAGGAAGAGGCTGCCGGAGCTGGAATATTGCAACAAGGACTCCAGAGTTGGATATACATTTGATTAACAAAACAGGCAGGAGCTCTAGTCATGAAGCCGTCTCCAAAAGTCATTCTTGGGGTTCAAGTCAGTGTCTATCAGCCAAGCTCTAAAAGATCTGGCTATGGATAATGGTGATGATAATGATGAGGAAGTAGATGAGGAGGATGACTGAAGGTTGAAGAATACTAAAATGAAAAAGGACAAATGCTTTTTTGAAAAATGCTTTATTTTCAATTTTATTAGTAGTGTTTATACAATGGTTACAGTGTTAAGAGAGAAGTTCTTTGCTCAAGAGCATGTTTTCCTTTCTGTAGAAAACATTAGCTTGTGTTTGTTTGTGCAGGTGTGTGAGCTGGACATCATCTTTAATTTTGAGAAGGCCTACTTCATTCTAGATGAGTTCCTGATGGGAGGAGAGATCCAGGACACGTCTAAGAAGAGCGTCCTTAAGGCCATTGAACAAGCAGACCTACTGCAGGAGGTAACCTGGGCTTCACCTCTCACCTCCACCAAGGATGGTTAGGGTTTGGGTTTCTTGTCTTGCCTCTATATCTAACAGTTAGCTGGTTATCACAAGGTGGAACATACTTCCATGAAATCTAATAGGAATTAAGCCATGCCCTGGGTTATTTCTTATTTCATCATTTTAATTCTCCTAATTCTCTAGTGTATTTTAGTGTTGTCTAAGTGTGGGAAACATTGCAGTCAATGTGTTTGTGAGAAAGCAAGAGCAGGTCAAGGAGGCACTGAACGAATTATTTCGCCGCGCAGTATGCAGAGCTCTGCAATGAAATACGACTGAAACCATTTTAAATTGTAAAAAAGGAAAAAAAAATCAGTATGTGGCTGTCAATGTTGATATTATGGTGGGCCGCCACGAATAAATCAATGTATCAGAAACACTGAATGAGACTTTATGTGACTTTGTTGGGTGAAGCCTGCATCCAGCTGGTGATTATCAAATTAATTTCAGTTTGGTGTGGCAGCAGTGTCTGCACTCTGCTTGCGTTTGAGATAAGTCACTTCTCAAAAAATCAAATTTGAATGAATTCAAACTAACTTATTATGTTTTAATGAATACAAATGCCACCCACATAGCGTATGTTAAACTACATTGTGCCTCAGTCACACTGGCTTTAGCTCACGATTTATTTCTTCAAGGAACGTTTCACTGAATTTGTACTCATGTTTCCTGGTTGGTCTTTATTTCAGGTGTAGCACACAGTATAATACACTAGCGGAAGTCATTACTGTAAAAGTGTTTAATAGTTAATGCACATGTGAACTACTATTTAAGAGAAATACCCGCTGTATCTTGTCCATGGCAGTGTGATGTGTGGTCCGCCAGAGACAAGATTATGTTTGTCTTTCTTTCCATATTTCTGAATGTTTCAGGGTTGCATAATATCATAATGTACGTGATTGAAAAAGGTCTAACTATAGTAACACGTGTCTGTACCCCTGAGAGCTGGCAGCCCTGAAATATGTCTATTTGTTGTGTTGTAAGTGTAACTGACTTCTTGATTCTAACATATCTGTGTTTCCCTTTACAGGAGGATGAGTCACCCAGGAGTGTTTTGGAGGAAATGGGCTTGGCGTAGGACACAGCAATGTTCTGAGAGACTATAGATGATAAGGCAGAGGGCTGGATGAGAGGGAGTGGGGCAGAAGCTGGTATTGAACATGCTTGGGCTGACAGCATTGGTTCTTTGTATCTGTGGCTCTGGGGACTGATGTACAGTGTTTAACTGGGGAAGACACTTCATGAAGAATGGATCCTTGCATTGACAAGCCCTTTGGGTGTGGTTGCGTGTGGGTGTGTCTGTCTTTGTGTGTAAGTCTGTGTGTGTGATCTTAGCATGGGAATAGAGGAAATCAGATACATTTACACGTGTGGCTGCTGGGTGGGTTGTGTGTTGAGATTTTTAAAGGGTTGAATCCAGCTTTGCTTATCAGAGAGTTAAAATAAGAACCCGCAGTGGATGCTGATGTTAGAGTCACAGTGAGACGGGGTGGCAGTTTGATTGATGCATTGATGCAAAGAGCTAGTCAAGCAGTCATACCATGTCATGGTTTGTCAGGTAGTGAATGTGGACTGAGACTTGGTCACGGATTTGGGCAATTGGGCAGAAAAACACTCAAATGACAAGATGACAAGTCTAATCTTATTCTACATTTTTGTAATTACAACAACTCTCCTGAAAAGACTGAAGACAAACCACATGCTAGTCCATCTCTCATTCCTTTGTGACTTCCCTACTGTGACTATGGCTCCAAGCACATAGGATCCTACATATTTTAAAACAGCTAATGATAATTGAAAAAAAATAAATAAATATTTTTAATCATTTTTAAAAACAGTTCAGCAATCTCCTAAAACAGCTGGACATTATAGTTTTTACCAAACTTTACTCTAACAGGAGGAAATGGAAGTGCATTTGTTGGGACTATTTTCTGCAGCAGATCAAGCGCTGTAGTGAATATTTGGGGCAGCAGGATGGTGTATGTGGGGATTGAGTCCAAATAAACTAGAGTGTGTGTTCAAGGTAATTAAGGAACACTGCAACAATATGGCTCACTGATGTGTTTTTGATAGTATTTGAACAACAATGGAGCTCTGTGGCACAGAGGGATTCGATATATCAGGAATATCCCACACAAAATTTGTTAGTAGATACATTCAGTGTTGGTTTGGCTCAGCACATCAGATTTGGTGACATCAGAAAAATATAGAATATCACCAGCCCTTAATTAAAATGCTGTGTTTATGCAATCCTTTTTTCACAGAATTTGTCATTATTCTTATTGGTTATGTACGTGATAATATATAACAGGGAAAATAACATAATGTGCAATGTGAAAACCACTAACAATGTCTGTTCCTCCACTGAACTGTGTTTTTATCGATTTCCTCATTCTCACACATTTCAAGTCATGACAGCTAAAGCTGTGTTCAAATTGATGTTCTCTTGTGTAAAGGGTAACTTAAGTTAACTTACATTTCTTTGTAGTTTGGTCTCTTGTTCCTACTACTTACCAACTAAACGGGTCCCCAATTTAATCCTATCATGTAATCACCCAGTTTAGAGGAATAACCAAAACTGACTGAAACTGAAATGTATGCTACAGTCATACATAGTGTTGTAAAACTGCATGAGCACACAACCACTTTAAGGTCTACTGTCAAATTTGAAACAGGAAGTAGGTCTGCAAGATTAAGTGGATGTTTTCAGTAGACGGATTGGGTAATAACACTTTTAATCTCACTTACAGTTATCATTTAGATAATATGGTGTCTTTGATGGCTTGTGTTGATGCCTCATGCATAAAAGCCATGTGGAGGCATTGTGTCCCCAAATCTCAGCAATGAAGATATAAGGTGTTTTTGATGGATAATCACAACCAAGAGGACTGAGGGCCATAATCACAACATTAGACAGAGGTCGTAAGAAAACTGAATTTTCCTGTGTTTTCAGGTTCCGCACTCTGTATATGCATATGCTACTTAATCCTGGGGTGTTGTCAAAACATATACACATATACATAAAGCATATTATTCTATTATATCTTATTACGAAACATACAAGTCAGTCTACTAAAGTATGGTTAAAGCAGAAAAAAATTGAAATGGTCAAGCCACTTAATCCAATAGAAATGTTGTGGAAAGACCTGAAGAGAACAGTTCATACAATGAAGTACAGCAATATCACTGAGTTTGAGGCAGTTCTGTAAGGAGGAATGGGCCAAAATGATTCCAAGCCAATGTGTCGGACTGGTCCACCATAACAGAAAATGCTTGGCTGAAATAATTGCTGCTCAGTGGGGTTACGCCAGGCACTGATAGCAAGGGTTCCCATAAGGGATGCATCCATACCAGTACTGGGTCTGTTACTGTGCTCATGTACTTGTATTTGTAAAACTATTCCAATACAGATGCACCTGATACTGCTTCATGGCAATGTCGCATTAACTTCTTGTCAGTTCAGGGCAGACCTGTCAATTACAGAAGGTAGCAGTAGCGGCAGACCAGGAGTGGTGGGCGGCCAGCCAACAGCGGCGCCCGGGGACCCAGTTCCTTCCTGTCACCATTGGTCAGGTGGTGATCATCTTGCGTGTTTTTAGTGGGTTTTTTAGTGGGTGAACACGGGGAGAACATGCAAACTCCACACATAAAGGCCCCTTTCCTTGAGCAACAGGCACCGAAGGCATGGTGGTAGACACGCCGACAGTGCCTCAGGTGGGAATCAAACCTGGGACCTTCTAGCTGTGAGGCGACAGTGTTACCACTGTGACACCATGCCACCAATACCACCGTACCTGCCAATGGAGGAAGAAGAAGAAGAAGAAGGAATGTGAGAGGGATGGAGTACCAAAAAAGGCTAAAACTTTGTGTAAGTATCTCACCAAATGGGAGGAGGCTTGATGTACTTAATGAAAAGCAAGATTGCTTTTTGTTTATGCCAGAGTCAAAAGGAAACGTAACAAATCTGCCGAGCATAAGACAGAAACATGCTCCACCAATGATTGCATGTATACTGTTTCATCTGTTTTGTAATCACCCTCTTCTACCAGTTGTCTTACTTGCCAGTAACCTCTCCTGAAGTGATGTGTACATATTTAAAGTATCTGCTCAATTTATATGCGATTTTGTGTTTTCATTTATATAAAACGAATATTCACCACATTTCACTTTCAACCAATATTCTGAGAAACGTGTTAGAAATCTTTACATTCTTTCTACAGACTTTTAAGAAAATCTCAGCATTTTGACAATCAGTTAAAATTTATTCTGTTCCTGTGGCCCTAAAGTCCTAGTATGCTTCAAACAATTTAGTTCGTACTTCTCCGACTACATCTAAAAGTGAACAGGTTTTTAGTTCTTCTCACTGTCCACACTGGAGGGCAGGATACATAGCCTGTTGTCACCGCCTCCGTCATCTCTTTGTTTCTGTAGCGTATCTTGGCATGAAGATACATGATGCAATAACAGCTCCCACTTTCAATCTGTTTTTTGATGGCATTTGTATTTTTGTACACATGAAACGATAGAGGTCAATTTCAAACCATTCCTGCTTTACACCTCCATGCATCTGGCCAATTGTTGTTTGAGGTGGACATAGGTTGTTTTGTCTGTTTCAGAAAATTTAAAAGAATTGGACATAGCTCCCTGATTTAGCTTTCAGAAAGTGGCATTCAAATGTTCAGTTTGCTGACAGGCACTTTTGTTTGAAGCATACTGATGCCCTCATATTGTTCAGTAAATTTAGCATGCATCCACTTGAAGTTTTTTTGAGTGGGCTGAAAAAAAATCAAGCAATTATTTTGCCTCTAAAGATTTTATCATTAACCCTGACCTTTGCTGCCTCTTTTCTCCTTCAAAGGGATATTCTTTTCATGTGTGTTAAATAATATTTTTCTTTTCCACTGGATAAGATTTTATGTAATACCCAGTTTGAACTCTGTCTTTGCTCAATCAACTGATCATATGCAATGTCTTAATCAGTTTGGTGATTGTCTTGTTCATAAAATAATCCATGTAAAAAGAGAATAAAGATTTTGATTGTAAAAATTTTGTTAAAAGTTGTTTGGTTCCTTCAAGGAAGAGAAAATGAGCATGGTTGAGAGAGCTGTAATGGGGCAGATAGTGTAGGAAAGCAGAAACTCTATTGTATCAATCTAATGTTTTACAAGCAATTACTAAGGGACTCAGTGTGTGAATGTAATTTATAAAGAAATAAATATTTCAAGATAAACAATGTGTTCCTTATGACTTGTAAAGAAAAAGTGGGATTCCTCTTTCTAGCAGGAAAGTGGAGTGGTTCGATCCCTGGCCTTGGCAGTCCACATGCTGAAGTATCCCTATCAAGATACTGAACCCCAGAATTGCTCCTGATGCTGTGCCATTGGTGTGTGAGTGTGTTTGAATGGGTAACGCTCATAATAAGCAGGTGGCTTAGCCACCATACGAATGTGTGTGCGAACAGGTGAATGTAGACTTGTGTTATGAAAGCGCTTTAAGTGATCATCAGACTAGAAAAGCGCCATACAAATACATGCATGTAGTGTAAACCATACTTTATAGAATTTTGGTTGCATCTCAGCATAGTGATGCTAGGATCTGGTAGGTGGGAGATATTTAGGATAGTTATTGATACCAGTAACTGCATTAATATCAATAAAATTATTTATATGAATTAATAATAGCGGGGCAGCACCCTGAGATCAGGGACCAACAACCAAACAACCAGTCTCACAAATGGCTGTTCACTTAAAATGCCAATGTTTAAAGTACTGTTTTAGTGACACAGTGAAGGGTCAAATCCAAGCACTGACCCTTGCAACCAGCTGGTACCACAACCCGTATGCACCAGTAATCACAGATGAATGCTCTTTAAATGCACGATAGTATTTATTTAACTCCAGCAATACTGACCAACACTCAATAATCCTTTAATCAATAAACACTGATGCTCAAAACAAGCCAAAAATAAATCTTAATAGCTTTAGAAAGGCACAATAACAGTCTCTTTATTTACAACATAACAAAGCCTGACAGCCTGATAAAACTATGTTATTTGGGAATTGTAAAAGGAATACTCAAGCATTATGCAGATGGGGTTGGCATTGTGAGGGTTCATGTAAGCAAATTTCTTGGTGTAATTATAGATGAAAAAACAATATGGAATTCTCACATATAACATGTACAAAATAAATTGTCACAGAGCATCTCAGTACTAAGTAAGACAAAACACTTTCTGGATCACAAATCACTCCACATTCTTTATAGTTTACTAATATTACCATATTTGAATTACTGTGCAGAGATATGGGGCAATACTTATAAATGTACATTACAACCACTGTCTATACTGCAAAAAAGAGCCATAGGGATAATTCATAACACTGGTTACAGAGAACAGACAAATCCTCTATTCTTAAAATCAAAAACATTGAAATTCACTCATCTGGTTCATTTTCAAACAGCACAAATCATGTATGGAGCAACAAACAACCTACTCCCAGGAAATATTCCCAAACTTTTTTTTCCAAAGAGAGGGGGGATATAATTTGAGTGGGGAACTGAAGTTCAAACTTCTTTGTTCTCACACAACCTTAAAAACATTTTGTATTTCTATATGTGGAGTCAAACTGTGGAACAAACTGTCGTTGGAGCTAAGGCAATATTCAAGCATGAGCAAGTTCAAACAGCAGTACAAACATGTGGTATTCACAATGTACAGGGAGGAAGAAGAGTTCTCACATATTGTTTGTTTGCTTGTTTATTTTTTTTTTTATTATTGTTGGCACAGGCAAATATGTTTATCTATTGTGTTTATGAGTATGTGATCTCAAAAAAAAAACTAAACACAAAAAAGGATACACAGGAAGTAGACATTAATTACTAAGTGGTGAAGGGGTAGGATTAAATAAGCTTTTGCTTCTTCCTACTCCTTTTCGAACATGTTCATATTGTTTCATTTGTTTTTGGTACTGCTGTTTTGCATTGCTTTTACATGTTTGACATGTTTGATTTGGTTCAAATCTTACTTACAAGATAGAGACTACTTTGTGTCAATTGGTGAGCATGTGTCTGAACGACAAAAGATGATGTGTGGGGTGCCACAAGGGTCCATTCTCGGACCGCTTCTTTTCAATATCTACATGTTGCCCCTAGCTCAGATCATGGAGCAACATAATATTTCTTATCATACTTATGCAGATGATACACAACTTTATATTTCTGTGTCATCACATGACTACAGTCCCTTACTTTCACTGAGTGAGTGTATTCATCAAATCAATGAGTGGATGTGCCAATTTTCTTCAGCTTAATGCAGATAAGACAGAAGTGATTGTATTTGGCCCCAAAAATGAAAGGTCAAAGATCAGTGCTCACCTTAATTCCATGTCACTGACAACAACAGATAAAGCCAGAAATCTTGGTGTAATTATTGATTCTGACCTGAATTTTAACAGCCAGTTAAAGCTCATTACCAAATCAGCCTACTACCACCTGAAAAATATAACCAGAATTAAGGGATGTCTGTCCAAAGAAGACATGGAAAAACTGGTTCATGCATTTATATTCAGTAGGTTGGACTATTGCAATGGAGTCTTTACTGGCCTAAACAAATAATCAATTAGGCAACTACAGCTGATTCAAAATGCTGCTGCACGAGTCCTTACAAACACCAGAAAAATGGACCATATTACACCAGTCCTCAGATCACTACATTGGCTTCCTGTGAGTCAAAGAATAGACTTCAAAATCTTACTGTTGGTCTACAAAGCATTAAATGGTCTAGGACCGAAATATATTGTAGATTTATTAACTCCATATGAAGTATCCAGACCTCTCAGGTCATCAGGGGCTGGTCTATTGTGTGTTCCCAGAATGAGAACCAAACAAAGTGAAGCAGCTTTCAGTTATTATGCTCCTCACCTGTGGAACACTCTCCCTGCACACCTGAGGTCTGCACCGTCAGCTCATTTAAACCAGAGTTGAAAACATTATTATTCGCTACAGCTTTTACTTAAAGTAATCATTTTAAATGCTAGATTATTGTCTTAAACACTGAATTATTGTCTTTTACTGGCTTCCTTTAATTGTATTTTATTTTTATTTTTCTATTCTCTTCTAATCTCTTTCTTTCTTTCTTTCTTTCTTTCTTTCTTTGAAATGTATGATTTTAATGTATTTTTATGCTTCTGTAAAGCACTTTGAATTGCCTGGTGTATGAATTGTGCTATACAAATAAATTTGCCTTGCCTTGCCTTGCCTTGAAATAAAGCCTCCATTCATTCATTCATTATACAACAATGATGCTTATAGTAACACACTATTATTAACCTGTCTTACTTGAGATCACTTTGAGAGCAATTAGCATATGTTTTAGTCCGTCCAGTGTGTGCAGCATTCCTTTGAGGCATAGAAGTATCCTTCGAGAAGAAACAGTTAATCCATGTATTCCTTCTGCAGGTAAAATCTGTTTGCCAGATACACAAACAGCAAACCACCCAAAAGAGGAGTGAGACGTGCTGATGCTTATATCCATGACGTCATGGCAGTGACATGGGGATTCCCCTGGGTTCTAGTAGTTCACATATTAAGGGAAACCAAAATTTGGTTTTAGACCAAATTTGACACCCAGGTGTGATTTGCAAAACTTGACATGATCTTGGCAGTATTCCTTTGTTCTTTGTCCTGGATTCTTGTCAGGGTTTTGGCTGAACATGTAAGCCTGTCTTTCTTCATCCAAGTGGCGAGATTCCAACACTAAACTGCCAACTCTGTCCAATTCCACAGACTGTATGGGTTGTTGTGGCTGCAATAGTATTTTTTCTCTAGACCTGGGGACAAAATAGAATCAAATGCAAATATCCTGCAATATCCTACAGAACAAAGTTTTGCTGCTACTTGGTGCGGGGTTATTTCAGTTGATACCTTAAAAGCAGCACGTACCAATACCCACTCCTAATGAATACAGGGCGGAGCAAGGGCCACTGGGCAAACTCCAATACTCAACCAACCCATGATGTAACTCACTTGGCCAGTGAGGGACATACTTTGCCATTTACAGTAATAAGTGTACTGTGTTGGACCCATAACCACATCCACCAGCGATGTCACTGTGTCGTGACATGAAATCTGAATTAAAGTTCTACATCACTGCAGCAAAATGAGAAGTTGAACCACCAACGAAAACAAGGTTTTAGGGGTCTTGGGGGATAAGTACACATTTTTCCAAGTCTGTCTTAAAACAACACTGACATGTTCATCAGTAAATTAAAAAGTTATCAGTCATATTGTTCTTACTGTCCATGTTGGGCATGAATAGATCTGTTCCTAATGTGATTTCAATGTAAGTAAAAGCAGACAAAGCGGCTCTATTTTCGTTTCCACGGCGCAAAGTGAGGTCTGCTTTGCCAATGGGGCGTGGCGGCGCAGACTTTGGTATTTTCATGCACTGCACTGCGGGCGCAACTACTCCCCCTTCTCATCTCAGTCCCACCCAGCGGTGCAACTCGGAAGGAAGGAGGAAGGAGGGGAGAAGGTGTGGAGTGGGTTTGACACATCCGAGTCCTATCTTCACCAATCACACCAGCTCCTCGCCTCACCTTTAAAAACGCCGCTGGCGAGGCGCATGGCAAGTTTCGAGGATGACTGAGCCCGCGCAGGAAACTGTCCGACCCCCAGACTTCTCCCAGGAGGTCCAGGCATGCTGCCGTCTTGTTGAGGGTGTGATATATGGCGTCATCAACCACGTTTTCGGTGGATAGCTGTTATCACCTAGCAGCCACCCATCCAGAGGGGTGTCCCCCTGAAAGACTGCAGGGATGCTAGAATTCAGGGTGCACACCCTGTGCCCTACCATCGGCGGGGACGAAAATAGAGCCCAAAATCACAAGGCAAGGCAAAGCAGTCTTATATAGCACATTTTAAAATTTACATAGTGTCCTTCAACAGGAGGAAGCAGCTCAATCAGGCAGAAAAGTAATAATATTTAGACCTGCTAGTCACACTTGGCAGCTGATTGAGGCAATGTAATACGTGCATGCCTACAAGCATTATGCAAGTCACACCTTGAGAGCAACACAGAGATTTGAAAGATATAACATCACTTTTTGTACCTGGAGGAAGATATTGCTGTACAACTTTCTCCATTTTGTGTCAATTTCGCTGATAAAAGATTTACCAGAAAATTTTATTAAATTAAATTTCCATGTTAAGTGCCAGAACTTGAAAATGTAGCCCCAATGGGTGCTGATGAGGATTTAATGACAAACAGTGGTAGAGTTAGATGTTAATTTTCATAACATTTAACCTGGGCTTCCAGAATACATACAGTGTATGGCTGCACTTTAGAAAAGACAGTGGTCATGTAGTAGAATTCTTGTAGCAGACATGTGATGACTTGAGAAACAGATGTGTAATTTTTCCTATGCAGACATGTGATGACTTGAGAAGCAGATGTGTCAGCTATTGTGTTGCGATATAAGCAGAGCACTGATGACCAGAGAAACAGCTGTGGCAACAATCATGCAGTGCTATTGTGCTGAGCATTGAGCAGAGGCATGGTGGTACTCATGCACATGCTTCCTGGGACTTTCTTATGATTTGTGTGCAGGTGTCTTGGCAGCTTCTCCGTGCTGTGAACTTTCCCCTAGTAAACTCACAGTGCCTTTACTGTCTGACAGTGACCTTTAAATATGTATTCATTTTATAACTCATAATTGTGTAATGGCCCCGCAACCCCAAAAGGGATGCGAGGGTATAGAAGATGAATGAATGAATGAATGAATGAATTGTGTAATGGATTGAATGTTCTTATAATCACACCATGGTTTTGAAGTACACTTAATAATAATACTATTGTGTGTTATGCTCTTATACTTTGTATTATGCACTTATGGCTTTATATTATTTTATAACTATGTTTGATAACCTTTTTAAGGATTAATTTGGACAGTGGTCAAGAAATAATGGTGTAACTTGGGACAAATAGAGAGAAAATAAAAAGGGGTGTGCCTTAAGGCTGCACCTTTAATGTGACATTACTAATCTGGGAAAAAAAAGAGAAATCCAAGGCACATCAACTGCCAAAAGATTACCTAATGGTGTAAAGTTGAAAAAACCTAGAAACAAAGAGAAGATGCCTGCAGGGGCATGGTAAACCCTGAACTGAACTAGATATAAGGTAGAGCACAGACCACTGCAGGTCAGAATCCTTCGGATTTGTACCTTGTGCATATCTGAACTATTCTCCTTATTGCCCGCAATAAAGTCTTTTGCTCTTCAGGCTTCTGGAGATTTTTTAAACACCATCAAGGGGATTTTTTCCTGAACAATTGAACACAGCTGAATTTTGATTTTTGGTCCATTGTAGCTTTAAACTTCATTTTTAACAATCCACTACAGTCAACGTGTCAACATTTTCTCAGTAAACATATTTCTAATGGGGCTATTGAAAAGGATTTTTCACCAGATGTCAGTAACAACCCAAGTAATCTACAAATACAATAAAATCAAAACAAATAAGACCATATATTAAGCCAAGAAACCAGCTGAAATCAGTCAGTATTTAGAATGGAGTCCTGCCCCCTATCAGTGCAAATTAATATCAGCTGGTTTAGTCCTCATTGCTTACCTATAAATAGGTTTTTCATTACTAAGGTGTCACACAAGAAACATTTCATGATGAGTAAAGACCTTCCACAAGACCTTCACAACCTCATTGTTGCAAAACATAGTGATGGCATTGGTTATAGATTAATTTCTAAACTTCTGAACATGCCAGTGAGCACCGTTGGGGCCATTATCTGGAAGTGGAAAGAACATCATTTCTCCTGAAACTGTCCACAACCAGGTGCTCCTTGCAAGATTTTTGACAGGAGTCAAAAGAATATCCAAAGAGTTGTCCATAAGCCAAGGGCCACTCGTGGAGAGCTTCAGAAAGACCTGGAATCAGCAGGTATACGTGTTTCAAAGAACACAATAAGTACTGCACTCAACCGCCATGGCCTCTGCACGCTCACCATGCAAGAGTCCCCTACTGAAGAAAAAACATGCTGAAGCTTGTTTGAGATGCACAACATTTGGACAAGCCAATGAAATACTGAGTGAATATAGTCTGGTCAGATGAGACCAAAATTGAACTTTTTGGATGTCACACCTTGTTTGGAGGAGAAATGGCACTGCACATCACCCCAAAAACACCATACCAACAGTGAAGTTTGAAGGTGGGAACACGTGGAGTGGGGTTGTTTTTCAGTACACAGTACTGGCAGACTTCAGTTCCAGTCACCTCAAATCAAGGAATTCAGTGCTAATATGGATATTACACATAATTTTAAGTGACAAAAATAGTATATGGCCTCAATATAAAGATATATAGCCAAAATATAGGTATGGGAACCCTAAATATGAATACAGATGGACAAAATTGTGATTTCATGAACATAAATATCAATATTTACATTGATTAATATAATAAATTGCCTTTTTCTGGAGAATGCCTTGATAGATTTGATTTGATTTAATGACCACACAGCCAGGCTGGTGGAATTTGCTTTCAGTACAGCATGGTACATTTACAACATTTAAACATTAAACATACAGTATAACATAAATAGACTTACAGACAGACACATTACATGATATTCCTGCTCAGTCCTTAGCTAAGCAGGACCCTTCTGTGGTATTGTTATCAGTTTTTATTGAACTTGGATTAGGGCAAGGCGTAATGCTGTGGTCCTATTGTGTTTTCCAGCTAATGAGTCCCAGAAATAGTAATCTGCAACTATCTATTTGCAAAAAAATATTCAGGTGGAAAAAAAACCCCTTCTAGTTCAGTGTGCTCAAATTCTATTACTTCATGCCAATAGCACCTACAGTGACTACTGGGCATCAAGGTTCAGTGTTGCCTTTCAAAACAGACCAAAAGCATGCATGTTCTCCAAATGGTTCAATATTCTGGTATTGTGGAGGACTAACTATACATTCCCTGTAGATGGCAGTATGGTTACATGGTAGAAATACATGATACAGCAACAGTTTACACAACAGATTTGGCAAATAAAGATGGGAATGATTTGTCTTTTGGGAGTTCTTGCTGGATATTATAACTCTAGTTACAGAGGAATAAAGAAATTAATTCACCTTAACTCCAACATGTATTAAAAGGATAAGGTACTAGTTTTCAGTCACTCTTTGTATGCTTGCAGATTTATTGCCATTCTTTTATCTAATGAGTCCTTCCAGCTGTAAGTCCACTAAAAAGGGGACTTACCCCATATGGAAAAGAAATAGAAAAAACTTCTAAGAAGTTTCCATCACCTACAGTAGTAAATCTTTATGTTTTACATGTATTGTGCGTCTTATAAGACTTATAAGTCCCATACTATGATAATCTCTTGAAAGTGGCCATGCATTCTTTTCATTCACGATAATAAAAAGAATTAAGTAGTAGTAGCAGCGTAAAATTATGTACGTGGTCTATTAGGAAACTGAACGGCAAATTATGTTTTCCATATATGTTTCATATAATCTTTGTGGTTTTTAACTATATGTCAGTTTTCAAGACATATGCTTTTCATATATGAAAATATAACATTGTATGTAGTTTTTCTGCATGTAATGTGTATGTAATCTGCAGGGAAATTATGCTTTCTTTATACGCTTTATATAAGTTTATTACATGTTATCTAATTAAAATGACTAAACCAGGATAAGAAAAACATATATGAGTATGTATCATTACATACAAGTTTTTTGTTTTCTTTAAGTTTTTTCTACAAGAATTCTTATATGTTGTTATATGAGCTCCCATGGAATTCAACACAACTGGCACTAAAGTCTGGCACCGTAGAATGTTGGTATGATGTAATGACTCTTCTTTTAGGTTCCTTGTCTGAAATCAGGAGATACAAAAAAGCATGGACTATTGGCAAAGCACATAACATTAAGGGTTGAAAACATACTGTAAATGGCATCTGATTTATTTTTGTCCCGTGGTAGACAAGCATCTCCTCCACCTCGTTTGCCCCCTCGAAGATTGCTCACCAGTAGTATCTTCAGTGGAAAGACAGCTGTGAGCAGATGCCTCACAAATACTGTAGCCGAATTTGCATTGAAGGCATAGGTCCACGCCAGTTTCTCAACCATGACTCCAGTCCCAGGATGGATCTCCACCTGTTAAACAAGGAGACAAGGTGAGCATTTAGGGTTCAAATATGTATGTTTTGTTCGGCCCAAGACACTTTAGACATAAAAGCAAATTAGATCAGTCATACTCATTAAAAGATATTCTGACAAGCAGTAGACCTAATTTATGCACTGTATTTATTTATTCTTTAAAAAACAATTACCTTAGAGAACTGGGAGTCTGTCAGGGATGGAATGACAGACTCAGACATGGAACTGGGCGGTGTAGATCTGGGCAGGGACAGCAGCGGTGGGGTGGTAAGCTCCAACCTGGATCTCTTAGGAGGTACATCAGTTACAATCAATTATGTTCTTTATGGTCGGTAGGAGTTCTGGTACATTTGTACACAGAAGATCAGAAACAAAACAAACAAACAAAAAGGCTATCATTATTCTTCTCCAATACAAAGTAAAGTGCTTTAATTCAAATACTGTCTTTCTCTGACTTCTATCATCTGAAGTAGGCTGTGAACGCCAGTACATCTCAAGGAAATCTTCTGCAGGGTCTTTCCTTGTGAGAGCCTTTGACTTCTGGGTGTCTAGAGAAAGGAAAATAGAATAATTTACATAGAAAATAAAAACACAGCTGATGGTGGAGTTTATCAGCTTAACTGTACAGACAACAGATTCAGTATCAAGAATTATTAATCCTGGCGTAATTTTTTAACGCTAGATAGTAATGGCTATTATCTAGTAGTCCAAACCACTTACACAATATGTTGACATGATTTCACTGAGAAATATGGTCATCACAAAAGAGCTAAAAGTAAATTGATATCACCTTGATGTGCAGTGACTGAGTCAGAATCTGAGTCTCAGTGTCAGTTGCATTATCCAAATCATCCTGATATTTTTGAGGGGGGAGTGATACCCTCTTGGTCAGCTCTAGAGGTTCATCTTCCTTCAGCAGTGAATTAAGTTTACAGGTTGCCTCAAAAGGAGTAGCTAGAGAACAAAGGAGGAATACAAACAAACAGATTTATACTCAAACATCTGATTACTCCTCATCACTTTTTTGTAAATTAAATTGTGTTTTAGTCAAAAGACTAAGACTAAAATTAAATTAAAATTTGCTGCCAAAAATAACACTGTACCACAACCTAAACATACAACCCTGATTACAATTAATGGGAGGACTGGCATTTTCACTGGAGTGCCAGACTGAAAATATACTTTGACTTGGCAAGCACTGCTTGTATACTCTGCATGTATTGCTCACAACCCGTTAAAACCCTGTTTATAAAGTTTGTGAGTAACATAATAATGTAACACTTCATTTGAATGGGTTATGCATAGGGTATACATGACACCTGGCACATCATGCTTGCATAAATGACAAAAAACAAAACAAAGCGCCCCCCAAAACAAAACGAAGTGTTATGTCTCTTTCAGTATAAACTGACAGAGGCTATGTCAAGTGGCACAGTTAACATACTAATGTTGTATGACATTGTCAGCATCCCAACATAGTATGTGTTGTGTTGAGCAGTGGTTCCCACAGTGGGGTCATTAAAAAAATTTATATTTATATGTTTATTTTTACTATACTTCCATCCATATGTAACACAATGACAGAATATATGACTATTTTGGTCATGAGTTTCTTACACTTTAAGAAATAAAACATCTAAACGGGCTCTGTGGCTCAGACGGGGGTCTGTGGTCTAATTTGGGTCAGTTTAGGGGTCCTTGATGTGGAAAAGCATGAGAACTACTGATCTAGAGTACTATGGGTAATATTATGGGATTTAGTATGTCTTAGTGTTGCTCATGCATTCACTTAGAGCCAAGTCAACTTGTGTAGATGAGTGACTGTTAATGAAACACAGTTTAGCCACCAGCTAACAACTTTCTAGCATTTTGTAGTGTGCAGTATATATGATGAAATGGTGACAAAACTGTTACAAAACAAAATGTATGATCTCTATTTGTGTAACATTGTCAATCAAGAGGTGACATGTTTAAACAGGGCTCATGTTTCTGCTTTAGCTGTTTTATTTCCATGATAACATTCCACCAATAACACTGCAGACTAATTAATCATCATATATACTGCACAACAGATGTGGGAAAGACTCAGCAGGCAATTAGCACACAAGTTAAAACAGGGTGAATCTTGTCCCATTTATGTTTAGACACTAAAAACTTATTCTAAAGTACCTAGGAGTTATTATAAAGTGGAAAATCTTCACTTAAAACCATTTCAACACTAACTGACAAAAACAACAGTAGTGAGGTCACCCTCCTCACGGTTTCTTCCCACAACACCATTCCATTATGGATGGGAATGGGAATTCCATTTAGGCTGAGTAGGTGGAAATGGGATTCCCATGGTGGTCCATCTTTAAATGACCATATCCCCATATGGTATCAGTTTTTACTTCACTGAGCTTCCCGGAATCCTCCCCTTAACTCCACCGCACCACAGCAAACTTCCTCCCCATGTGTTCTGACGTGATCAAATAAGTAAAATCATTGCTTAGTTTAGCAATCAATAAATGGCCGACAGACCAACAGACAGATAATGTTATAAATGCTAACTATTGTTGTTTATGACAAAAATATATTCTACTATTCATCTGTAGATTTTTGCAAGTTAAATTTTTTCATTCCGTCTATACGGTGGCCAAGAAGTGCAAACACGCCACAAACGGCAAAACGCTGCAAACGCAGGAATGATACAATACCAAAAACACACAAACACATAAAACAAATGCAACAGAAAAACGCTGCAAAAGAAAAATGCTGCAATCACAGAAACAAAGCAGAAGCAAAAACTTACAAACCCACAAAACAAATGCGAAAGAAAAATGCTGCAAATATCAAAAAACACACAAAACACCAAAACAACTGCAAGAGAGAAATGCTGCAAATTCACTGCACATTTTTGACTGATGTACCATTGTTTGCAGGTCATTGAACAACACTGAACAACAAGTAGTCAGGCCAACAGCAGGAATTTTTTATTTTTTTTTACAATTTCTGTATGCAATTTCATCACTAAATTCACTGCTGAAAATGTTGTCAGTTTTATGAAAATTGATGACAAATCCAAAGAGCTCCAACATTTCAGTTCAGTTCAGAAGCTCCACAAGCACCTGTAGGGGTAGCTAGCTGATCAGCCGTTCCGTCACACTCACAGATCCTGATTACCTGACAATCACCAAGAGAAAATCAGGAAGGGGCTGTCATACTGATCAAGTTCAGCCTTATTTGATGTAGCACTGTGTTGATGTTGTTACATTTGTAGTAAACTTAACAAAATGAAGCGAATCTTGTGCCTTCCAATCATCATATAGGCATTACCCATCCCTCAGGTAAATGTTCATTCTTCAGAAAATCGGGAAAATCCACATTTATAATTTCTTTTTCAGAGCATAAAGGTGTAGTGGTGGTTGTCATTAGCCATTCTATTGCAATTCCAATTCCAATTACTCATTTGGCAGACGCTTTTATCCAAAGCGACGTTCACATGAATTCACACACTAATGGCGCAGCATCAGGGGCAGTTTTTGTGGATTCAGTATCTTGCCCAAGGATACTTCGGTATGTGGACGGCAAAGGCAGGGATCGAACCACCAACCTCCTGATCGGTAGTTGACCGCTCTACCTCCTGGGCCACAGCCATCCCTATTGTTTACTGTCACTTTCCAAACTTCATACTGAATATTACTATGAAAAACAGTATGTACACTGAGGGGAGGATACTCACATTGGCAGAGGTCTGGAGGTGGCTTTTTGATGACAGATTTTTCTTGATTCTTGTCTCTCAGAATCAGCTATTAATCAGCTTTGTTGGCATAAACTGTAGAGTAACCTGCTCAGAGCAAGCAGGTACAACCAAGCTGATTTGTTCGGTTTGTATATAGAGGATGACGTTAGATCCATATTAGATCCTGCTTATTTTAATCATTTGCTGCTTGTTTGCACATCACACATCACGCATCCCCTGCAATCTAGCCACCTACACTGCCTCCAGCATACAGACTGTATATCATCTTTATATATGACTCATTCACAATTTGTAACACCAGGTACTGCATTTCTGATAAGAATTTTGTTTTACACCTCAAAAACATCTCTTATAACAAATGTGACTGTGATTGAATGGATTTGTAAACAGCCCTAGTGACCACTCACCCATCATGAATGAAGGAATGAATTATTCTATGATTATATTTAACAGGTATTTTGTCTATCTTTGTGTTGCAATAATGAAATAATAGCCACACATCATACTTTGAAGATTTATTTTCACCCTCTCTGTCTTTTGACAGCAGACACCATGAAAACTACAAGAAAATTAAAAATATGAAAAGTTCAAAAAATACATTCTCAGTCATTTTAAAGTTATTCAGGCTAGTGTGTGTTAAACAGACCCAAATACATTAGCACAGCAGAAAAGTGCATCAAATGCACCTCTGGGACCGTATGTATTAACTTCGTTAGGAATTTATGACATGGTTTATGATAAATGAAACATGTCTCAGAGTCACTTTGTTCTTCAACAACACATTAAAAAATTCAAATTGTATTATTATTACTGCTCTTATTATTGACACGTTGCTGGAAATTATGACTGTATTTTTGCTCATGGGGGTGGGAGCAGAAATCTCATGAATGAAACTCAGTCGGTGACGTCAGTTGGGACTGCTTGACGCATGAATCATGTGGGATGGGAGGGCGGAGGTATAAGAGCCGCAGCCGCCTGAAAACAGACAAGCCAAGGAGCGGAATCCCGGGAGAGGAGGTAGAAAGAGACCGAATCTCAGCAGCAAACAACAACCGTGACAACATTTAACATTAGACAATAACAACAACAACTTTGACGCAACAACAGCACCAACGACCACACACTGCAGGTAGTAGGTCTGTGCATGTCAGCAGGACTTACAGCAGCTCTCAGTGTGACGTGACGAGGAGGGGAAACTGGAATCCCCCACTGCTCTCACTGAACTGCAAGTAAGTGTCAACTTATTTGACATTAGTTTACCTTTGTGAAAAAAAAAACAAACAAACAAAAAAATCTGTTGTAACTGGCTGATTACTAGAAATGTTTAAACAATTAAAACAGCCGCAGTGTACAGACAGTGGTTCACAGCCGTAAAAAAAACACCAAAAATATACTAAAGTGCAGTGTATTTTGGGGGTTGGAGGAGGTTTGCTAAAACTCCCCTTACATTCCTTTACACATATGACCAATGACACATATTTTAATTATCATATAAATTCAACATGTTTTACTGTCAATAGTTTCTGAAAATATGAGCGGGTTTAAAGTGAGACTTTGCAGTATGTTGTGGTGATCTGAAGAGCCTGTGGGAGATGAATTTACTTCCACTACCATATTTTTATGGTTAAAACAGTGGTTGCCGTTGGCTGTTGTCCTCCTCCTCTTCTTCCTCCTCCCCATCATCATCATCATCATCATCATCATCATCATCATCACCACCACAATTATCGTGATTTCCAGCCATCATCACCATTACTCGCTTGACCAAAAATGGCCGAACTGGAAAATAAGAAGAATTAGATGCTTCAAGGTACACCATCTACGTGTATCTAGGTGTGGTGACGTTCACTGTACAATGGTAGTCTGTTACCCTGTATAAAATGTCTGCATAACACTGGCGTCCATGTTTGTGTGGGGTTTCGAGGTTTACAGTTAGTATGTATGATGCGGGGAGGTCACTCATGTTGATAGAAGTCTGGGGGATGGCTTTGTGCTGTAGGTTTTTGTTGATTCGTGACGCTCAGAAGCCGATTATAAATCCGTTTTGCTCAGACCAGAAACCTACCTTCTGCTGGAGAGAATAAAATAACCGAACTTAAAACCGATTAGTTTGGTCAGATAGAGGATGAGATCAGTCATTTTACATCCTGCTTATGTTAATCGTTCACTGCATCCGTGCCCATGACGCATCAAACACCCCCTGCAATCCAGACAACTCCACTGCAGAATATGCCCGGCTATACGAGACATTTGGTCTCTTATTTGGTCTTGAAATTTCAACAACTTTCCAGCACAAAGAAACTTGTTTCAGAGATGTTCATGAAAAAAGTGTGTATTGAAACATCTGCACGAGAATGAAAACAATCACTTTTTTAATAAGGCGAGGCACAGATTTGTCTTCCTACGGATAATAAAAGATGATTATGACATGATAAGAGAAAAAATGACTGCAGATATTTGCTTTCAGCCAACAGTGTGGCGTGGTGCCATGCAGCACGGCGATGATTCATAAAGAGAAAAGCAGGTTATGAGGCGACAGGATGATCTTTAAAACTCATGTAGGCACTTTACACGGATCCTACAGAACAGACAGATATGTGATTGTATATGTGACAGCTGTGATTTTTTAGACATACCAGTCACTGCACTAGTTACACATTAGAAAGCTGTATTGAAGATTTCAGCACCGAGGATAGCGGCGGTTCCCTCCCCTGCCAGGGCAGTCCAACCCGCCCTCATTCCCAGACCGTCAAGGCGCTTTGTCACGCCCCTCGGCAGGCGCTCAAGGTACTTTTTACCATGTGTATGAGACGCGCCGGTCTTTCACCTAACTCCGATGTAAACCCATCCACGACAATATTAGAGCCCAGGGCAGCTGTTCCCGCGGCCCAACACGTTCTCATGCCAGCGTCACACAAAGACTTCCCGTCAGAAAGCGTTTCTAACACGTGTTTAATGTTGTAAAACGGTCGCAGTTTGGTTAAGAGTATGCACCAGAACTACTTAGTTAGGTTTAGGCACCAGAATTACCTGGTTAAGTATAAAAAAATGATGGATCACTTTTGATTTCTCACGGGACCCGGAGTCCTGGGTGTTTGTCTGAGCCATCCAAACACTTTCACTGTCCTCCACTTGGTTTGTTTCTTGCTCTGTGTATTACGCCACCCTGCTCTAAACGTCTCATATTGCCACGGATCGGTTTACAATGAAGACGGTGTGCGTCATCCAGACGCTAAAGGGTGTCCTGCGTCTGAGCCACAGAGGGGCATGAAGCGTCGGTTTACGTCCTGGGAATGAGACCAGCTGCATCGAAAGCTGTTTTTGATGCTGAGCTGGAATGAATAATATTACTCTATCAGCAAAGTAGCATACTTATGTTGCCGTGGTGCTGACTCCTGCTCCTTGAGAGCCACACCATTGCATATTTTCATCTCTTCCCACATTGACCACCTCTGATTCGATAAAGTAGGTTTTCAGTCGATCTTCATTTACTTTACACACCTGATACAGCTTGTTTGAAAAGTTAAACAATACAGCTGTGTCTGTGTAATGGGATATTTTTTCACGTGAGGCAAAATCATTGTTTTCACATGCAATGTGACACATCACATTTCACAGTATTGTTTTTTACATATGGAATTTCTGAAAACGAAATAGGCCAATATTTGCATTTTTCACAAGTGAAATGGTGCGCCACATGTGAGAAATTCACGTCACCCCAGGACAAGGTATGAGTATGTGTAACTATCCATTGTTTTTATCACACTGGCCAAAATTTTCCTTTATGCTGAATGTGTAGCTTAATCCTAACAACTAAAATCACTGTGAAACATCATTCTTACCCTTCTAAAATGAAATCAGTTAACATGCATATAAGGCTCTGTGTTGATTGAATTTCTTCAGTCTTGGTTCCAATGCAGTGATTGAGTTTTGGTATTGATATGTTGAACAATACCTTTTTCATTACCTTCCTGTAATATTAACCTGTTTTTCTACAATACCATCTTTTGAACTAAAGAAGCTGAAGTTGTTAAATATTAAGAAGTTGTTCCAGAATTAGACAAAGACAGTCAAAAACTTACCATAGAATCAGCAAACAAGATAATGAGTCTGATCGACGTCAATCGCACCTTTTTAGTTCTTGCCTCATTGTGTTCATTTCAAAAAATGATTGATTCAGTATTTATCACTAAATTCTAATTGGAATGTATGCTGACAGTCAAAGACAGTCAAAAACTTACCAAAGAATCAGCAAACAAGATAATAAATCTGATTGACATCAATCACACCTTTTAGTTCTTGCCCCATTTTGTTCATTTCAGAAAATGATTGATTCAGTATTTATCACTAAATTCTAATGGGAATGTATGCTGAATGTTTGCTATTCCTAGTATCCCCTAAAAGAGGTCAGAGAAACAGATTTAAGATGATATTACAGCGCTATAGCCTGATACAATATGGTACAGTGGTTCAGTGGTTAGCACCTTCACCTCATAGTGAGAAGGTCCTGGGTTTGAACACTTCAGTTGGCTGGGGCCTCTCTGTGTGTAGTTTACATTGTCGTCCTTTTGTAGATTAGGATGAGTGGAGATTCCAAATTGCTTATCGTTGTGATTGGCTTTCTGTCTATATTTTTCAGTCCTGTAGTACTGGAGCCCCCAACCACTGAGTCCCGGACCGGTACCAGTCCGTGGGCCGTTTGGTACCAAGCTGCACAGAGAGACTGATTTTTTTTTATTTTTTTTATTGATCATCAGAGTCTGAAAGAAGTATTATTTTGAAAATCAGGTGCATCTGCCTGTGCTTCTGTACACATGTCAAACCGCTCGTCTTGGTCACGTGATACGGTAGTAAAAAAGTAAGCCCACAAACTAGCAAAAAAGAGTAAAAAAACAAACGTCTTTGGAGAGCTTCTTTGGAAAGGGGAAAAGGCCAAATGATGAGACAGAAGAAGAGCCTGCAACTTCCAACTAAAAGAAAGCTGCATTTAAGAGACAATGTCAGTAGTCCTACTTAAAATACAAGTTTATCGCTTCAGGTGATTCTCACGCACCAAGCCCGCTGTGCGTAATATGTGGTGACAGGTTCGCAAAAGAGGCAATGAAGCCTTCTCATTCAAGAGAAACAAGCGCAGGGCTCCAACTAATTACAACATCTACATTCAGTGTAATAGTGAGTTGTATTTTTAATAATTTGTTTTTATTTGTTTCTGTGTCTGTCAAAATATTGCTTTATGTGAAACCGGTCCATGGCACAAAAAAGGTCGGGGTAGTAGACTGATGACATGTTCAGCTATATCCTACCTCTTAGTATGAACTGAGATTGGTTCCTGCCTCAAGATAAGCAGGTATAGATCACAAATGGATGGACAACAGGACTGTAGCACTACAACTACTGTGATTGTCTTTACAACAGCAACACAGGCTTGTCAGGATTTGGCAGTGCCACCGTGTCTAGTTCCCTGTGTTTCCATTGTGTCCCCTCCTTTGTGTTTCGTGTGTGTTTCTCCGTTTCCCTCTCTTTGTGTCATTGTCTGTGTCTGAGCTGAGCTGGGCATGGTCACCTGCCTCGTCCCGCTGCCAGCCCATCTGCACACCTGAGGCTCGTCAGATAATCAGCCTCCACAGTATATAAACCCAGGCTCTTCACTCCAGTCGTTGCAGTCTTTGTCTGTTGTCCTCTGGGATACTTTGTCTCAGCTCACTTTGTTCCTGTTACCTGTTCAGTTGTTATTGCTCTATGATTGTTTCTCCTGATCTCATACCTGTGCTCAATCTCCTCATCCTAAAAAAATCCTGGATCTCCTGTTGTAAGTCATCCAACTCTCTCTGCCTCACCACGGTGGTCTGCAACCGTCTGCCTTTCTCAACTGCCTGCCTGTCTCAGTTCCTCTGGATTGCACACTTGCACTTGCTGAATTGTCCAATAAACTGTTTGTGCACTGATCTACTATCTTTCATTCTGCTTTGGGTCCAATAAATAAAACATCCATTATGACAAGGCTTCCATGTGATTAATTATCATCAACACAACAGACCCAACCATTTTCACTTTGATTATGTATCTTATATATCTTACTTTTCCATTGCCATTTAACAGGTTCAAACATGTGTACCTCATTCACAAACCTGATCTGCTTCCTGCATTGGTACTGAGCAGTAGCATTTTGGGGGTGCAGAACTGTCTCACAGGGATGGAATTTCTATGATACTGTTCTGTGATTTTGTGCTACTAGGCCTGAAGTCAGAGAGTTATTTAAACTGAAGATGTGTGACTGTTTTTTTTGTTTTGTTTTGTTTTGTTTCTTCTAGGTATTTCTGATCCCCCTCTCTGCGGATAGCCTGACCTGTTCTGAGTGGACATGATTGGGTACCATGATGCTTCAAGTGCCCTTACCCTCATGGTCCTCTTAACAGGGGCTTTTCTTTTCCATCTATCCACCCCTAATCCAATCAACACCCCTGGAGATGTCAATAACCCACACAAAGATATTCCTCCTGGACTGTCAGTGTCAGGCGATGGGCAAAACAAGGATGAGGAGAGACAATCATTACAGAAAGAAGAGGCAGAGGATGAAGAGGAACTCTTTAAAGATGTGGATCCCAAAACACTAGCAGCAGTTTTACTGGAGGCGCTGAATCATTCTCAAGTAGACAGAAGATGGGAGGGGCAGGAGCACAATGGGACAGAAGAAGATATGAAGGCTGGCATAAGCAAGGTTGAAAAAGAAGAGTCACACAGGGAAGTAAGAACAATGGAGGGAGCAGACCGAGACAGAGATGGACGACAAGAGTTAGAGTTGCTGATGGCCACACAGAGGAAGGACCAGGAGAGAGAGGAGGAAGCAGAGAGGAAGAAAGCTCAGGAAGAAGAGGAGAAGATGACAGAGAAGGTCACCAGTCGTACCACAAGCCAGACAATCCAGGTCAAAACACAGCAGCAGCATCCTAATCCAGATGGAGGAGGGGAGAACAGGCAAGATGCTGCACCCCAGCAGAAACCAAACAGCCCTACACAAGGTAGCAATGAGGAGGAGGAGCAACTCAGCCCTGAGGAGCTAAAGAGCCTTGAGACTATGATGCAGGAGTTTCCTCGTTTGAACACAGCCACCAAGAGGGAGGGAGATTCAAAGCAAAACCAGAGAGAGAGCAGAGGTTACAGCAGCTACAACATCATACCACTCAACAAAGGCAGTGACTTTGCCATGTCTAAGAAGAAACTGAAATGGCAAGAGGAGACACAGAAAGCCCTGAACTTCCCAACATCCACGGGGAATTTTATTGATGATTTTGAGGACAATAATTATGCTAGCAATGATGCAGCACAGTCCCATCTTCCAGCAGAGCAGGAGGTGATTGAAGATGATGAACCAGAGAGCGAGGGGGACGAGGAAGACGAGGAGGTGTTAAGTCCTGAGGAGGAGGAGCTTCAGGCTAAAGTGGAGCAGGAGGAGATGAGGAGACAGGCAGCTGAGGCACAGAGAGCCAAGATAGAGGAAGAGAAGTTGGCCGACATTGCCTCTGACATGCTGCTGCGGTACATGGTCAAACAGAATAACGGTAACAACAAGTACAGCTTGTCTCTGTCCAATGCTGTGGAGGACAAGAGGTCTGATGAGAAACCGGAAGTGGCAGAGGATGATGATATTGATCCCCAGACTATTGACAAACTGATTGAGATCTCCAGCAAGCTCCACCTCCCCGCTGATGATGTGGTCGATATTATCAGTGATGTGGAGAAGAAGAAGAAGAAAGATGTGCCGCCTGAGATGACATCTCATTGGCAACAACCTGTAACTCTGCTGTCTTCTTCATTGTCATCTACTAATGGTTTCTTAGCATCACAGATTTTAGCCAATCAAAATAGTGTCCCCATCTCTAAACAACTCTCTCCTGGTGTCAATCTCCTCAAAACATGGTTCCAGGAAAAATCACCAAAGAAATCACAGGACCTCGGAAGCAAACTTTCCAAGCCTTTGCTAACCAGTCAAAATGTTTGGCCCAAACCTCAGAAGCCTATGTCAATCAAACAGAAACTCTGGTTCAAATCACCTAAGTCTGTTTGGACCAACTACCCTTTTTACCCCTACACATACTCATCTTTCTACCAGAGGAAGGCTTACCCAGACTACCACCCCATTTTTTTTCCTCCTCCCCCTAGACCTAGACCTCGTTACTATGTCCCCAAACCCACTCATAGCCTCACCAAGTTCCTGGGAAATTCTATGGATGATGCTTTTACTTTTGGTCCCAAAAGCCATTACCAGAGCTGGGTCCAACCCCAACTGAGAAAATCCTCCGCAGACCTCCAGCAGAAGCCTCACTACTCCAGCTATCCCCTCCCTCTGTACCCCCGGACAGTTCATCCACTACCCATGCCCAAACCACGTTCTCCTCCCCAAATACCTTTGATCCCTCTTCAACAGAAGCAGTTTTATTATTCAGCCCTGGAACCTGCAGTGACAAGAAATGAAGATTATTATGTTGGTGAAAAGCAGCTATACAGTAGTAACCGTGACAATCTGAAGAAATATATACAGCAGATACTCATGAAGAGACCACAAATATTGGACTGAGGTGACTGAGAGCAGGGCAAGAAGACAGAAGATGGAAAAGAGGAGAGATGAGCAAGAAGAGTATTTATTTATGATTCTGTTTTTCTGGCATTTGTTTTTCTTTGACATTTGTAACAAATTTCGTTCTCTCTATTTTGATTGGTTGTGATCTGGATAAGGACATACAGAGGACTTTTTCCAGGGGCAGTCTGGATAAAATGGAACTGTGGAGGAAAGATACACATCTACTCTCCTCTATGAATGAGAAACAGTGTGTGTGTGTGTGTGTGTGTGTGTGTGTGTGTGTGTGTGTGTGTGTGTGTGTGTGTGTGTGTTGGAAAGCATGATGTGGCAAAAGATTTTGGTCATGGTGGAACTTTTTAACCAAACTTCTGACATGACAACATTCTCCATTTGGACATTTTACGATGCCAACAAAGGAGGATGCTTAAATATGCTGTTACCTGTATCTAAAAAAAAAAACCTTTTACAGAATCAGAAAGAGTTGGTTTAATAGGCACTGATGGATGCTAGAAAATGTTTGATGGCTGATGGAATTACACTGTCTAAACAAAAAAGACCATTTGTCTAATTATCTCAGGCAGGGGAATTTGAAAAGTATTTCACCAACAAATTCACTCAGAAATTATGAACACTATATGGCAAGAAGTGGACCAACAACATTACAGCCCTATGTGATAGCTGAACACTGATTCCCAAAGCATGAATATTAACATGCTGTTGTAACGGCCTCCCCTCTTCTGATTTCAGGCTTTCCACCAAATGTTGAAGCCTGGCTGCAGGGATTTTCGTCCCTTCAGCCACAAAAGCATTAGTGAGGTCCAGCACTGATGGTGGGTCTGAGTTCAAGTTCATCCCAAAGGTGTTGGATGGGGTCGAGGTCAGGGTTGTGTACTGGCCAGTCATGTTCTTCCACACAAAACTGGGAAAACTATGTCTTTAAAGAACTGGCTTTGTGCATGGGGCCATTGTCATATTGAAACAGGAAAAGGACAAACACAAACCAGCACAAAGATGCAATCTCACTATTATCTAAAATATCATTGTATACTGGAGCTTAATGGTTTCCCATCATTCCTTTGTTGGACCATAAGGACCTAGGCAAAACTAGGAAAAACAACCTCAAGCCGCATAGTGTCCACATACTTTTGGCCATATTGTGCATCAACTGACACACCTGTCATTTCTTGAAGATGAAATCAAGATCATGCTTAATCTGGGAATAGCCTCCTATGTAAATCATTTGCTTGATACTTATTTTTTAAATGAATACATTTTTTATGCAAATGTATCATTTTTGTGTTATTTATTTAAAAATGCAGCACAAATTTGTCAGCAGAACAGCACCCTTTCATTATTATACTCACATATACCCACTAAAACTCTATGTAATGAAATATAATGCACCAAAAACCATATTTCACAATAGAGCTGTTGAAGCAACACTAACACCACTGTAATAGATGACTCATCCTTTTGCATAAGTTCAGTTACCCTGTTGCTATGGTGCCAAACCCTGGCCAAACTCTATATGGCATTCTTTTACAGTTGATGCCATTAGAGGAGGAGTCAGTGGTGGAAGCATACTGTTCTTTTACGAAACACATGCATTTTAAAGGATAAGGCTGCTGTTGCTCTACGTTTTTCTTGTTGTCAACAAATCCCAAGAAAAGACCAAACCATACGGATCAGTCCATCTCTCAATACCTTCTGACTTCCCTATCCTGTCTGTAGCACTCAGCTATGAGCCCACTGGACAAATACATAGTTTAATGAACAAAATGCTAAATGATTTCCTGAAACTGTTGGCCACTGTAGTATTTGTCAAATATTACATGAGGAATGGCTGCAGTTGACCTACAGTTGAAAGGCCCTACTGACTTAGCCTCCCCTTGTTGCATATCTTTGTTATCTCAATGCAATGAATTGCATCGGGATTTAGTCGTGTATGTGTCTGTTCATAGACATGAAAGAACATGTCACCTCCTCACCAGATCGTGTGACATGTTTTTGATCATTTTTGCATAACAATGGAGCTGTTTTGCACAGAGGAAGTTATATCAGGTTTTGGATACACACACAATGCTTGTTAGTGGGATACATTCATTGTTGGTTTAGCATTGTGCAAGTCTCTTGAAAATATTTCTTGTTATGTAAGTGCTGTAAGTGTCATTGATTATACAGTACATTTTATACATTTGCAGGTGAGAAGTTATTTTCAAACTCTGACCATTAATCTGCTGCCTTACATGTTGCTATGACATCACTCCCATTACACTTTATGTTTTGTTTTTGTTTTTTGTAGGCATTTAATATTATCCATGGGTGAGGAGGAAGCACAAAGCATGCTATAATCACTTCTGTAATGGAAGCAAATGGAAAATGATTCTCTGAAACTCATTCCACTGGAGATGGCAACAGTTTGCTCATATTCAGGTGAATCTCAGTTAAATTCACAACTTTAAAAACACAATGAAGGGATTTTTTCACTGCTTGGGTTAGATGACATGCTATACTACATAAAAAAAGGACTGTACTGCTGAGATTTCCTTTCTTTACTTAAATGGCTACTGATAATCAGAAATCAGTACACATTTCCTTTTCTCCCTTTTTCCTCTTTTTCAAATGTCACTGGGAGCAAGAGCAGATGTTACTCTTTGGTTTGTCTGTATTGCTGACATTTGTAGCCATCTGTTGCTATAGGATGAACAAATCTCAACATCTTTGTGTCCAAACCAGAAAAACCATGGCACTGGCAATCTCATAATGAAAAAATGTCAACAGGAGGATATATGTCAAAAAAGAGAGTGAACTGACTGGAGACTTTTTGTAATTTTTATTGATTTGTTGTTTTTTATGAGATTAAAAAGGAGAATGGGAGAAGTGACAGATTAAGAAAGAGAATGGAACAAAAAGCAGCTAAAATATGGCCAGAGGTGAGGATACAGTGTATGCACGTTTATGTATACTTGCTTTAAAAAATGCTTCTTTGAAGACGTACAAGCATCAATTAAAAAGTATAAAAAAATGTAAAGTTGACAGACACAATGACACAACGTTGTTGTACCATCCTTAAAATCACTGTTTAAAGTAATGTATGCAGCAAGTGTTGTCCATGGTCTGTCTAGATGTACCTTGTTGTAACCATCATAATAAACATGCGTTTGTTGGATGTAAATATGCGCATGTCAATGACTACTTTTGCTACACTTGATGAAACAAATAAAGTCAACTATTTTTATTACAAAATGCTTCATTGTGGACACAGAGAATTTTTATGTGAGTGTAAGAGGAGACAGCAAAGGACCTGGTTAGCCACCTCAGTAAAAATGTTAATTTTAGTCACTCTGATGTTCATATAATTTGTGACAGGAAGGATACTGAAAACTCACCAGGTGGTAGTCTCGAAGTCACGTGTTCATCTTACCTATCCATCCAGCCCATCAATCTTGCTCTTTATACAACCTCACCTTGCTCTGAGCATCTAATTGACACTGTGGTTTACAGAGAAGCCCACAGAATCTCATACAAACCCAAAAGGGTACCTTGTGTGTCTATATGAGAAGATGAGGGGCATGATAAAACATCTGTATTTGACATTCTGTCCCAAGATTGAGGGCAACAACTGTCTCAATGAAGTCTTTTATATTCTGAAAAGTAAATTATCTCTCTGATAATTTACTTTTCTTTCACTAAATTGTGAAAAATAAAAAAAATGCGGGGTTAAGATAACCCATATGCCCTGTCTAGTCCTTCAAAAGTAATTAAAGGTGGGATGGAACAGAAGACAGGATTTGGCGTGCTTTGATACAGTACATTGTTGTTAAGGCCAGCAAGGAAGGCGAGGACCCAGGATGCAGAGAGGAAGTATGTACACAGTTTATTATACGAAAAGTACAACACAAATCTCCAAAACGGGAAAATGCAGCTCAGGCAGATGAAAAACCAAAACCAATGCTGGAGGGAGGAAAACTCAACAGCCAAACGGTAAGGGAACAAAAAACTCCACTGGGGGGATAATGCACTCAGGCAGACAGAACAAAAAAACCTCAACTGGAGGAGAACTCAGCTACCGCTGGTACGAGAACAAAAAATCACTGTTAGGGAAAAAGGGCTCTCAGGCTGGCACAAAAAGTGAACCCACACGAGTATACAAAGGATGCAGTGAGACAACTAGCAACTGGAGAAGCGTGGTGAGACACAAGCGACATGCTAGAATCATCTGGCACAGGAGTGTGGGAGAAGCCAGCTTAAAAAGGAGTTCTGATGAGCCCAGATTAGCGACAGGTGTGTCCAGCTCACCTCAGAGGAGATCAGCCCTGCCCCCGCCACGCTCCAGCCCTGGAGAGACACAGAGGCAGAATCAGAGCAGCCAGAACACAGCCATAACACATTGTGCTGCTATGGTGGTTGTGTTCAGCAGGTTGTCCGTGTCAAGGTTTAAGAAACACTGAAATTACGGAGATGTGCTCGATTGAGCCTTCTGGTGTGTCAGAGTCAGAATCAGAATCAGAAAGCTGATTGTGTGAGCTGAGTGTGCACATTCAAGGAATTTGACTCCAGTTTAAAAATAGCACTCAATCTACTAAATCTATTAAAAAAGGACATACATACTGAACAGTAGGTTATGTAGTACAAAAACATAAACAATATATACAAAGAATGATGAAGCAATAAACAATGTATACAATGAAATTTTTACAATGTGCAGAGATTTATGTAGACAATGACAGTGAGTGATGAATGCACATGTTAAAAGATGAGTTTTCATTAGTAAATGAGATAGATAGAAGTAGAACTGGGGGTAAGGTTGAGACATAAGTTTAAAATTAATTTAAGGCTTAATTGAAATAGAATCAAATGAAAAGCTGATGATGAAAATAAAAGAGAAGAGAAAGTTGAGGAACAGAGATGATAGAGATCATGATAAATGACAGGGGGAGAAAAAACAACACAATCTGGCCCAGAGACAGGGAGGGGGGGCGTGTGGAGCGGTTGATGATTGCAGCTCTGACAATAGAGAGGTGCAGTGATTCATGATGTCACGTGGTGAAGAGTGGGTGACTCATCCACCAACATAATCGTGCAGCCACTGCAGAACACCCAAACACACAGAAAGGTGCACACTTTAGACACACCTCTGCTTGCACACAGTGGCTTCTGTAGACAACGGAAATGCTTATATATAAAAGTCACGGTTCGTTCTCTCTCTCTCTCACACACACACACACACACACACACACACACACACACACACACACACGCACATGCACACGCACGCACACACACACACACACACACACACACACACACACACACACACACACACACACACAGAGTAGACAGCAACACAACAGGTGTTATATCCACTGAATTACTTCACATGCTAAAGTGATGTCCATGGGGCTCTCGTAAGAGAGATAGTCTGTATACAAAGAATTTGTACCAAAACCAAAAACATTAGAGCAAAAGTGTAATTGAATGAATTAACATAAACATACAAAAGTGTCTTTGATAATTCAACAATACATGGCCATCAGTTTTAATAATGTCTCATTCAATTCTTAGAAAAAAAATCTTTTTTTATTTTTTGGATAGTGGAAGGCTTCAGGACGCATGATCATCAGACACTGTTGCTATGGAGACAAAGCCAGTATGCTTTGCATTATCTATTACAAAACCATGCATTTTTTCAAACTGATGAAGATTTTGTTGAGTTACCCCTTCACACACACACACACACACACACACACACACTCTCATCTATCAGAATCAGTATCAGTTGTCTAATGTTTGCTCACACAAATTCAACACAAAGTAAGTTAATAATAATAATTGCATTCACACAGCCTGTCCCAGTGCTAATTGCAGGAAAAACTATAGTTGCACCACTACTAAATTCAGTTCAAACCACTGTCAGCCTGCCGGGAAGAGACATATTGTGCCCATTCAAAGCAAACATCATGTGCACACAAGATAGCCACTATGTTAATTTCCCTGAAGATCCACCAATGGATGAACACTGCCAGATGCAATGCTGAATCAACAATGGAGGAATGGGGAGCCATGGGTGCCAGCTACGAAACCGGCTGGCATGAACGAATCAACCTGAGGTGGAAAGAGTACTAAAATATTCTACTCAAGTAAAAGTACTATTACTCTGATGAAATGTTACTTAAGTACAAGTAAAATTACAAGTCTAAAAATCTACTCAAGTAAAAGTAAAAAGTAGATCATTTAAAATTTACTTACGGTAAAACTTACTTAGTTTTTTAACAGCGGGTGTTGAGGGGCTCTCGTGTAGTGCAAAAAGGACAAGAGGATATAAATCTCAAATCTCACCAAATGTTTTTATTTAAACATAGCAAAGTTAAATGCTATAACAAAATAACATGTGACATTTAAATAATTTAGGAGGTGTAATGTGTCATTTTAGTGCAGACTATCGCATAAAACATCTTCAAGCAGTACAACCACTGAAAGCGGCATAAATTGTGGATTCTGCAGACCAACAAACACCAACAGTAATACTGCAACTCCATAAATCAAAACAAGTCCATAACAAGCCAAAGACCAAACTCTTTATCAGGGACCTTCAAGGTGTTTTTAAGACTAAACAGTGCCATTCTTCGATATCAGACTGTACTCTACCTGTCCAATAACAAAGCATTACAAAAGAACTCCAAACATGCCAGAAGAACTGCAAGACAGCTGCAATAAAGACTTTTTAAAATTACCCTGCCCTACTGTATATCTAGATTACAGTTTTTTTTATCCATGTGTCCATCTTCAGAGTATTATTCTCTGAACTTCCTGTTAAGTTTGAGCAGCAGTTGGTTTTCAAAGTTAGTAGAGTTCATCTTTGCTAGCTTTGCAGTGAACAGCAGTCCAGCACAGCTGAAGAGACGCTCACAGGCAGCTGAGACAGGCAGGCCAGTGTTGAGTTTGAGAGAAAGTTTTTTGATGTGTGGAAATGAGTTCAGCAGATCCATCTGGTTTACGACACAGGCAAGGTACCCATCGAGCTCCCCTCTACCTTGTGACCTTTTGGACTTCATTGAGGAGAAGAAATCTTCTTCATCTGATGAATGTTGCCCGACTTGCTCTGCCACCTCTGCCATCTGGTCAAGGTGTTGTCTCACGTAGGCCAGACCTGTTGAGAGACAAACACACTGCAATGCATATTGAATATTTCTGACAATTAAGCTTTGATTAATGAGGCAACATGAGTTCATTATGCAGAAATAACAATAACCACAACCTGTGTAGAAAGACACATGTTATTGGATTTGTGACACTGTGTTGACTAGAAACATAGTGGACAGAACTGGGATTAAAAATTAACAAATGATTACAGCATGATATCAAATAATGAAATCATACCTGCTTCAATGATATCAGCCCTCTCAGTCCAGGTGGTCTTGAACTTTGGCAGAAGGATTGCAGCAGCAACCAGTTCAGGGTCTTCCATCATCTGACCAAATCATTTTAGGACACCATCCTGAATGGCTCTGATGAGTGGCAGACATATCTTGGAGGATGTCTCCAGTCTGCTGAGTTTTGCTTGTAGTTGGAAGATCACTGGCAGGAGCCACCCCATGTGCGTGTTGGTCTCGGACCGAAGGATTGTTAAAGCCTTCACCAAAGGCGTCATCACAGTGCAGTACTCGGCCAGGAAAGCAATTTCAGCTGGACTCAGCCTGTGTGAAATTAAAGTAAATGTATACAACTTTAAGCAAAATTCCTGCAGGAATAGGTGGAGAATGTGTATCCAAGTCCGGAAATGTACTTTACCTATCGAAAAACAAATCAGTAAGCAAGGTAGCTTCAGGGACTTTCTTTAGAAATGAGAATTAAACTCACATTTTCACTTTGAATTCTTCACAGACATTCCTGATAGCATCCTCCCCCTTCTCTTGTATGATCCATATGATTAGCTCCGCAGCCATGTATGTTGAGTTCCACCGAGTTTGATTTGGCTGGATGACCTGGAGCTTGCACTTGTATTGCACAATTTCTGCTGCCATGTATGACCGACCTGACTTCTTCCAGATTGCTTGGCATTTCCCAAAAGCTGCACGTATCAGTCATTTGTATGTGTCATTCTTCTCTTCTGCCATGGTAGCATTTGTTGTGGCAACTAAGTTTAAGAGGTGGCATGCACACCTATGATGTGGATAAAGCTGGTACTCAAGACCGTTATCTTGTTCCAGGATGGTGAATGTGTCCAGGTAGTTAGCTGTGGGCTGTGGTCTGATTCTAACTCTCCTTCCTCAGGCTGGCTTTGCTCACCAAACACACCGAATGCTTTAATAAAGTTTGAGCCGCTGTCTGTTGTAGTTCTTACCACTTTCCCCCTTATTATGTATTTACAATGAATGTCATCAAGGGCACCTGCTAGGACATGAAAGATGTGGG